>NC_050450.1:61343465-61643465 GCF_903995425.1 Onychomys torridus
CAAAAATTCATAAAGTTCTGAAGAGGTTTTATTATACCTCATTCCTAAGTTGTTCTTACTATTTCTCAGATTCGTCAGTGTTTTTTTGATAGGTTAATTCTATGCTAGTTCCATCGCACACACAATTTATTTCTGTTACCAAAATATATCTTTACAATTTTCTGTTTTGCTTTTGGTTGAGAGCCTACCATTTCCTGCCCCTTCAAAGAGGCGACTCCACTGCTGACCCTGTTGTCTGTGCTCCACAGATGTCCAGATCAACATAAAGCGCTGTCTCAGTGATGGGTGCGACACTAGGATTCACGGTCTGAGGGCTGTCGGCTTTCAGAGAGTTAAGAAGTCGGGAGTCTCAGTCTCTGATGCCTCTGCAATATGGTACTGGTCTTTGCTGACATCTCTGGTGACGGCTTCAATGGAGACAAATCCTGCCTTCGTCCAGACAGTGCTGCACAATACTCAGTAAGTCACTCTGCCCATACTGTCAAGGTGGGAGCGTCCTGACTAACCTGCCTGGGGCTCTGCTCCTCCACTGATGGGTGTTCTGACTTTGTAGACCGAGGAAGTGTCTGTCCCACCCTCTGCCCTGCTAACACAGTTCCTCCAGTGTTTTTCTTCATTAACCCATTAGTTCCCTGACCTGATGCATCAGAACTGTTACTCATGGCGTAACATTTACTGTAAGACAGCATTTTCAAATGCTGGTTCTTATTTTACCTGCAGACACTCAAGTGCTTCTGTAAGACGTCCTCATTTTGTAGGCGAGGATCTAGTGATCTGGAGTCACACAACCAGGCAGAGATGAGTCAGTTTGGATCTAGGTCTTCAGACTCCCATGTTGGGAGCTCTTTTCACTAGTGAGTTAAAGATTTTCAAAGATACTAATTTATTCTCTTGTTGAAGGGGCCCCACAGTCAAGTAGCAACATGTTGAACAAAAGCTACAGCTTCCTCCCAGCACTGGGAGGTGTAGGTGGGATTCCTGCAAGTTTAAAGTGAGTCTACTCTTTGTGGCAAGTTCCAGCCAGCCAGAGCTACTTAGTAAGACCTTGTTTTTTAAAAAGATACGTCTGTAGTAATGAATTGCTAGTGCATTGCATGTGGGTTCAATAACAGTATGTATCATTAGTACCACTGTCAAGTGTGGGCATGAAGGAGCATCTAGTATTTATTCTCCTGTCCACTTTTGAGGTGAGTGGTACTGGTACAACTTTCAGTAAGTGACACTACTACCAAAGCTGACTCTGTGGGAGGGGGGCTAGCCCCAACCCGTTAATCCTGTCTTCAAATCATTTTTATTGCTGGATGTGTACGCACACAAAAATAAAAACAAAGATTTAAAAAAAAAGAAAAACTGGCTAAGTGGTGGTATCCTAACCAACTCCTCAGCAGAAAAGACTGAGCTCCTGTCTCCTCCGTCTTATATTCTTTCCTCTGCCCAGCCATATCACTTCCTGTCTCAACCTCCCTAGTGCCTACCAAGTACTGGGAACGAAGACATGAGATTCCAGTGTGCCACCGCTGACTGACCTCTATGGCCAACTAGTGACTGGCTTTGCCCTCTGATCTTCAGGCAAACTTTATTTGTTAGAGCATACACAAAATATCACCACAGATGAATGCAATCCTAGGGAGAAATTTGTATTGGTTTCAATATATTAACAAACTCCTAGTAAATATACTACTCAGCTCCATTTTTAAAAATAAAGATTTACATCACATCATGTTTTACCTAAGAAGACTGAGGCAGAAATTCATGGAAATTTAATATTTGCCCATTCAAGCACTATTGTCTCTACTGAGGGTTGCATTGCCATTTGAAGTGAATTAGCTATTCTCAGGAGCTACATGACAGCCCAGGCAAGAGTTATTTAGTTCCAAAATGGAGTACTTTGCTTTTAATAAGGAAACAGTTTTGCTTATTGTATTGTAGAATTGTATATCTGTTACTAATATAATAAGAAATATATACCCTGACTAAACTAGCTTATTAAGCCAAATTGTGTGTTCTGTTTTCCCTTACCAGATGTTTTATGGCATGTAAGTGTTTTAAGGAAGATTGATCAGCCTAATAAACTTATATATAAACCTATCAGTAAAGGATTATAGAAAGGAAATCCTACTTCAGTTTGGAATATTTGCTAGGTTTAAACCAGACCTTTCTTCCAAGTTCCCCATTCCCATGTATAATAGAACTATTTTTGTCTGTTATGAAGTACTCATGTTTATACTAAGAAAGAGAAATGTGTGCAAAGCTTTAAACAAAATCCTGTAACTAATAGCTCTAGCTAAAATGTTCTGTAACTGAGATTTTTTTACATCTCTAAAAATGGAAGTATAATATAATTGGTCAGATGCCAAAAAAAAAAAAAAAGAGTGATGGCGCACACCTGTAACCCCAGCACTCGGCAGGCAGAGGCAGGCGGATCTCTGAGTTCAAAGCCAATTTGGTCTACAGAGCTGGTTCCAGGACAGCCAGGGCTACACAGAGAAACTCTGTCTCAAAAATCATTTTTATTAAAGCTTTTAAACTTAGAGAAACATGGCAAGAATAATCAAATTTTATTCGGTCATATGGGAGTATTTGTTACCTTGTTCCTGAATACTTGAATAATGTGCTCCCTATAAACATTTTCTGAAAACCACCAAATGAGGACATTAATATATGTGTAACCCTAAAATTCCATTTGGGTTTTTCAAGTTGTCCCAATAAAGTCCTTTAGCAAGAAGATGTAGTCCTGAGTTGTATTTTGCATTTCCTTGGCATACCCCTTTAGTTTCTTGAAGTCTAGAACATTTCCTCATTCTTTGCTTGACTTTAATGATCTTGACTGTAGAGAGCTCCCAGAGTTTTGCAGCACCTGGCTTTGACCTACTTTTTGTGTCCTATACCTTCTGTTTGACGTATGTAAATTTTTTTAAAAAATAAGATTTATTTACTGTGTATACAGTGTTCTGCTTGCCTGTATGCTTAGAGGCCAGAAGGCCAGAAGAGGGCGCCATATCTCATTATAGATGGTTGTGAGCCACCATGTGGTTCCTGGGAATTGAACTCAGTATCTCTGGAAGAGCAGCCAGTGCTCTTAACCTCTGAGCCATTTCTCCAATCCCCAAGTATGTAAATCTTTTCTGAGTGTTTCCTAAAAGGTTCAAAGCCTATGCAAAACTTGGTTGTGGGAGGACTCAGAAAATATGTCACCCCATGCAGTATGATGAAAACTCAGAGATGTCCTGTGACTGGGAATTGCTTTGGCGGTTGTCTCTTTGGGGAGCTTCAGATAAGAGGTTTTGGTATCCAGAAATTGACCTGCTAAAGGTGTAAAATGCATAACAATAAAGAAAAATTTAATAAGTCAGTCAGTGCACCAGAAGCTAATTGCCCTGCAGCTGCAAAGGCTAAAAATAAAAATCACCCTGAGTGGCCCTGTTTCTTCCATGGACCTATATGAACCAGACATCTAACATAACACTTGACCCTCTGAAAACTGCAAGTCAGTTATTTTGAAGAGTGCCTATGATTCTGGTGCATCTGATGTTTCATCACAAACAGATTTGGGTTTTTATTTCATTTTGCTTGATTGAGAGTCTTACTATATAACCAGTCTAGCCTGCAACTCACAATCCTCCCAAGTGCTGGGATCCCAAGTGTGTGCCACCAGGCCTGGTTATGTTTAGTAACTTGAGCAGGAATGTCCTAGAAGTGGTTCTGTGCTCTCATTGCATTTCATCTGGTGGCACAGCTGCAGATTGTCCTGTTCTTAGAATTGCTGGGTCAACTTTGACCTTTGCCAGATTTTTCATCTCTAGAATTACATTTTTATTTATAATTGATTATTTAGTAAGGAGGTGCTTAATGGCTATGTAAATCCTACCCCTATGAAACTTTCTGTTTACATTAGGTAAGGATTCACAGATCCCTGTTTTTATACACTGACTTAAAGTTAACCACAGTTTTTTGTTTGTTTGTTTTTCTTTTAGTTTTTCAAGACAGGGTTTCTCTGTTTAGCCCTGGCTGTCCTAGAACTCACTCTGTAGACCAGGCTGGCCTTCAACTCACTGAGATCCACCTGCCTCTGCCTCCTGAGTGCTGGGATTAAAGACATACTCCACCACTACCCTTAACCACAGTTCTTAAAAACATCTTTTTTGTGTGTGTGCCTGTTTGTCTCTATGTACACCACATGTGTGCAGTACCCACAGATGCCAGGAGAGATTCTTGGATCCCTTGGAACTGGAGTTGTAGGCAGTTGTAAGCCACCCAATGTAGTGCCAGGAACTAAACCCAGCACACTGACAAAAACAGCAAGTGCTTTTAACGCCTAAAACATCTCTCTAGCCCCAACCACAGTTTTGATGCTCACACAGACCCGGATTTGGTTGGTGGCAACTCCTTCAGTCTGAGTTTGTGTGTCCTTTTGTATTACATCTCTATTTATTTCCATCTGTCTGTCTGTCTAGCTCCCCATTGTTTTTAGAATTGTCGTTATAAAATAGTTCCCTTTCTTCTTCCCCTTTTTCTTTTCAGACAGGCCTGTGCTATTACTGTTCAAGCAGAGTCCTTGGAGAATGTTATTTTGAAACTTAGCTCATTGCTGTAAGGTTATTACTTCTTCCAGGTCCTTTCAGTAAACACAGCCAGCAAACTCAAATTTACATTAAAATAAAACATAGGCACATACATATATTCACACCTATATTTCTGCATCTCTAATACTGAGAACCAAGTTTACATGAGTATTTACACCTCCAATTCAGCACCATGGGCTCTATTGTCGTTTTCTGGTTTTGGATGTGTCATTTCATTCTCTAATAGTAAGAAGTGGCTCCTGTTCTTTTTCATGCATTAACTTATCTCCTCAATCTTCCTCCATACAGCCAGGGTTCCTTGCTCCTGCCCTTGCAGACAACCCCCATATGTCCTTTCCTGCTGCAGTGCCATTAATAGAGCCACTGCTGTGAGCACCCTTGCCCAGGTGCCTCTTTGTCCCTCGAGTTCCTGTGTCATGCCACCCTCCTCATTCTGATTGGCAGCTTTATTCCATTACTGCTCTGTCTCTTTGTTGCAGATACCTCACTCATTCTGCTCAGGCTCCACACTCAAGTATAGGCCACCCACAGCGCCTCTGTCACCCATAGCTCCACCAGGGTGCACTGGGTTTCCAGGAAGGGAGCGAGAAAGAGCTTTCTATCTTAGTTTTTGTTGTTTATTTATTTGCTTGTTTTGAGAAAGGGTCTTTTACATAGCCCTGGCTGTCCTGGAACTCACTATGTAGACCAGGCTGGCCTTGAATTCATAGGGACCTGCCTACCTCTGCCTCCTGAGCACTGGGACTAAAGGCGTGCGTCACCACACACCATCTGCAGCACTGGCCCCATATCTTAATTTTTTTTTTTTTTGATGATGTACCAGTTTGTTGCAGAATATTTCTGCATTGTAGATATGCAATAGTACTTTCACTTCCCCTGACTTTTAAAGGTCAGTTATCTGAAAGCATTACAAAATAAAAAAAATGTGCTTTGAGGAGAAATAATTACAAGTATATTTAGGGCAGAGTGAATGTTTACTTATATACGAGAAAATGAATCCCATAAATGACTATGTGATTTTGCCTTTATTGATACCTGCATCCAAGCATAGTTGCCAGCACAGCTCCAAATGGCTGGCAGGCAGGCATGCAGGGAAAACCAGAGCAGAGGGGAAGCTGATGTAGTGTTAGGATGCTGTAGTGTCTGTATTTTGAAATGCAGAAATTATCAGGCATGGTGACATACATCTATAATTCCAGCGCTCATGAGGCTAGGGCAAGAGGATTGCCATGAGTTTAAGCCCAGCCTGGGCTATATAGCAAGACTCTATCTCAAGAAAAACAAAGGCCTGATTTTTTCTAGCATGTAAGAGGCCCTAGGTTCAATCCCTAGGACTGCCAAAAACCAAACAAATAAAAACCCTCAACCCTAAATAAATAAAATAAATAATAATAGACTAGAGAGATGCCTGAGTGGTACATATGCATGCACACAAAAATAAAACATGAAATCTATAAAAATAATAATAAAGGATGATCAATTCTAGAATTTTGGGGGTGGGTTCTTTGTTTGAGACCAAGTCTCACCATGTAATCCGGGCTGGCATCAAACTTGTGTCCCCCGCTTCAGCCTATATAATTCTGGTGTGAGCCACCATGCTTGGCTTATGATGTTTTGTGTGTTCCTGGCATACCTTCAAGTGTTCCATGGTTCACCCACATACTCAGTGCACCATTAGCACTCAGCAATCACCTGTTAAATAAATGTAAAACAAACATTAAGGTGAAAAGACCAAAAGACCACAACAGACACAGAAACAGGATGGTGCTGATCTCCTCAGGAATCAATAAAATCTGTGATACCTCTTTAGATGCTATAGCTCCTAAGGTCCTGGTACAACAAACTTTCTCCTAAATCCACACAGCTCTATCTTGGGGCCAGTTTTCATGCATCTGTTTCTTTTATTCTTACCACTTACCTTGAGTTCCAGGGAGCCAAGGAAGTCTTTACACAGTAGGAAAGAACTCTTCCAAAAAAGGAAAAAAGTGAAACCCTGATAAACTGCTTAGCATATGACTCTTGGGGACACAAGTTCAGTTTATATTGTGCACCAAGCTCTCCACAGGAATACTTTGTACTAGCTCAAAAGATCCTTCAGCACAGAGTTGACGATGTGCTTTTGTCTGCTGTCGTGTCTGGCTTTGCTCTGACTGCACACGTTATTTCCCTAGGAAGGCACTGCAGCACATGCCACCACTGTCCCTCTCCCCAGGGTCCACAGACTTCTCAACTTTCCTGTCTCCCAATGTTCTGGAAGAAGTGGACAGCTTCCTCGTAAGGATAACTAGGTAAGATCAAGGATGCTGAGGTGAACAACTTGTGTGGGGAGGGCAGATATGCTCATTCAGTTCTTAAGAAAAATTTAGAAGAATGTTTCCACTAAAAATGACTCATTTTTAGTAACCAAAGAGAAAGTGAAATAATCCATCCTAATTCAATTAACCCTGGTAACCTCCAATATCACCTGACTTTAAGAATTGGGGTGCAGAGGAAGTTGGTCTCTGATTTATTTAGAAGAGATGTGTCCAAGTCTAAGATGCAGGCCTCTTAATTCATTCTTCTCCCTAGCCTGTGGCCTTCAGTCAGCTTGCTTATATGCAGGACTAACAAGCCTAGTTGCCTATAGAACTGGGAAAGGGTGCCTTGGTAACTTTATAGAATGGAACACTTGGTATGAAGATACTTGGCTCTCCACAGCAAGTCCTCAGGACGTTAACCATTCCCTGAGATACACAGACAGCTTTAAATTTCTGTTATGGCGTGTTTAGAAAGACAGGGAAGTGCATGTAGGAGTTTTCATGCTTCTCAAGTAGTGCACTGTCAGCTGTGTGTCCAACCCAGCTCATCCCCAAGGATTCCTGATGGAGACTGGCCGCAGTAGTTCATTACTCTTTGCTTTAATAAACTGCTCTATATTATTAAAGTTTCAAAGGTGAGGATTTGATTTTCTGACCCTGGGGTTCATTCCGCTTTTCCTTAGCTTATATTAAGGATTTTGAAACCGCATTTCTGGTAGACATCTGGACAGCACATGACTGGCAAATTTTACTTATAGGGATTGATTACATAGGTTTGAGCTGTCTGGTTTTCTTGTATTTTAGGAAGTGAAAAGTTTTTTGCTTATTCTTTGTAGCTGCTGTTCTACTCCAGAGGTAGAACTGACTCTTCTGGCTTTTGCACTAGCAAGAGGAAGTATTGCCAAAGTGATGAGCTCTCTGTGTACCATCACTGACCACTTGGACACACGCTATGATGCCTCATCCCTCATCTCATCCATGGCATCTGTCAGGCAGAACCTGCTCCTGAAATATGGTAAATGACCTGGGCATGATGGAAATGCTAGCAGTGGACATATCATAATGCTACCCTTCCCAGGTGCCCTTTGGCCTCTTCTGGTCTTTCTGGATAGTGTGTAGGCTGGGTTGTAATAGTGGTGCCCTGATCCCTGGATGAGCACATCCTCTGACTACTAGCTTTTCTCAGGAATTGATAGGAGAAGGAGGGTATCCATGGGTCATTTATGGCAGGTTGGCCGAAGACATCCAAGTATCATCTGATAGTTCTTTTGGATTTTCTAGTACAATGACTTGGGTTTGGTAGCCATTTTGAGCACAGCCATCTTTGGTGAAGTACAGGTGTGTGTCATCATGTAAGTAGAGAGACTTGGGAAGTTAGAGTATTTATCATCTGGAGGGAGGGAGCTTACTGAGACCTGGTGCAGAGGGATCATTGCAACCACAACATGGCTGTTCAGGAGCATGTGTGTGCCTGCCATTGCTTTCTCTGAAGCCTGGGCCCATCTCAGCACTTTGTTGGTGACCTAGCATGAGACCCCCAGTCCATCTCAACCCAGTTCCCATAAAGCTATTCACAGTGATTGCAACCTGGCTGTGAGGACCAACATATTTGCCATACCAGCCTCTGGTGGCAAAATTGTCTTCCACTAAGTTCAGTGATTGATCTGATCTTCAGTATTGCAGGCATTACTGGGATATTCCCACCGTGATGTTTGCAAAACATAATACAATGTTTGCAAAACATAATACAATTTGATGATTTATTTTATGTTTAACTTTTTTTTTTTTTTTTTTTTTTTTTTTTGGTTTTTCAAGACAGGTTTCTCTGTGTTGCTTTGCACCTTTCTTGGAAACTCACTCTGTAGACCAGGCTGGCCTCCAATTCACAGAGATCTGCCTGCCTCTGCCTCTCAAGTGCTGGGATTACAGACGTGTGCCACCACTGCCCGGCATATTTAACTTCTAAAGTTAGACAATTGTCATATGAATCCAGTTTCTCTCTACACTGGCAAAGTCTCTGGAGAAACTGTGGACCAGGAACAGGCATGGCTGGGTGGGAAGTTGAGGCAGCATCTTAAAGTGTCTTCAAGAAGTGTTTACCATTCATATTGGGGTTGTTGGGATGGGGCAGAGAAAGATGGAGACCATGGGAAGGACTGCACGTGACTGACTATGACCAGTCCTGGGCTGTTCTGGAGCTTACTGGGCATTTGCTATTTTCTTAGTTTTTTATTTAGAGACAGGGTCTCTATATATCTCTGGCTGGCCTGGAATTTGATATGTAGACCAGGCTGGCCTCAAACTCACTTGCCTTTGCCTCCTACATCCTGGGAGTAAAAGTATGTGCCACCACATCCAGCTGGTTATTAAAAACAACAAATTTTCAGTTCGTTGTAGCAAAATTTGATTTTTTTCTTCAGACTTTCCAATTTTGCTTGGATTTATTTATTTATATTATATTTATTATTATTGTATGATATGGCATGTGTACATATGCCACAGTGCCTGTGTGGAGGTCAGAGGCAGCCTTGAGGATTCAGTTCTCTCCTTCTTCCACGGGCTCCAGGGATTGACTTCAGCTCTTTAGGTTTGCCCTCATCGAGCCGTCTCCCCACCCTCCCACAGACAGTTTAAAGAAGATCTGAAACACATATACTTATGTACACATCCAATAAAACAGATTTTTTTACTTCAAACGGTATCTTAGGAATCCTTCCATATGTTGAGTCTTTAGTATTAATCTATATATTGTGATGTTTGTTTCTGGAAAGTGATTTTTCTAGAGACTGCTCCTTAAACTAAATCAGAAACATAGGCTATGCTTTTTCTCTTTCAGGAAAGCACATAGTGGTAGCATCAACTATTGTCTGCTATTACCATCCTATTTGACCTTTTATTTATCTATTTAAAATATTTTAAGGTTTATTTTTATTATTCTTTACTTATGTGAGTGTAGTGTGTCTTTGTTTGGGTGTGTACATGAGTGCAGACACCCTTGGAGTCTAGAAAAAAGTATCAGATCCCCAGAGCTTAGAAATAGACAGTTATGAGCCATCTGATGTGGGTGCTGGAAACTGGGCTCAGGTGTTTTCTGGAAGTATGCTGAGCCATCTCCCAGCACTTCCTCCCCCAGTTTTTTAAAATTACATGTGTGTGTGTGTGTGTGTGTGTGTGTGTGTGTACCATGTGAGAGTCAGAAACAACTTGGAGGAATCAGTTCTTCTTGCACTATGTGGATCCTAAGAATCAAATTTAGATCATCAGATTTGGCAGCATCTTCCTGGCCCCTACTTTGCCTTTTATACAATAAAGCTTTAGCAGTCTGGGTGGGCATAGGCCCTACTTTGCTGCCAATTTCATCTTTTTTGTGGACCTAGCTTAAAACTTGCCCCATCTTTTCTTTGGTTAGGTAAACCTCTCCAGTTGACTCTTCAAGCTTGTGATGTCAAAGGAAAAGAAGATAAGTCAGGACCTGAAAACCTCCTTGTGGAGCCATGGACAAGGGATGGTAAGTGCTAGATAATCTATTGTTAGAGTGCGCAGGAGGCAGCTATGTGAACTCACACTCTGACCTTGAACATTTTCAGATGTTGGTGTTTTGGGTATGTGTGTGAAAATAAAAAATTTTAAATGTATATTAGTGTTTTGCCCGTGTATATGTATGTGTACTGTATGTGTGCCTAGTGCCCTAGGAGGCCAGTTTGAGGGCATCATACCCTCTGAATAGTTGTGAACCCACATGTAGGTGCTGGGAATTGAATTTAAGTCCTCTGTAAAAACAGCAAGTGTTGGTAATTACCAAGTTGTCTCTTCTGCCCGTAGATGTTAGTGGATTTTGTTGTTTTGAAACATGGTCTCACTATGTAGCCCAGGCTAGTCTTTTCCTCAAGGCAGTCCTTATGTTTTCACTTCCGAAGTGCTGGGATTACAGCATGAGTCACCAAAGACATTAGTCTTCACCTTAGGTTGGCAGCAGTGGCTTCTGTAACACTTTGTCCAGCTCAGCTGTTGTCTAGATGAGTAATGACCTGTAACAACACTAAGTATTTGACAGCCTGGGGCTGTTCAAATTGAAGTTTTACAAAACAAGGACTCCGCTTCTTGGAATCGAAAAAGTGACTGCATTTTTTTTCTTTTTTTTCTTTTTCTTTTTCTTTTTTTTTTTGAGACAGGGTTTCTCTGTGTAGCCCTTGCTGTTCTTGATCTCACTCTGTAGACCAGTCTGGCCTCGAACTCAGAGATATGCCTGCCTCTGCCTCCTGGGTGCTGGGATTAAAGGCGTGCAGCACATTTAATTGTTTTTTAAGTTTAGATTGACTTTCTGTTGAGTTGGTTGAAAGTATTGAGAGAGGCAATGGGTCCTTAGCCCAGATATCTGAGAGCATCTCTAAGGACACTGCAGGTGCTCTGGCATTTGATGTGTTGGAGGAAACGTCTTCATCTCTAGCACGTGAGTGTGTTTGTGTGTGCTTCACTCTGCTGTAGGCTCTTTTCCCCACACAGGCGCATTTATGAGCCTTTCCCTCTCTATCTTGGTAGCCACTTGGTCAGTGCTGTAAAAACAATTAACTGTGCTTCATGCCTTTAATCCCAGCACCCGGGAGGCAGAGGCAGGCATATCTCTGAGTTTGAGGCCAGCCTGGTCTACAGAGTGAGATCCAGAACAGCCAGGGCACACAGAGAAACCCTGACTCAAAAACAAGAAAAAAAAAAAACGCAGTCACTTGGTGCTTGTGTGTGTCTCTTCTCTGTTCACTGTACTGCTTTGAATCTTATGATTCAGAAAAGTGGGGTGTTCAAGCAGCTGTAAACAGTAGCCTGGCCTTTCTGCTGTAGATTTGGTTTTGCTGTAGCCTTCCTTGGAGCCTGCAGGCTTCCATTTCTTCACCTTGCCCTTTCCCCTCCTGTTTCCACCAGTGAGGCTCCCCGTTACACCTCCTGTCCTTGGGGACCTCTCAAGAAATAGACTTTGCACAAGATGGTTCTTTACACTCCTGAGCTTGTAGCCTCCACAAAGAGCTTTCCTTCACTGCATCTATATATCTTCCACACTGAAATCCACAGTAGGCCATTAACTTACCTGTCACCCAAAGATGGGGAGTGTGGTAGGATGTTAGAAGAAGTTGGTGGCAGCTCTTTGCTCCTTAATCATCCCTTCACCCAACCAAATCAAAATGGCTTTGCAAAAGAGCCTCTGCATTTTCCCTCTACTCTAAAGAATTGGAATTTTTGTCTCTGTTACATGTGGAAGTAGAATTTTCTGGCATCAGTATGTGGACTTCTTGGCTTAGTTTTGTTTTGAAAGAGGATCTTACTGTGTTGCCCAAGCTGACCTCAAACTCATGATCCTCCTGTCCTGGCCTCCTGTGATTGCTGGGTCTATAGATGTATTCTCTGCCTGCTTTACAGTATCCCCCCCCTCACTTTACAGTATCCCCCACCTGTTTTACAGTATCCCCCATATGTTTTTACAGTACCCCCCACCTGCTTTATAGTATCCCCACCTGCTTTACAGTATCCCCACCTGCTTTACAGTATCCTCCACCTGCTTTACTGTGTCCTCCACCTGCTCTACAGTATCCTCCACCTGCTTTACAGTGTCCTCCACCTGCTTTACAGTGTCCTCCACCTGCTCTACAATATCCTCCACCTGCTTTACAGTATCCTCCACCTGCTTTACAGTGTCCTCCACCTGCTTTACAGTGTCCTCCACCTGCTTTACAGTATCCTCCACCTGCTTTACAGTATCCTCCACCTGCTTTACAGTATCCTCCCCACCTGCTTTACAGTATCCTCCACCTGCTTTACAGTACCCTCCACCTGCTTTACAGTGCCCTCCACCTGCTTTACAGTATCCTCCACCTGCTTTACTGTGTCCTCCACCTGCTTTACAGTATCCTCCACCTGCTTTACAGTATCCTCCCCACCTGCTTTACTGTGTCCTCCACCTGCTTTACAGTATCCTCCACCTGCTTTACAGTATCCTCCACCTGCTTTACAGTATCCTCCACCTGCTTTACAGTATCCTCCACCTGCTTTACAGTATCCTCCACCTGCTTTACAGTATCCTCCCCACCTGCTTTACAGTATCCTCCCCACCTGCTTTACAGTATCCTCCCCACCTGCTTTACTGTGTCCTCCACCTGCTTTACAGTATCCTCCCCACCTGCTTTACAGTATCCTCCACCTGCTTTACAGTATCCTCCACCTGCTTTACAATATCCTCCACCTGCTTTACAGTATCCTCCACCTGCTCTACAGTATCCTCCCCACCTGCTCTACAGTGTCCTCCACCTGCTTTACAGTGTCCTCCACCTGCTTTACAGTATCCTCCACCTGCTTTACAGTATCCTCCACCTGCTTTACAGTATCCTCCACCTGCTTTACAGTATCCTCCACCTGCTTTACAGTACCCTCCACCTGCTTTACAGTATCCTCCCCACCTGCTTTACAGTATCCTCCACCTGCTTTACAGTATCCTCCACCTGCTTTACAGTATCCTCCACCTGCTTTACAGAATCCTCCACCTGCTTTACAGAATCCTCCACCTACTCTACAGTATCCTCCACCTGCTTTACAGTATCCTCCACCTGCTTTACAGTACCCTCCACCTGCTTTACAGTACCCTCCACCTGCTTTACAGTATCCTCCACCTGCTTTACAGTATCCTCCACCTGCTTTACAGAATCCTCCACCTGCTTTACAGTATCCTCCACCTACTCTACAGTATCCTCCACCTGCTCTACAGTATCCTCCACCTGCTCTACAGTATCCTCCACCTGCTTTACAGTATCCTCCACCTGCTTTACAGTACCCTCCACCTGCTTTACAGTACCCTCCACCTGCTTTACAGTACCCTCCACCTGCTTTACAGTACCCTCCACCTGTTTTATAGTACCCTCCACCTGCTTTACAGTACCCTCCACCTGTTTTATAGTATCCTCCACCTGCTTTACAATGTCCTCCACCTGCTGTAAAGTATCCCTCCACCTGCTTTTCAGTATTTCCTGCCTGCTTTACAGTGTGGGCTGTTAGCACTGTTCAGTCTGAAAATCTACACAGGCTTCCCCTATCTGTAAGACTTGTAAGAGGCCTGGCCTCTTGCCTGATTTGAATACTTCCTTATTCTCCCTAGATCCTTTGCCAGCCATCTCTCCTTCCTACTCTCTTTACTTTGGATGGGTGAAGTTTTAGATTTGGACTATGGCGGTAGATTTTCAGTTTCTTGTTGTGGTTTAGAGTATGGGGTGTGGACAGAAGCCCTTCACTTCTCCTAAACACTCCTCACTCAACTCTGGCTATCTGGAAACTTGGGCCATGTGTGGATTTCTTAGCTGAAAAAAATGAGCCTAAAGAGGCAGCGCAAGAGGGATGGCTTTCTCTCTCCCTTAGGATAGTAAAAGCTCTCTGATCGGCACACTTCTAGTTCCTCTTGTCTAGGATGTTCCAGTTTTAGGCAAATGCCACTAGAGTGCCCAAGGATGCTCAAGGAAAGAATCTTGACATTTGAGACAGATGACGTTTCTTAGCTTCTGAGTGGAATTTATGGCCTCTAATGCTTGGGTCTTTGAAGGATGCTTGACCAGTGGAGCTGGAGCACAGATGCATTCAGTCCTTCAAGTCTGTGACTGCCTAAGTGTTTGCTTCTGACCAGGCAAGGTGGTGCACACCTATAATCTTAGCATTCAGCAATATGAGGCAGGAATATCAGATGTTCAAGGCCAGCCTAGGCTATATAGTGATAGCCTGTCTGTCTCAAAAAAAAAGTTAAAAGGCAAGGCAAGGAAACACAGAGTTACTTGTTTTTTAGTGTGTATACTCATATATGTGAGTATGAATGTGTGAACACAGGTGTATGTGTGCCACAAGCAGGCATGTGTAAATTAGAGAACAGTCTATTTCAGCCTTTACAATATATTCCTTCTTTAAAAAAACTAAATTATTTTGGGGATGCAGAGGTGGTTTTACAGCTAAGAGCACTTTCTGCTTTTGCAGAGGACCTGGATTCAGTTCCCAGCACTCATATCAGGTGGTCTTAGATCACTTGTAACTCCAGATCCAGGGAATCTAATGCCCTCTTCTGGCCTCTGTAAGCACCTATGTGGCATACATGTGTACATTCAGACACACATACAAACACATAAAATTAAATTAGCAAGTAATTAAAAATTTTTAAAGTATTTATTTTGGCCTAGTGTGGTGGCGCACCTTTAATCTCACCCAGTAGTGGAGAAGCAGAGGCTGACAAGTTTATGGCCAGTCTTGGTTTATATAGTGAGTTCCAGTCCAACTAGGTTACATAGTGAGACTCTGTCAGGAAGGAAGAAATGAAAGAAAGAAGAAAGAAAGAAAATAAATCAGCAGGACATGATGGTGAACACCTTTAATCCCAGCACCTGGAAGGCAGAGGCAGGCAGATCTTTGAGTCCAAGGCTCGCCTGGTCTACAGAATGAAATTCAGGACATCCAGGGCTACACATAAACCCTGTTTCAGAAAACAGTTTTATACAATAAATTCCCATAAATAGATTCATTCAGGACTCTGGGAACAATTAGGATTGTCTGGGTGTATTACTCTTAAAAGTGTGTATATTTCTGGCACCATGCTTTCTTAAATTGTAGGCAGAATAGCTATTTGATAATATTGGTTGTAGTTTTAAGGGTTTTTGCCATTGTACTACTTCTCAGCCCTAATAAAATCAGATTATGTGATGAATTAGTAAAGGCTCCTTTGGATTCATTTTCTTGGTGTTGGTGATACATTTTTCACATTGTCTTGTGGAAACCCAGTCTATGAATGTTTGTATTACTAAACTCAGGTATGAAATACATGGACTTCATTGGGTGGTGATGGCTCATGCCTTTGATCCCATCACTTGGGAGGAAGAGGCAAGAGGATCTCTGTGAGTTCGAAGCCAGCCTGGTCTACAAAGCAAGTTCCAGGACAGCCAGAGTTGTTATACAAAGAAACCCTGTCTCAAACAAACAAATAACAAAAACAAACAAACAAAAAAATATGAGAGAGAGAGAGAGAGAGAACGAACGAACACATGAGCTTCATTTCAGTGTTTTGACTTTACAAGAGAATGGTTGAAAGCAGGTCAGGGTCCCAGGAGGAGCATTCATGTAGCACTGACTTGAGCATGTCCTTGCATTACACTGCTGCACCTTGTGTGTAGCAGCAGATCTTCTTGTGAGTTGAGAGACAAAATGCAACCAAAAATGGTCTCATACAACTATAGATGAGTAACTCAGACTTTTAATGAAGGAAAGAATTAATAAGTTGCTATCAACAGTAAAAAGGAAAATTCATAAAACACACAAAGACCAATACGAATGTTGGAATTTGCTTACAATTAGTAATCAGTTACATTTCTATAGAATTTTTTTTATTTCTTTTATTTTTTAATTTTTATTTCTTTGGGCAAAAATCACTTGCATTACCCTCAATATTCAGCTTACAGAATTGTAAAATAGCTTAGAGACAGGAAAAGCTGGTGATAACTCAGAATGTGTTAGACAGGAGACCCAGTAATCCCCCTCCTACTTTGTTGTCTTTCATAATCTTTCCTGACAGAATGTTCTAGAAGCTGGCTAATCTTTCTCTCAGCTGCTAAACCTACTTGTCTTTTGTCAGCCCAGTGAAACATTAGTCATGGCTTTAGGGGTGATTCAGGGAGATGATTGATCCTGCAGTTTTCTGTCTGTTTGATTTAAAATCAAAGTCTGAGGAGGTTGTACCTCGTGTGTATGTGTGTGTGTGTGTGTGGGAGGTATGCTTAGCTAGTGCTCTTATTGCGGGGGGAGATGTGTAGGGGAGGGAGTCATATATGCCCAAAGAGGTATTGTTTTTCTAATTGTCACAAAGGCACCAGATAGGCTAGTTACTCTTGTTTTTGTGGATTCTTGATCTTAGGACTATAAAAATGACTCAGACGTCCTAACTTTCTTTTCATTTTTCTTAGGTTTTCTTACAGAGACTGGAAAAACCAGAGCAAGTACTATTTTTTCTGCAGGGACCGAGTCTGCCTTCCAAGTTACACAGATCAGAATTATGGTAATTTTCCTTCTACCTTCTTTAAGTAGTGGTACTGCTTTTTAAAAGTGAATTAGGGCCAGGTGGTGGTTATGCACGCCTTTAATCCCACCACTCGGAAGGCAGAGCCAGGAGAATATCTGTGAGTTCGAGGCCAGCCTGGTATGTAAGAGTGAGATCCAGGACAGGCTCCAAAACTACACAGAGAAACCCTGTTTCAAAATGACAAAAAAAAAAAGAAGAAGAAGAAAGAAAGAAAGAAAGAAGGAAAGAAAGGAAGGAAGGAAGAAGGAAAGAAAGAAAGGAAGGAAGAAGGAAGAAGGGAAAAAGAAAGGAAGGAAGAAAAGGGGAAAAAAGTGAATTAGGGTCTGGGGAGAGAGCTTAGCAGTTAGCCCTGGCTGCTCTTCTAGAAGACCTGAGTTCCATTCCCAGCAACCACTTGGTGACTCACTATGTGGTATTAAGCATGGGTGTGGTGCACAGACATATATGCAAGCAAAATACCCACAAAATAATAATAATAATAATAATAATAATAATAATAATTTTAAGTGAATTGAGCTGGGCATTAGTGGCACACGCCTTTAATTCCAGCACTCAGGAGGCAGAGGCAATGAGTCTCTGTGAATCCAAAGCCAGCCCGATCTATAGAGTGAACTCTGGGACAACCAGGGCAAAACAGAGAAACCCTGTCTCTGGGGGATGGGGAAATGATTTGGGTTATGTTTCCAGAGGTCCTTGCCTTTCACTGGGTATCCAGTGATTATTTTTCTTTTTCTCTGTCCTCTAGCAGAGGGCAGGGTACAAATTTGAACCCAGTTATATAAGTCTCTGAATGGTGGGACTGTAAGGATGGAGAAAGCCAAGCTAACATTTTGTAGGTTAGCTTTCTTACTTTACAGGACATAATATGTCTGAATATTGCTTCATTGGTTCCACTGTGCTGTAAGCTGTTAGAACTTAACCATATAAACTGGAGATAAAATAGCCACAGAAGTTTTGCCTCTGTTTCCAGGTTCGCCGTGGCGGCATCGGTGCTCAGTGCGGGCTGGTGTTTGCCTATAACTCACCCTCTGATAAGTTTCATGCGGAAGAGCACTTCCAGCGGTTTGAGAAATATGACACATGGAAGCTCCAGGAACTGAGGCAGTTTGTAAAAAGCAGGTACAGAGCAGAGGGAAAGCCCATGTGCTCAGTAAGAGTGTATCTGTTCAGAGTTTGGGAAGCAGAAGCAAGTGGACCTTTGTGAGTTTGAGGCCAGCCTGTTCTACATAGTGAGTTCTAGGCCAGCTAGCACTACATAGTAAGACTTGGTCTTTTAAAAAAAAAAAAAAAAAAAAAAAAAAAGGATGTATTCTTAATTGTCAAATTATGCTTATTGAAAAGGTACCAGTAACCTGCCGCAGAGGCCAGAGGCCTTTGCTACTTTCTAAAAGCATTTGAAAAGAGGGGTGTTAATTTGTTCAGAAGTGACAAGGGTGTGTGCCTTAGTTGGCAGCAGCTTCAGTTTCACCTGGCCACTGGGAATTTATCCTTTCCTGAACCCTTCTCCTGCCACTCACGCTTTAGAACAGTTTTAAAATTTTCTTTAGATTTATTGATTGAATGTATGAATGTTTTTCAGTGTGTGTATGTATATGCACCATGTGTGTGCCTGGTGTCTATGAAGGTCAGAAGAACACATTGGATCCCGTAGAACTGGAGTTATGAATGATTGTGAGCCACCATGTTGTGCTAGGCATGAGTCTTCTGGAAGAACAAGTGCTGTTGGTTCTGATCCTTCCCTCCAGCCCCACTGTTCAAACTTGCATGAAAATATTTATTAAGCATTTATTATGTGCCAGGCCTGAGGCATTGAAGATCCTGCAGTGGAGAAAGTACTAGAGAGGGTGCAGTAGTGACTATAGAGAGATTCCTGCAAGGCGATAGTGTCAACCGTGCAATGGGTGCAGTGCAGGAGACCTCTGAGAGCAGAGAGCAGGCCTCACTTGATGGGAAACGAAACCCTGAGCCAGGGAGCAGTGCTGTGTTCTTTCTGAAGACTGACTTACATACTAAATAGCTGCTTGAGGAAATAGTGGGTGCCTTAGGCAGAGAGAAGAGTAGGCACTAGGGCCCAGAGGTAGAAGCATAGTGAAGGAGCTGGGGGTTATGTGGCTGAGCTGCACTCTCTGGGAGAGTGGTGAAGGACAGAGCGGGAGAGCTGGGAGAAGCAGGTCAGTAGAAGTGTTTCTGTTTGTTTCAGATCTTAGTTTATCTTTAAAGCACATGTATGTGGTAGGGGAGGCAAGCAGGCAGACGGAGTTAAAAGGAAGGTGAAAGAGATTACATGTGTGTTCTAGAGCTACCTAGGCGTGTGCTGCAGCATTATGGATAGAGGGAAACAACCGTAGAGGCAGAGGCTGGAGGAAGCATGTTGCTAGGAAGCTGAAGGGAAGAGTGGCCTAGACCAGCGCAACAACCTTTGTAGCCAGCAACGGAGCAAGGTGGCCAGATGCAGTAGGGCCTGGGGACGACTGACCAGAGACCAGGAGAGGAAAGAAGGCTTGGGCAGCACCAAGTTTGCGGCGTGGGGCAAGGGCAGGTGGGGAACTTGGTAGTGCCTTTCTCTGAGATAGAAAAAGTCCCAGGGAGAAGCAGGTTTGTGGGAAGATGATGAGCACAGTGTTAGTCCTTCTGGGAAGACTCTGAGATGTGTTATAGCCAGTAGGGCAAACAGGTCAGCAGCCTAGAAGAGACTCCTATATTGTGGGGACAGACATGTCAGTCTTTGACATGGTCATTAAAAATACTGGATCCAGGTGTGGTGCCTCATGCTTTTAATCCTAGCATTCAGGAGGCTGAGGTAGGATTGCTGAGAGTTCAAGGCCAGCCTGAACTACAGGCTGAGGCCCTGTCTCAAAAAACAAAACTAAGTGAAGATGTGGAGGTAGAAGAGATAGCTCTGAAGGACTGTGGACTAGGAAGGCATAGGCCATCTTGATGAGCAGCACTAGTTAAGAGACAACAGAAAACTCAGAGAATAGGGGGCAAGCCAGGCTATCCCTTGGCTGTTGGTTTGTTTTTTAAGACAAGGTCTTATTAGTCTGATAGCCTAGAACTCACTATGTAGACCAGGCTAGCCTGGAACTTGTAGCAGTCCTCCTGTCTCAGCTTTATATGTGCTGCACTTATAGGTGTCTACCACCACACCCAACACAATTTCTCTTTTAATAATGGATACAGGTGCCACCTAATTTTAAGCAGCCATGTTCTCACTCTTGGGATATTAAAATAGGTCTTTTCCTATAAATTTTCTGTCAAACAAGGTCTTTCATATCTTATACAGGATGGATTTTTTTTTTTAACCTAAATACAAGCTTATTCATGAATCCCTTAATGATTTGATCTGGTTCTAGCATGAGTTATTCTTCAATATAGGCCAACTTTGTTGGCCTACATATATAATCCATTTCTCTCGAGTTGGAAATAAAAATGACCTGCCTGTTTTGTTGTGTCCTTCTGGCACTCTGCTCCCCAGTCCGCACCTGCCTGCTGTAAAGTGTGATTTAGTGTGAGAGCATGCTTCTACAGTCCCTGACTCTTTGCCAGCTTTCTATGTTGCAGACTTTCTTGAGAAGACTTTTTGCCGAGCTTGGTGGCAGGGGGATAGGAAGATTGAGAGCTCAAGGCCAGCCTGGGCTACATAGCCGAGGATGGAACCAGGTTCTCACACACTCTAAGCAAACGCTATGCCACTGAATTATATCCCTAGCCCCCAAAGAATGCATTTAAAATTCCTCAAACGTGTATTACGGATGAGACTCACTAGAGCTTAGTAAATTCTACCTCTTCTGTTGTGGTCAGTTGTATCACAAAAGATTTCTACCAAGAAAGACTTATGTGAGGAAGAGAACAAAACTTTTCCTTTGTTCCAGAACCTATTCTGGATTTTCTTTACTTTTACCTGAGTTATCTGTGGTTGCTTGTTATGCTTGTACAGACACTCTTGTGCTATTAGTGCGATGGCTGAGTCATAGGCCAAGTAGTGTGAGGTTTTAAAATGGAACTTGAAGCCAGGCACAGTAGCCTTTCATCTCAGCATTTGGGAGGCAGAAGTAGGCAAATCTCTTACTAGTTGAAGGCCAACCTGGTCTACATAATGAGTTTTGAGGTAGACATGGCTACATAGTGAGACTCTGTCTCAAACAAACAAAGAATGGTATTTGAAAAGAATGCCTGCTCCTTAGTTAGTTACTTAATTGCTGAAGAGGGAGCAGCATTTACTCATCCAGCTTTTAAAGAGCAGCCTGCAGTTATCCTTTAGTTTTAAGGATGGAATGCTTCCTTTAGAGGACTTGCTAATCAACAGAGACCCGTGAAGGCTGAGATTTTCCCATTTGAGAGCTCCGGGATCTGAAGCATCTACCCTTCATCTGTTTGTACATGGCTCAAACCTCAGGCTAGACATACACAAGTTAGACAGACCTAGGGAAGGGAAGCTACTTCTGCCTCTCCCTCAGTGCTCACCAGAAGCACCCATCTTGGTGCATCATTCCTGCATCTCACCAGAAATGCCTGACTTCAATGTCATTTGGATGAGGCCTTACCTGGCAAGCTCTGAAGAAACTGAAAAGTAGGAAAATGTTTATGATTACACTCGTATTCACAGGATTGGTTGCTCATCTGATGACCTTGGAGAGGATGATCCCATCGGCTGGTTTGAGCTAGAAGAAGAGTGGGATGAAGCAGATGTCAAGTTGCAACAGTGCAGAGTTGCCAAAGTAAGCAGTAACCAGTTTGCTCTTCACTCATTCACCTGCTCTCCCCTTCTACAAACATTGCTAACTGCACTAGCCCTGAGCCAACACTGGGACTATAGAGGGCATGTGGAGACAGATGTAATATGGCTCTGACAAAGGAGATTTAACCCAGCCTGGGGTTCACCAGAGAAGACTTCATTTGAAAGAGGGTGTGAAATCATCCCAAGTGCTGGAAGAGGATTGGGCCATAATCTTGACTGAGATTTGTCAGCAAGGCCCACTACAGCGAGCAGTACACAGGCCTAAATGCAAGAGGGACGGGTAACTGCCTTCCCTTGTCATTTATTTTTCTTAAGAGTAAAAGTAAGAGAATTCAGAACTTTCTTCAGAGTTCGTACATAGTATGTGCTCAATACATATCTGTACAGTTGGTAATAGGTTCAGAAAGGGTTTCTTTCCAGTGAGGTGGCTCAGTGGGTAAAGATGCTTGCTGTCAAGCCTAAGACCCGAGTTTGATCCCTGGGACCAACACAAAAGGAGCGAACAAACTCTTTCCGTTTGTCCTCTGACCTCCACAAGCACACTGTGAGATACACACGTGGAATAAATAGGTAGAATGTAAAACTGGAAATAAGAGAAGATAGCAAGGCCTTTATGAAGGGAATTTCCCCTCTGAGAAGCACCTTGCACCAAAGCTGAGCTTTTGAAATGCCTTTGCTTTGTTTGCACAGACAGGCCGTCCCTTTGCTTCCAGTGCACTAGTCGTCACACATGCTGGTTGAGAACTTGAAGGGATTCTGTAGGGAAAATTGACTGTTTTCAGCAACTATCTGGTTTTGGTTTTGGTTCTTTCTCAAAATGACTGCCAAGAAGCAAACCTAGTTCTCTCCCTCCAGTTACCTGGCTTTTGCCTTTCATAAGGCCATTGTTCTTAGTATGATCTTCACAAAACCTCTTATCCAATGTTGGTATTCTTTTTTCTCTTGGCTCAAGATACTGAACTTATTTTGTGTCCCCAGTATTGGGCATAGTGACTCTTTATAAACTACTTAACTAAAACCAAGGGGGACTTTCCTACAACGCCCTCTGACTCATCTTTCATTGCACTTGGGATTCCAAGTCCTTCTCTTTGGTCTCTTTTATGCTTTCTAGTACTTGATGGTGAAGTTCCTGTGCACCCGCCAAGAGTCAGCAGAGCGTTTGGGTGTACAAGGCTTGAGTATCTGCGGGTACCTCCGGCCTGCAAGGGCAGAAGCTGAACAAAGTATCCTCTGTGCCCACTGCAGAAAGGACACAGAGAATATCTATGGGGCCACCCTGCTCCTCAGGACCCTGCAGTTCATCCAGCAGCTCGCCCATGACCTGGTAGGGCTTTTTCCCATTGTTATACACCATTCCTCTGGGAGAAATGAATGACAATGTTAAGGGAGGTAGGCATCTTTAAAACCTGCCTCTCTGAAGCGATGGCAATGTCAGTGAACACAACAGCTCTCATACTGCATGATAATACAAAAAGGCTGGGGAGAGTGGGTTCAGTGACACAAGTCTGTGGCATGTGACCATTGTGAGGTCCCTTGGAAGAGACTTGCAGATATGTGGTTCTGTACCTACCTGTGCTTGCCCAGGGGCACCAAACAAAGCAGCATCACAAGATTTGTTAAGTCTTAGAATTGCTTCTCAAGTCTACAGGTGAATTTCATTTACTAAATAAACGAAACTGTCAGGGTTTGGATTTGAAATATTTGGGGTTTTGATGCTGACTTTTACAATTACTAGTAAGTCACAGTGTCAGTTCACTCAAGGGCATCTTACCATGGAGTGCTTGGCTTTCTTCAGGGGAGCCCTCGGGTGTGGTGTGTGCAGCAGTGTCCACCCTTAGCTCCCTTTCTCTTCAGTGACAAGGAGCTCTTGAGCCAGTGTGCATATGGCCTTTGGGTCTCTGTCAGCCAAGAACTCTTATCACAGCAGAGAGAGAGAAAGGCCTAGGAGAGTGGCTAGGTTACAACAGAAGTGCAGCCCACATGTCAGAGGTCAGATAGACTGCAGGACAGTCCTGAGCATCATTTTCATGTAGACCTTGATGTGTGTGTCATGAAGTCAGCCTGTGTGGTGTGTATGTGTTAGTATCATAGTTATCTATGTATGCACACAGGGTGTTTCTGGGTTGTGGGGGAGTTTTCACTCAGGTGGATCATCTCACTTCTTAACTATGACAAGAAAATGAGACATCCCAATATTTCTCTAAATATACTTTTTAATTTTACTTTTTTCTGGTCTTTATCATTTTTTAGGTGCAGCAGAAGGAAAGTGGTTTAAAATACAAGTCTTTCCTGGACTTCACAGGTCTTGATTTGCAGATCTTCTGGAATTTTTACAGTAAATTAAAGCAAAAGTAGGTCAAAATTTGTTATAAAGTGACAATCATAAAAGCTGAAATGGATATTTTTTCTAACTTTTTCCTTATATGTATTCTTCTGATTTGAAATATTTGATTGTTGAAAATGACACCTCAGATTTCTATAAAATGTTTAGGAAGCATTTCCCCAAACATTTCCTTCTGATTGTTCTGCTAAGTAAATAGGTCAGGTGTTAT
This sequence comes from Onychomys torridus, assembly GCF_903995425.1. Classification (NCBI taxonomy): domain Eukaryota; kingdom Metazoa; phylum Chordata; class Mammalia; order Rodentia; family Cricetidae; genus Onychomys; species Onychomys torridus. The sequence continues at coordinate 61,367,717 of NC_050450.1, forward strand.
AGTGATACAAGTTGAACATCTCTTATCCAAAACCCCAAAATTGGAAAAAAAAATTTCATATGTCACAAGTGGAAAATTCCACATCTCACTTCATGAATCACAGTCAAAATGCAGCTGAGCTAAAAATATTGTATGGTTGGGAGTCATAGCCCAGAGATGTAGTGCTAACTTAGCATGTATAAGGCCCTGGCTTCAGTTCCCAGCACTGCAGAAAAGGGGAAAGAAGTTGTATACAAAACAAATGGATTTCGTATTTAAAAATTATTCACTTGTTTATTTGTGTGTGTGTATGTGTGTGTGTGTGTGTGTGAGAGAGAGAGAGAGAGAGAGAGAGAGAGAGAGAGAGAGAGAGAGAGAGAGACTTGATGCTCATAAGGGTGGGTATGTGGACCTGTGTATATGTGGAGGCCAGAAGAGACATTGGGCATCACATTTTTTTAGCTAGACTGGAAGCCAGTAAACCCTAGAAATCCTGTCTCTGATCCCCCACCTCCTCCCCAAACACACACACACACACACACACACACACACACACACACACAGACACACACACACACACACCTTGGAGCTGGGTTACTGCATTCACAGGAATGCCTAGCTTGTTACATGAGAAGTGGAATCTGAATACCAGTTTTTATGATTGTGAAGCAAGCCATCTCCCCAACTCCATGAATTTCATATTCAAACTTGGGTCTCGACTCCAAGAGAGCTCCCTTCCCTCCCCATCCCCTCTCTTCTCCTCACATCCCCTTTTCTCCCCCTTTCCGCCCCTCCCCTCCCCTCCCCTCTTCTCCACACCATTCCCTTCCTTCCCTTTCCCTCTCTGATGCATGCATGCATGTGCTAGTATTCCAAAATCATGGGAAAAATCCAAAGTTTAAGCCTCTTCTGTTGTGATCCCAGCTTTTTAGATAAAGGACATGATTTGACTCCTCATCTTACAGGTGAAGAAACGAATCAGAAATATGCTTCCTTCCACAGTGGGCAGTCAGACAGGTTCTGTTTTCAGGTGTTTGGTAGTGTTCCTCCCAGCTTCCTCTGGCTTGGCGTTCCTTTACTGAACGTGATGGCTTGAGGGAACTCGGTTGTAGACAGTATATGGCTTTGGAGGGTGAAATGAACCTGTCCTTCTGTTCTCTGATGTTCTTTGTCCTTCTGAAGCCCAAGGGAAGAATGCATTTGTGCGCAGACCCTGCTGCTGCAGCTTCTGCAGAGCTGCTTCTCAGTGCTGCAGAGTGACCCACCAGCTGCCTCTGAGGAGGAGAAGCCTGCCGCACAGTGTCCTGAGGGAATGCAGGCTGCCAAGGAGCTCTACACACACTTATGTGATGGTAGGGACTGGGGTTTGCCTTGAATGTGACTTTGTACAGTGTCCACTTGCATATAGAAGTGTGAGGGGTCCAGTGATCATGTGAGCCAGAGATTGGCACTGTGGGACATGAACCAACCTCCCTCCCTCCTTCCCTCCCTTCCTCCTTTTCTTTTCTTTCTTTTTTCCTTGAGAATGGTCTCAAACTTCTGATCTTCTTGTCTTTACCTTCTGGGTACCAGAATTATAAGCAAGTGCCATTGTACTGTTTTATGTGATCCTGAACCTCAAACCCAAAGCATCACAAATGCTAGGCAAGCATTCTGCCAACTGGTTTACATCCATAACATAACAGGAGCATTTTGTTTGTTGCCTTTTGGATTACTATTTTGAATTGAGGATTTGTTCTTTTACAGCCAGCTTCCTGCTAGTTCCACATGCAGTTCTATTAACATTGAGGGTAATTACTATCACACTGTTCAGCCTTATTTTCAGTCAAGACACTGGGATGAGGTCAGGAGATTGAGAGTGAGAGATTGTAATAACAGATTGTGGATGAAACACATGCCGCATCTGAGAGTGTTTTTAAGGCTTTGCCAAGTGTGTCTGAAGAGAACAAAGACAAAAGCTTGTCCATATAGTCTTTGTTTTAGTTTCATGCAAACAAAAACTAAAGTACTTATACTGCCTAATGTATATACAGAAATAGCTCGCTTTGATACAAAGTACAACAGGGAGAGTTGTGAATCTAATCAGTTATAGCAGTCAGTGAGTGAATAGATGGAATGTGGTATAGCTGACCCATTGTTCTTTCTCCATTAGTGGTAGATAGAGCTGATGGAGATTCCGTGCCCATGGAGATCCTAAAACAAGAAGTCAGGAACACCCTTCTCAATGGGGCTGCCATCTTCTTTCCTGATCGACAGACCCGGCGGGACCAGCTCTTCACCATGATGGTAACTATGTACCAAAAGTGTGGGTGCCATGACTGAGTTAGTCTTTATCTTCTCTAAATACACGACAGTGTTTTCTGACACAATCACGATCTGCCAAGCTTTGCATGAGCATTTGAAGGAAGTGTACTATACTCAGTCTGGATTTCACAATTGTCCTCTTCATAGCCACAGTGTAGCTTCACCCTTATGACTTGCCTACAACCAAATATTCTTACCTTCTTTCCCAAGAAATTAGAGCAGTTACAATAAGAAATTAGAGCAGTTACAATAAGAAATTAGAGCAGTTACAAGAAGAAATTAGAGCAGTTACAATATAGCGAATCCTTATCACTCAGTCCAATCTTGCTTCATCACTCTCCAGTTCTCCCACCCACCCAGTGTCACTTTGAAGTAAACCCCTGACCTGTTGTATTAATAACCAGCTTAATAGGTGACTGAAGAAAACATAACCAGGTGCTAATCCTCAGTTGGTTCTTCTTACCCTCCTAGGGCCCTTCTCCGTGTTACTGAGAGTCGGTGCTGTGGTAAACGGTACTTTCCATATTCACATAACATTTCCTTTCCTGTTTATCTCCAAGATCACACATGAATATCAACATTACAACATAAGCATTTCAAATTTTGAAAGTCCTACAGTATTTAAAAATTCAGTCTCTTTTAAAATCTAATCTTTGTAAAATTCCAAAATCTCTTTAAAAATTAAAAGTGTCTCAACTGTGGGCTCCTGTAAAATCAAGACTAAGTTAAATACTGTCTTACTTCAAGAGGGAAGAACCAGGGCACAGTCACTGTCAAAGTGAAAGCAAATCAAACTCCAAGGGTAGAAATAACTCAGTATCAATACTGGCACTCACTCATCTTCCGGGCTCCTCCAAAGGGCTCTGGTCACTTCTCCAGCTCTGCTCTCTGCAGAACACACAGCTTGTCTCCTAAGCTCAGGCCAGTTCCACTCCACACCTGTTGCTATAGTTGATGGTCGTCCCATGGTACTGGACTCTCCAACACACCGGACCCTCTTGCTGCAACTGGGCTGCACTCTCTCCAATAGCCTTTCTTGGGCTCTTGTCATGGTGCTGAGTCTCAACTTCTCTGCATGACCCCTTTAGTTCTGGGCCTTCAACTGCTACTGAAGCTGTACTTTCTCCAGTAGCCTTGCCTGGCCTCTCACAGTGCCAAGCCTCAGCTGTTCTCTATGACTCCTTCATGCCTTCAAAACCAGCACCACCTGAATGATTCATATATATATATATATATATATATATATATATATATATACACACACACACACACACACATACAAGTTTGGGTGCCAGTGTGAGGTACAACTTTGGCTGCCTCTGGAATACAACTTCTGTGTGCTGACTTTGAGGAAACACTTCCTAGAAGATTTCTGTGGTGATATATTGTGTGCTCTAATAAAATTTGCCTGAAGATTAGAGAACAGAACAAGCCACTAGATTAAACATACCCCAATAATGCTGGTCTCTTCTTAATCACTGCTAATTTCTTAGCTCCAGCTGATCATTGTCAATCGTCCCAGGAAAGCAACAGTTTTACTTTAGTGGTTCTGGTCTCTTATTAATCACAGCCGATTCTTCAACCCCAGCTAACCAGAACCACAGATTCATAACTCAAAATATGCAATTGTTGTAGTAGAGTCTTTAGGTGGCTCTCAAACTCCCCTCTGGACCTTCATAAGCCAGACCTCCATCATGTGCATGTCTCTCAGCACTCTTATCTCCTAAGCTCCCATAGAACAGCTCACTAACTAAGCTTTGAACACTCAGTGGCTCTTCCAGCCCGAATTTCCAGAGTCCTTTTACAGTCCTCAAAAAACAACATGATCAGGTCTCTCACAGCAATACACCATGACCCAGGTACCAATTTCTGTCTTAGTTGGGGTTTCTGTTGTTTTGATGAGAAACCATGACCAAAGCAACTTGGAGAGAGAAGGGCTTATTTAAAGGAAGTCAGGGCAGGAACCTGGAGGCAGGAGCTGATACAAAAGCCATGGAGAAGTGCTGTTCACAGGCTTAGTTGGATGCTATGAGATGGTCCAGTGGGTGGTGGTGTTCTGTGCTGCTCTAAGGTCTCAAGAATGTTATGGAATCAATTTTCTAAATGTACAGTTTCTGGTTTCCTAGAAGAATGTCACTGAGCATGAACACAAGCAGTCTCTGCAACTCACTTTCCGTTCACTCTGCACATATTTTAGGTAAGTTTACTTCTCTTTATCTGTCAAGTACTTGGAATCTTTGCAAAATTATTATTATTTTAGCTATTTCTTGTTTCTCATGTCCTTTGGAATTGTGCTTTCTCTGCTGATCTAAAAAGATCAATTTGTGAAGTTCCTACTAGGTATAAGCATGATTGGAATAGTGATGTACCCCAAGTCCCCAGTCATTATAAAAAAAAAGTTATAGTTGGGCCCCCTGTGGATTACTTTCTGAGTGCTTCAGTTTCTAAGGGAATTTTAAAGAAAAAATATATAACTAAAGGAGGTTCAGGTCTTATATTTAAATCTACAGACCCAACTACTTAAAAACTAACTGCAATCCAATGTAGTGGCACATGCCTTTAATTCCAGCATTTAGGCAGCAGAAACAGGAGAATCTCTGGGAGTTTAAGGCCAACCTGGGCTACATACATAGTGAGTTTCCAGGTCTGTCTAGGTTACATAGAAAAGCCCTGTCTCAAAAACAAAAACAAGGCTGGGGAGATGGCTTAGCTGGTAAAGTGCTTGCCTTGCAAGAAGACTTGAGTTCAATCCCCAGAATCTTTTTTTTTAAAAAAAAAAAAAAACAGCTAGGCATGGTGGTGTGACTTGTAATCCCAGTGCTGGGGAGACAGAGATAGATGGACCCCTAGGGCTTGCTGATCAGTCAGCCAAGGTGGCAAGTCCCTGGCCAATGAGTGACCCTTTCTCAAACACAGTAGGCAGTTCCTGAAGAACAATACACAAGGTTATCTTCTGGCTTCCATACACATGTACAACACACACACACACACACACACACATAAAAGCATAGAATAGTAGTTTGCAGAAACAAGAGAAGTGGGAATGGGGAGGACTTGAAGATGTGTTGTTATCCAAGATGCTAATGGATTTGCATATAATGGACCATATAGCTTGTCTTTTGGACCCCTGACATTGAAATCTGTCTACATTCTTTTTTGGAACCTTCGGGGTAGAAAACATGAAAATCCTCTTCTGTAACCAGATGTTTGACAAGTTTGTGTCCTTTCAGTGATAAAGATCCAGGAGGACTTCTGCTTTTACCTGAGAAAAGTGACCTGACCAACACAAACAGCAGTGAGGTCCTGGCGGTTATGAACACCCTCCTCTCTGTTGCTGCTCGAGAGGTACCTAGTGACAGCGACCTGCTGTCTTTCCTTCCTGCTTTCAGGAGCATGATTATGCCAGTCACTGTGCCCTCCTTGTAGCCCTCATTTGCAATATGATTATACTTGGATATTGACTGTTTCACATGGACACAGAGGTTCCCAGCCAGTCTCTGCAATCAAATTAGGGGCTTTTTGTTTACCTCAGCAAGAAGCCAAAATGTAAGAGTCCTTGCTTGCTAAGACTTCTATGAACAGAGGGATGAAGTCATCAAGTGCCCGGGGAGTACTGGTCAGTGAGCTCAGCAAGGTCTGATTTTTTTGATATCTTTTTTTCTAATTTTAAACTGATTTGACTTTTTAAAAACTTAAGATCAGTTCATGAATTTTCTGCCCTAATAACTATGATACTATGATCTCTTTATCTTGTGCTGGTGATATATTTATATTTTGTACGTCTCAGAATGCAGCCCATACTGCTACCAAATAAGCACTGCCTGACAGAAATATGGTTTCCAGGCCCCACCCCATGCTGCTCTTTTCAAAATCTTAAGCATTTTTACCAAGCACCCCAGGAGACTCTGAGATAGCCTCCTTGGTTAACTCTAGGAACCTGAGATTTCAAGGTGCTCGCATAGTAGGAGAAAGCTATTTGGAAATGTGGACTTCAGAATCTTGTACCTTGTGGTTGAGTGTCTTTAAGTCAATTTGTTTGTTTATTTGTTATTTGTTTATTTTTGGTGCTTTTGGTTTTGTATACAGTCTCATCTATCCCAGACTAGCCAGGATGACTTCAAGTCTGTGATTCTTCTGCCTCTGCCCCCTGTGTGCCTTGACTAGAGGTGGCATGTGCCACCTACCCAGTTTTTATAGTGCTGGGATGAAATGCAGGGCTTCGTGTATGTTAGGCAACACACCAACTGAGCCATATCCCTGGCCCTGACCTCCTCCAGTTGTTAGTCCCCCCTGTTATCAAGTTGTCGATAGAGCCACGGCAGGGGTGGGCTATTGAGCCGCTCCTCCACTAGCCCTTCTTCACAGAGCATCTGGGCGAACTGAGTCACCAATGGCCATAGGCCCGCTGAGACTGACTACTGTCTAGCTGCCATGTCTCAAACTAACATGACTTTCGCATTACATTTATTCTGGTTTTGACTTGGTGCTCTCTATCATGTTTCTGGACTCTTTTGCCCTTCTCTGAGTCTTCCTTGTAATGCTCACTCTAATTCTTGCCTACATGTGCTCTCTACCCCAGCTAGCCACTGCTCACTCTAGTCTCCATCTTGTTTCTGCCATTCCTATGCCTTGAACCTCATCGCCATCCTGTATGTTCCTCAAGTGCAAGTCTTTCTAAACTCTCCCCAGTCCCATGCTTCTGTGGGAGGAGTTGCTAAATGCTGGAACCAGGACTAAAATCTGGGCCACTCTGCCTTGTCCTCTTTCCACAGGGTCACACTTGTAAGCTATAACTAGAGCAATGAGGTGGCATTTGTGCTTGAGAATTTTCTGTGAGCCTTAGCATTTGGAGATGAAGCACTTATCCTGTCACCCCTGTCTCATCTGAACACAGGGGAAGTTAGATCTGCATTGAACCACCTAGGCAGAGATCATTCAGCCTCTAACATAGTGCCCTGAGATACTGGCTTGCCTGAAAGTTTTCTCCTGAGCTTGTTAATTCACCTGTATCCACTGTGAATCCACAGCTGCCTGCTGTGTACAAGGCCCTGTGCCAGGCACAGAGGATATAGTGATAGAGGAACCCGGTCTGGAGAGCAGAAGACATGTGGTCACATGTGATCAGACACTTCTCACTGTGCAGTCATGCCATCAGAGGGTGGGCATGTGGTCCTGGGAGAGCCTGGGGAGCACACCTAGGCCTTTCTAAAGGAGTTCAAGAAAGGCATTTTGAAGAAGGTGGTGCTGGAGCCTGGGCAAGACATAAATAAGGTCTTGTCTAGCAGAGATGAAGATGGAGGCAGTGTAGACTGAGGGAGCCTGTGACAAAATGGGAAGGAACAGGTGCTTACAGAGAAGAACAGCAGTGAGTGGACTCTGGACATGTAGAGCCTCAGGAGGTGAGATCTGGCTGCACACTCCAGAAAGGAGTCAGTGCTGGGACCATAATATATAACATGCCGGTGCTTGCTGAAGCTCTGACTGGCAGCGGGGCACTTGGAGGGCATCTACAAAGAAAGGACGGCTGGAAGAGCAGGAAGGGTCATGGCAGGATTTGAAGAGAACTGCCGCTCAGCAGGGAGGAAAGTGAGGGGTGGGTGAGCGGAGCATCTGAGGTGTAGGGAGAAGCTTTGACCTCCAGGTGACACCTGTGAGGATCATGGTGTCCCCAGAAACAGGAAAAAGAGAGGCAGAAGTAAAACCACATTAAATGAAGGCACCTTTAAGTTTTTTCAGTTTATTTTTATTTTATGTGTGTAAGTATTTTGCCTGCATGTATGTATGTATGTATGTATGTATGTATGTATGTATGCGCATGACATCCATGCCTGGTGCCTTTGGAGGACAGAAGAGGGTATAGGATCCCTTGGAACTGGAGTTACAGATGGTTGTGAGCCACCATGTGGGTATTGGGTACTGAATCCAGGTCCTCTGCAAAAAGTAATAAGTGTTCTCAACCTCTGAACCAATTCAGCTCTCCATCCTTTTTCCCCCCTTTAAAAAAAAAATAGAGCCAGATGTGGTGGTGTACACTTTTAAGCCCAGCACTTGGGAGGCAGGGACAGGCAGCTTTATGAGTTTGAGCTAGTCTGATCTACAGCGTGAGTTCAAGGACAGCCAGGGCTACACAGAGAAACCGTAGCTAAAAACAAACAAACAAACAAACAAAAAAACTAAATAAATAAATGAGTGAGTGAATGAATGAATGAATGGAGGGTCTCACACCCTAGCTGGCCTGGAACTCAATGTATAGAACAGTCTAGCCTTGAACTCACAGAAATCCACCCACCTCTGCCTCCTGAGTGCTAGAATTTAAAGTATGTGCCACCATGCCCAACTATTTATGATGAGGTACACATGCAGAAGAGGATGGGTGGATGGGTGGGTGGGTGGGTGGGTAACACACACACACACACACACACACACACACACACACACACACACACACACATACACACACACACACAATTTAAAAATCAAAACTCTCTTTAAGGACTGGTCTCTCTGAAGTCCAGGCTCCCTGCAACTAGCCCTTTGGTGGCCCAGCTTCCTCACTCCTCTCTAAATAATTTCATTTGGGCTTGCTGGTTCCCTGTTTTTCCTTTCTTGTTATTCTTACCCAGGGTGTTTGTTTTGCCTTACAGAATCATATGCATGTAATCCTCTGGGACACATTTGCTTTAATGAGCATTGTTTTTGAGATTCATTAACGTTGACATATGTGCTGTCTTTCATTTGTGTCCAATAGCCTTTCTGACATGTTGTAATTCATCTGATGACTTAGTTCCAGGTTGGGGAAGTTACTCCATAATGGTGCCAATATAAATTATACCTATGATTCTTATGTGCAAGAGTTTATCTCTAGAGGTCAAGTGACCCCCTCAAAGTTTCAAGAACAAAGATGATGGTTAGACATCCATAAAAAGATGAAGTTATTTTAGGGTAGGAGAAATTTGATCAAATACTTGGGAATAGCCACAAAGAGAGAAGAAATATGAATATAGAAGAGAAAGTAGAGATCAGCAGTGGGATGGGTTCCTTGGGGTGCAGAAATGGATGTCCTATGGAGGAAAACCTTTTGAAGAAGGGAGTCTTCAGAAAGCCATCTTTCTTGGCTTGCTACTGGATTGACTATTCCCCATGTGCATGGTGTTTGTTTTGTTTTCTAGTGATAGTTGCTCTGGCAGAGATCTCTCACTGTGCTCTCTGAATAATCTTGTTTGGACACTTTGTCTGCTTTCTTGCAGTGTGAGTTGTTGATGCTCAGCCGGGCCCATGGGGAGGTTGGCTCCGTGCTCTTCTCCCTGTTCTGGTCTGTGCAAGGCAGCCTGCTCTCCTGGTGCTTCCTGCAGCTCAAGAGCACAGACACTGCAGCCAAAGAGCTTGCCATGGATCTTATTGAAAAATGTGAGTGTCAGCAGTCCATGGCCACAGACACGTGTCTGAGTTTGACCTGGCGAGAATGCCCTTCCTTAGTAACTTATGTCCTCACATATCAGGCGTGCATGTGGCTTCCTGTATTATGGCCCTGTAACAGGGCTGACCTGTTTATTTTTATCTCTCTTCTTCTTTAAGACACAGTCTCACTACTAGCCCAGGCTGACCTCAAATTCACAATTTTCCTACCTCAGTTCCATAGTGCTAGGATTACAGGCATGTGTCTCCGTAACTGGCATAGCTTCACTTAGAGAAATGTTATCTCCAATTCTCTGAAAAGTAACAAAAACGAAGGCATCACTCACTTTCAGTGGCAGCCTTTTACTGAAATCTGTACTGCTTCCCCTCCCAGAAGCATTCACAGTGGCTAACAGTCTCATCTGATCTGGAACCCTTGCTTCTGTATCCTTGTAGAGCTGTGGTTCTCAACCTTAGCCCCTAATGCTGAGCCCCTTTAATACATGTTGTGCTGACCCCCAACCATAAAATTATTTCCTTGCCACTTCATAACTGTAATTTTGCTACTGTTCTGAATCGTAATGTAAATATCTATGTTTTCTGATGGTCTTAGGCCACCCCTGAAAAAGGGGCCATTTGCCCCCCAAAAGGGTCGTGACCTACAGGTTGAGAACCACTGCTTTGTAGCTTTATCTTTGGTGACAATTAAGCAAGTATTGTTTCTCCTATACAAAGTATTAACTACTCTCTTTATGTTTTGGTAGATGTGGGACAGTTTCTGGCAAGCATGAGAGTGATTTTGGAATCCCTTTTGTCACAGTATAGTGGAAAGACCATAGTAGAAAAATTATGTAATTCAGTGTTTTCCATGGCAGCTCGTCAACTGGTAAGAGAGAATGGGGCTGTCTGTAATAGGCTGGGAGGGTGCTCAGCCCAGAGAGGGCCTAAGGGGGTGCTAAGCCTCCATTCATCCTCCCGCAGGTCATCTTCCTCCTAGACTTCTGCACTTTAGATGTTCCCCACTGCACACTCCTGAGAGAGTTCAGCACCCTCACAGAGCTGTTGAAGAAGTTATGCAGTGACCCTGAAGGAGGCCTGAGCAAGGTGACTCAAGGTGGCCCTTGAACCTGCATTTTCCTCTCCTGGGAGAGAGTGACTGCTCTGACTGATGCCTCAACATGTAGATCAGTTCTTCCAACAAGGGTAGTAAATGCTGACCCTAGTAGATTTGTTATCATCAGTATCAGAAAAGAGACCCAAAGGAAGCCATGCAATTAATATAGCATGTGAAATTATATAAAATTCATAGGGGTGAATATTCAGCTGAAGTTTAGAAGACTTCAAAGGCAAATTATCTTTTCAGTAAACAAAGTTTCTAATGGTCAGCATCCCACAATAGCCTTATGGCAGTAGAAAATACATTTAATAAGTTTAAAAGGGAGCCAGGGAAGGGGAGAAACCTCAGACTTGCCAACGTCTCAAATAATAATGTTTTGTTAAATATAAAATTAATTTTTTTGTTTTTTTCTCCACTGAAAAGTCATACTTGTAATCATTTGTAAGAAATAGTTCTGTCATAGCTGAAAGACAGAAGCTGGTCACAGCCCTTGGAATATAGTAAAAGCAGGTGTGTGCTGTACTAAGTGATGAGCAGATGTTGATGTCTATATGGACTGCAAGGTCAAACATTCCCTTTAGCCCCACACAGGGCCTTTCCAGAGCTGTCAGAGCCCATGTCCCTGCAGCACTGATAAGCACCCTGTTGTACCAGCTGGAGTGAAGTGATCTGAGCTGTTTTCTTGACTCATTTGTCTTCCTAGCTGGACGTGGAGACCTGGCAGCAGGAACAGCCTGTGGTATTGCATACATGGACTAAGGAATCCACCCACAACTATGAAAACAACTGCCATGAAGTGTCTGTCTTTGTTAGCCCGGGGGCAACTTATTTTGAGGTGGAATTTGATGAAAGATGTGAAACTGAAAAAAGGTGAGGCTCAGGTTCTTTTCTCAAGCTACAGTGGGTCAAAAACAGGAGATGGAAGTAACAGGCACTGTGCCTTCACAGGTATGATTATCTGGAATTTACTGACTCTAGAGGTGGGAAGACACGCTATGACACCAAAGTTGGCACTTATAAATGGCCCAAGGTGAGTGACATTCCCAGAAGTAGGTGAAGTGCCCCTTCTGCAGTTTTTCTCCTTCCCTAGTCCTTGGGACAGTAGAACTATCCTTCTGGGCTAGTGGGTCCAGGAGAAGGGCCCAGAATCCAGCTCTGAGTTAGTTCTGCTTGATGTCTGGGCTAGAGGTTTGGAGATGCCTCCAGCTATTGATGATTGCTGTCAGGAGTCTTGGTTGGGAGCATAGGCCTATGTAACTATGATCGCTGCCTGGGAAGGTTGCAGACAGGTGGTCAGCCTAGGTTTGTAAAGATGAGCAGCTACTTTCCTTCTCATTTTGCTTCTTTGTGAGTACAGTTATAAATATGGGAGCTCAGTTGCATCTTTGTACATTTTTCCTTTAGTAGTTTGAACTTTTGGAAATAGAGACTCCTTCTTAAGCTTAAAAGTTTTAAGTTGCTGTTGACTACTGAGGTGCAGCCTCCTGCCATCTCTTTGACCACATGACTTTGTTTGTCTCTAGAAAGTGACCTTCAAGGATGGTCCTCGGCTGCAGTTCCTCTTTCATTCTGACAGCAGTAACAATGAGTGGGGCTACAAGTTCACTGTCACTGCCTATGGCCTGCCTGATGTCGCTGTGTCTTGGGGTTTGGACTTGCAACTCCTTGTCTCTCGACTGATGGGGCGTCTTGCTTCCCAGTGCATGGCACTCAAGTCAACGCATCGTAAGTCCACAGCCCTGATTGCTTTTTATCAGAACCATGTTGAAGAGCAAGCTGGGGCTCTCTTCAGGGTGGTCCTTACATAGGGACAGAGCAAGGTACTGATAACATTGGCACCGTCGTCAGGAAATTTCCTGACTCGGGCTTTAGCCCTCAACACAGAGGGTGCCTGGAATCTGTCTATGGAGGATAAGTGGGTGAGGAGCCAAGTTTTAGCAAGCATGGTGATTTTTCTTTTGTAAATAGGCTTAGGTATACTCTAGCCAGAGGGCAGAGATACAGAATCAAATAACTGTGTGTCCTGTAAGTGGATATTTATGTAGGCTGTAGATATAGACATATGCCTTTATATTAAAATAATTTAACTTGTTATTAAACTCTTCCAAGATTTAGAATAAACCTTTCTAAGACTCGCAGAATGAATCTTTCTGTTTTCAGGCCTAGTGGCACATGCTTTAAACCCCAGCACTCCGGAGGTAGAGACAGGTGGGTCTCTCTAAGACTGGGGTCTGCCTGGTCTTCATGTGAGCTCTGGGCCATATAGTGAAGCCCTGTCTAAAAACTTTTGGTTTCTGTTTCATTATCCTTCTATATCATTTCTCATGTTTTTCCAATTGTAAAAGTAAAATATCATAAGAAAATGGCATTTGGGAAAACGAAACAAACAAAAGCCCAGAACAATAGCAGCCTCTCCCCACACCTGGAGATGACTGTGCCCAGCACTGTATGTCTCCCTAGACTTGGCTTCTGTTCTTACTTATATCTCGGGTGAGTGTTTAATTATTTCGTGTGAAAACAGCTTCAAATGGTGAGTGTTTTTCACCTGAGAGGTGGCTCCACCATGCTTCTCTGCTCACTAAGTCTCTTCTGCACTCCACCCATAGCAGAGCAGCACTCCGGCCTCAAGCTCCAGGTTGATCCATGGTGTATGTTCATGAGGTGTCACAATTCGTTCTCAGAAGTGTAGGTGTATTTCCTCCAAAAAATTTTTTAACATTTTCTTTGTCAGCTTAAAGAGTTTTGTGTACTGAATTAAAAATAGAAATCTCACCGGGTGGTGGTAGCACACACCTTTAATTCCAGCACTCGGGAGGTAGAGGCAGGCGGATCTCTGTGAGTTTGAGGCCAACCTGGGCTACAGACTGAGTTCCAGCACAGGCTCCAAAGAGAAACCCTGTCTTCGAAAAACAAAAAACAAAACAAAAGAAGTCTCATGAGCCCCCTTTTCTCTACAGAATTAGGCAGTAACATGGCAGTATCACAGGCAAAACTGGCTTCAGTCCTGAATTCTCCATTGTGGAAACCTGTCTTCAGGCATCAGATTTGTCCAGAGTTAGAATTAGCAGCAAGCTGGCCCACTCACCCACACCAGGATGGGAAGGAGGTATTTACTCTTCGGTCACCTTTCTGTTTATGTGGAAACTTGCGGCTTGTATCTGTTGCCTTAAGTTAAAACACTGTGTTTATGTCTTCGCACCTCTGGGGGGCTGTGAGCTCCTTGAGGCTGGAGCTGCCATTGTTATTTTTATCCCCACTGCGTACAGCAGGGGCCTGAATACAGTGAGTGGTGGCAAGTGTGGATGAATGACTGTGAAATAGTCGTGCTCAGTGAATCTCTTGGTGTCACCACACAGTGGACACACAGGGCCACACTTTAAATGATCTGTGTGGTCTCTCCTGTTCCCCACTGAACTGTAGCCCTCAGTTTAGGTATATAACGTTTGAAAACAAGTCTGCCTCTGTCTTACTTCTCCCTCTTTTCCCATCCTTCTCTTTTCCTTCCTTCGTCTCCACTTTGCTCTCTCCCTCCCAAGTTATCCTCGATTGATTCCAAACCTAGTGGCTCTTCCTCGTCTGCTCTCCACTCTGTCTCTTAAACTACTGCCCTTCAGGCCATGTCCTTCTGTCTGTGATAGTCGAGTATCTTTCCTCACTGACTGTCCTTTCTCCCTCTTTGTTGCCTTGCCCCTCCTTCATTAAAGGGTAGGCTTCCTTTGCTTTCCCATAACCCCCCAAGACATCGTCTTCTGTCCTTTCTTACTGTCCCGCTTATGGGAATAATCCCATAATCCTCCTGGCCCTAGTTCTCCAAATTCCAGTATTTTCTTAGGTATTTCCATTTCAACATCCTGCCTCTCGTTAAGTCCAAAGTGTGAAGCCAGAATGTCTCCCCAACAGACTGTTCAGTGGTCATTATCTGCCCAGCCTTCGGCCACTGCTCCACAGCTTTCTTCATCTGTGCCCTGTTCTTGCCCTTCCTATGCAGTCAACTATAAGCCCAATAGATTCTTCCTTATGATGTGCATCTCTGTCCTCCCCTTTGTCTCCATCTTTACCCAAGCCCCCTCTTTGCACCTGCATTATTACATCAGGACCTACCAAGTATTTTTTTTGTTTTTGTTTTTTGTTTTTGTTTTTAATCACTGCATTATCTTGTCATTCCACTGCCAAGCACCATTAATGGCTCCCCATTGCTCACAGGGTGAAGTCTAAACTCCTCAGTGTGACAGTCAAGGCTCTCTACAGTCTCCTTTCACCTTACCTATCTGACTCTAGTTCCCACCACTCCCCAGCTGAGACTTCAGGCCAGGTCAGTCTCCCCGCTGACTCTTAACCTCTGCAAATGGTTGTATCTCAGGGCCAAGGCATCCTCCCTTCCTTCAGTGTCCATCCCTAAGCCTGTGTTCTTCAGGAGGCTTTTCTTAATGACTTTGACCTGCCATGAGCTCTGTGAATTCTCAGCACTGGGTACCCCTCTAGGTATTTGGCACTGGGTGATTTTTTGCTTTAAGGTAGTGCTAGTTTTAATGCTCTTAGGTTTTATTTGGTTTACTTTTTTAAACCTGTACATCTGTCTGGTCTCCCAAATAGACTGAGGCTTCCTGAGAGCTTGCACCATGTTGTGTTTTTACTTCTGCTTTGTCCTAGTAGATGCTCGTTGCATTTTGTTTGTTTGTTTGTTTGTTTGCAAATGAGTGTGTTAAATGTGATGGTTTTCCTCTTGTTCCTAGGTCAACAACATCCCTGATGATCCCTGCCGCCATTTTCTCCTTGATTTTGCCCAATCAGAGCCTGCTCAGAACTTCTGTGGGCCATATTCAGAACTTTTCAAAGGATTCATACAGGCATGTAGAAAACAGGCCCCAAAGACAGATATAGTTGCTGGTTCCACTATTGATCAAGCTGTGAACGCCACCTTTGCCGCTCTGGTGTATCGCACTCCAGATTTATATGAGAAGCTGCAAAAATATGGTAACTCATATTACAGGGAATATGTTTGATCTGAAGGCTAATTGCTAAGGTTTAAGAAGGCCCATCTAAGTGAGAATCTAGAAACACTCAAAGATACTATCCCATGTCTGCAATTTAATCTTGTCAGTTCTACTTTGTCGGTCAAGAGATTAATGGTTAATTTACAGTTAGCACTTAACAGCTTACAATATGTGTCAGGTAACCTTGATCTGCAGAATTAGCAGGTACTTTATCCAGAACTCCATGGAAAACTACCACCAAGAAGTTTAAGGGAAGGAAAACATAGCTCATAGCCCCAGCTTCAGCATGCTCAGACAACCTTTCTGTACCTCCTTTCCTCGTTGTCCACAAGGAGGGAGGGTCTCTACATTCATCTTTATTCAGGGAAAAGCATTTCAAACCCTACATAAAGCTGAGGTATGGGTTTCCCAAACTCTTTGGCAGGGTAAATGTTCTTTCAATTGCAGATAAAATAAGTAGGAACAGATGCGTCCCCAGATTAGAGCAGGTGATCGGCTCGTGTCATTATATATTATGATCTCTCTAACCTGTGTGGCTCAGCCCTTTTGTTCTTGTTTTATTTCCTGTTTGCCAAATATCTCAGTTTCTCCTCAAATCTTACCTATTTTTAGAAAGCCACTCAAATCAAACTACATTAAGACATAAGTGATAAATGGAAGAATGTATCTTCACTGAACAATGGGAAGGGGTCATCTGCATGGTTTTGGGAAAGAAATTATGTGTTTTTGTAGTCAAATTATGGTAAAGAAACTGAATCATCTTTGTTACTTGAGGGCCTTTTTGTTAGAGGGATCAAAAACTGAACACAGAAGATATCCTGATAGGGGTATGGTCAAATCATATCTCTATGTCATATTTATTTGCAATAGAGAAACACTTGATCAAATAAGGGAACACGAAATATCTTGGTATACATAGGTTATTCCTACATCATCTTCCCTCGTTTGTTGTTTTGGTTTGGGGGGAGCTAGGGATCAAGCACAGGGCCTTGTAATGCTAAGCAATCACTCTACCACTGAGCTGGACCCTTAGCCTTCCTTGCCAGTTTGAAAGGGACAAGTTTTGTCTCAGTTCTCTCTGCAACTGTCTTTTTTTTTTTTTTTTTTTTTAAAGACAGGGTCACACTATATAGCCCTGGCTGGCCTGGAGCTTTCTATGTAGACCAGGCTGGCCTCAAACTCACAAATATCCACCTGCCTAGGCAGATACCACCACTAGGAACCATTCAAGAGTTCTTCAAAAATGAACCACATTGAGAATGGCCTTTTGTAACTTTTCTTCATTGTTGTCTAAAACTTTGGGTTATTACTAATCTTTTGAGTTGCCTTAATTCCAGCATATTATGGTATGACCTCTTTAGACTCAGGAAAATGAGAGATTTCAACTAAATTGTAAGCTGCGTGAGGGCCAGCTCTTGTCTGTTTCCCAGCCTTGCACCCCTGGTGCCCCATGTAGAGCCTGCTTCACCCTGTTCGAGGATATGAGCTTTTGCTTTTGACGAGGAGAAGGGATAGGCTTCAGAGATTTTTTTTTTTTAATGGGAGTTGGAATTTTTCTAGTTAGAAAAATTATGTCCATTCTTGTAGAGGCTTACAAAGTAAAGGAAAGATTAAAGTAATGACCTATAATCTTACCACAGTACCTCTGCCAAACATTTTTCTACATATCTGCCTGGCCTTAGATATCTTCATGTGCATATTTATTTATCCGTCCATATTTTAAAGGTAGTCTTTTTAAAAGTCAGGTCATTTATACTGTTTCATAACCTGCTTTCTTATTAGTGTACCATAAACTGCTTTTCATGTCAGAGTGCTTTTTTCCCTAAGTCTTGTCTAAGCTGGCTGACTAGATAAGGAGCCCAAGGAATCCTCCCATGTCTGCCCCTAGAATGCTGGGGTTATAGATGCTTATGTAGGTGTTGGAGATCCAAAATTTCTGTGCTGGCCATCTCCCCAGTCACCGTGTGAAGGATTTTTAAATTCAATTTTAATATTAAAGTTTTTATTTTCAGTTTTTTTATATATTTTCTACATTTTGTGCACTTAATAATACTGCTGTTTCATAAATTATTAGGTGGAAATGACATGGAGAACCCAACTAGGTTCTCTTTTGCCATCCCCAGTGTGTGTCAGAAGGGGTGCTAGGATTCAGAGGCTTAATGCTGCAGGAGTGAATTGTGCCAGCCGAATGTAATCTCTCTCCCTTTCTTCTTCTTTCCCTAGTAAACAGCGGGGGCAAGATATCCCTGAGTGAAGAGTTCTCTCAGGTGTATTCTCTGGCAGATGGAATTCGAATATGGATGGTAAGGTGTTCCTTCCCATGAAGCTATGATATGCCTTAGATTTTCCCACTGTGATAATCTAACTTCAGAGTCATGAATAGCTATAAACTATTTTAGCACCCTTGGATATAATTTGATGAAGTGTTGAAAATGCTGAGGAAATGGTGTTCGGTTGGGCCCTCTCTGTGTCCTTCTGTAACTCTAAAGACTTCTTTATGGTACTGTACAGCAGTGCCTGTGTTAGGAAGAGGACAGGCCACTGGCATATTACAGAAACGCAGAAACGGTTCTGCAGCAGTAACATGGAAGAACCAAATGTTGGTTGGTTAGTGCACCTACAGGGCTCCTGTAGCCCTGGATAGCCTCTAATTTCCTACATAGCTGAGGCTGGCATTGAACTTCCTATCCTTCTACTTCCACCTCTCAAGAGTGAAAACTATAGGCATGAGCCACCGTACCTGATTTATGTTTCACTAAGGATCAATCCCAGGGCTTCATGCATGCTTGGTAAGCACTCTATCAACTGAACCACATCCCCAGCCATGTATGTGATAATTATATAATACTGTGTCACAATGTAGTATGATGATGTGGTATTATATTACAATAAAAATGAATGAAATAGAGCTACATGTATCAGGACGGGTGACTCTCACAGATCTAATAATGAGCTCTACCCCTGAAAAACCAGATTGCAGAAGACTTGGTAAGTATGAAAGGCTTTATGTGTTCATTTTTCTGCCTGTTTAGGTGCTAGGGTTTTATATGTGCTAGGCAAATGTTCTGCCTCTGAGCTATCATGTATCTTAAATAGTGGATAGTAAGTAATTGAGAAGAATCTTTAAATAACCAGAAAGAGAATAGGTAATGAAATTGAAAGCTGGGGATTAATCTCAGTAGTTAGTTAAGGATGACTTCGTGATGGATGTGATTGATGAATGGAAGGAGTTGATCAAGTTAGTTCCAGCTTCCTGTAGGATAGAAGTGTTGACCAGGGTAGGAAAAGTAGTTTTGGATGTGGGAGTTAGAAGGCTGTTGAACTTGGAAATTATTTTCTGAGACATCTAGCTAGATAATTTGTGAAGGAAGTAATCTAAATGGATTCCCAGAAATATCAAACTGAGATAAAGATAACCTCAAATCATTTATAATAGTTCTTTCAAAAACATGTGGATTTACCCAGGAACAGACAACTTTGGACAAAATAGGATCTACATGGGTTAGAACATGGTTAATGCCTCAAATATACTGGATGGGTAGAGACCAAGGTCAATAGAATCTCTCAAAAGAAAGCCTTTTAGTTTTCTTTGGGAAATTAATGGAATGAGGAGAACTATCTGGAGGTGTGGCTTAGTGGCAGAGTGCTTGCCTAATGGGTGCAAGACCTTAGATTCAAGCTCCAACTTTGCCCCCCACCCCCCAAAAAAAAGTGTGGTGTAGATCTGGCAATATGACTCAGTGCATAAGGCACTTGCTGCTAAGTCTGATGACCTGAGTTCTGTCCTTGGGAGAAGTGAGAACTCCCCCTCACCACTTGTCTTTTTGTTGTTGTTGTTGTTGTTGTTGTTTTGAGACAGGGTTTCTTTGTGCAGCTGTAGCCCAGGCTGGCCTTGAACTCACAAAGATCCACCTGACTGCCTCCCGAGTGCTGGCATTAGAGGTGTACGCCACCACTGTGCCAGTCTCACCACTTGTCTTTTAACCTCCATGTGTATACTGTAGCACACGTACTTCCCCTAAAAATGTAATTAAAATAAAGGAATGGCAGGAGGAGAATCAAGAGTACCTACAGAGGAAGCAAAGCACTCCTGATGAAAATTGAAAGGCAGATAGTATCTGAGAAAGTCCGCTACCAGGAGCAGTTGTGTTTAAAAGGGTTTTTTGACTAGATACATTGTAGATTATTGCTTCTGATATAGCTTGTGACTGATGACAGCTGGATAAGATGCCATTCTTTTCTTTGAGACCTTAGTCATACATCAGATATATCCTTTTTTCGTGACTCTCTGAATTATGGACCATGTTGTAATCATTGCTGGGGCTGGCCCTCAACACCCTTCTTTGGAAGGGGTCATCACCCTTGTGTTCAGGGTAGAATAGACTTCAGATTTTGTCTGACCTTTGTAGCATACTGTATATGTGGCCCTCCCAAGATCTCATTTCCCTAGATCTCTACTTTTTTGTCTCTACTAGTGGCTTTAAAGAAAGGCTCCTCCAGCCTCAGTGTTCTAGTTATTTGTTTTAGTTGTGAGGTTCTGGAGATTGAACCTAGGACCTCATACCTGCAGGATAAGTGCTCTATCATTGAGCTATAGGTCTCCAGTTCTCAGTTTTTAAAGTTATGAGGTCACAGATGCAGACCCCTTTCAGATACCACATAGTGAAGAGACTCCAAGGACAAACAAAAACAGCTCAGTGCTATTGCCATGCTGGGTGATGGCTATGATGTCCTCCACTGCCGCAGCACCATGTGCCTTTGAAGGAATTTTCCATGGCTACACTTGCTACTCCGTCTGACAGCTTAATTGTGTGGCTCTTGTCATCTCCCCAGTTAGAGATGAAGCAGAAGTCCCTGGTGAGCCTGGGGAACGAGGCAGAAGAAAAGCGTGGTTTGGAAGCTGCAGAGGTGAACCCAGAGAGCCTGGGTGAGTGTGCCAATACCAGCTACTACAGCTGGGCCATTGTGTTCCCTTTTTGAACCCGGGAATAGGTGTTCTGCCTTCCAGGTTATCTTAATTGAGCTGTGTGTTGACCTAGGGATGTAAGAAGAAATGGAGAAGGTGCCAGAGAAGAGTTACTGTTCACCCCCATGCTTCAAGTGGAGCGTCTTTGTAGTGGCTTCTCTCATAGGAGTTGTTAAGTGCTTTTTGAGCAATATCTTGTTCTGTTTTTAAAGTATATGCACATTGACTAGCCATGAAAATTAAATAACTATCATTTTTAAAAAGATATTATGCCTATGATACTTTTTAAGATTTTTTTTAATAACGTATATATATATATATATATGTGCATCTGTGCATGAGTATGTGCACATGAGTGCAGTGCCCATGGAGTGTTTCTGATCTCCTGGAACTAAAGTTACAGGAAGTTGTAAGCTGCCTGATGTCAGTCTGGGAGTCAAACTCTGATCTTCTGAAAGAACAGTTTGCACTCTTGACCACTGAACCGTCTCTCCAGCCTGGTTGTACTGTGCCTTTTTTTTTTTTTAATGTATACATAAGAGGGTGCCAGATCTCATTACAGATGGTTGTGAGCCACCATGTGGGTGCTGGGAATTGAACTCAGGACCTCTGGAGGAGCAGTCGGTGCTCTTAACCTCTGAGCCACCTCTCCAGCCCTGTACTATGTCTTAAAGTTCTAGTTTTATAAAATATTTCCACATGAAAGTGCAATGCCTAGAAGCTGTATGCAGACCATCAGCGAGAGGGAGTGGGGCACCAGACTGGCTGTGAGTTGATAATTATTGAGGCTGAATATTGAGTATACGGCAGGGTCCTTCCTCTGTAAGTGTTTGAAATAATCATTTCTGTAGAACTTTAGAAAGTGTGCTGCCCTCATGGCAAGATCCTGATTTGTACAGTGAGAGAAGATCTGATTCTCTTCTGTAGGTGCACATGTCACAGCATTCAGGAAGGCATTTCTTACCATAAATCATGGAGTTGAAATAGATTATTTTCTTTAAAAGTAGATTGTAAGTTCAATTTTGACTTTTTCTTGTTTTTCTTCATTTATTTTCATTTAGCAAAAGAATGTATTCAGAAAAGTCTCTTATTACTGAAATTTTTGCCCACAAGCAAAAGTTCAAAAGAAAACTCTGACAACTTGGTGCCTGTTGATGAGACTGATCATCTCCAGCCACTTGACAGGCGCCAGAGGACAAGCTCTGTGGTGGAAGAGCATTTCCAGGCGTCAGCAGAAGCACCAGCCCCAACGGCAGGCGACAAGAATCCTGCCTCAGAGACCCAGCCACAGCTGCCACCCAGCAGTGGCCTGTCCACTGCAGAAGTGTCCACAGCTGAAGAGCCCTCATCACCATCCACACCCACCCGGCGGCCTCCCTTCACCCGAGGACGACTCCGGCTGCTCTCTTTCAGGTCCCTGGAGGAGACCAGGCCAGTCCCCACAGTCAAGGAGAAATACCCGGTGCTGAAGGATGTCATGGACTTCATTAAAGACCAGTCACTCTCACATGAGAGGTGAGTCAATCATTCTCTTCCAACACCTCCCCTTCCCAGGCTGCCGGTGCCCACTCCAGTCACAGGCTTGACGCTCTTGTTTAAAAGGAACATATGAGGGAAGGGTAAAATCAAAATAGAGTGTACAAAATTTTCAAATAAAATAAAATGAATCAATAATATTTAAGGTATATCCAGACTTGTTTTAAAATATTCAGGATAAAAAACTTGGTTATGTGGTTTTTTTGTTTTGTTTTTTGTTTTTTTTCCTCCTTAAGGAAATACTACAATTAGTACACTGAGGGCTGTTGATATAGCTCAGTTGGTAGAATGCTCACTCCACATGAAGAAGCTCTGTGTTTGACCCCTGTACTTTGTTAAAATTTTGTGTGGTGGTATATCTGTGATTCCTGCACTTGGGAGGTGGAGCACAAGAATAAAAAGGTCATCCTGAGTTCACAGACAACCTGGGGTATATGAGACCTGTCTTAGGAAAAAATTATAGTTGGGCATCTTCACACACACCTTTAATCTCTGTGCTTGGGAGGCAAAGGGAGGTGTATCTCTGTGCATTTCTGGACAGCTGGGACTATGTAGCTAGACCTTGTGTCAAAAAACAAACAAATTGTGCCCTTTATTATATATAATATATATCTCAGTAATGTTTGCATGAATCTTTTAAAATGGAATCATTTCCTTCCTTCCTTCCTTCCTTCCTTCCTTCCTTCCTTCCTTCCTTCCTTCCTTCCTTCCTTCCTTCTTCCCTCCCTCCCTTCCTCCCTCCCTCCCTCTCTCTCTCTTTCTTTCTTCCCTCCCTCCTCCTCCTCCTACTTTTCTTCCTTCTCCTTCTCCTTTCCCTCTTGTGGTTTTTGATACTTATCTTATTCTGCAGCCCAGACTGACCAGGAACTCATAACAATCCCCATGCCTCAGCTTCCTGAGTACTGCTATTATAGGCATTAGCCACCACACCTGGCTTAAAAAGACACTACCACTCAAAATTTTTTCATATCGCAAGGGAGAAATTTAGGGTTTGATATTTCCTGAAAAAATTATTTGTCCATAGGCCTATGTCAGTGAAGAATTTTCTGCCTAAGAATTAGAACTTTGCCTCCTTAGGGGAAGTAAAGATCCTAACGTTCCTTTTTTACTGTTTATTTAAAAAAATAAATAAACTGTTTATTCTGCATAGTTGGTGCACACTGGTTTGTGGTGCTGCCTAGTGTTGACTGTAGGCAGCACTCATTCTGACACAAGCAGTCCCTCACAGCAGGATTGACTTTGGGTCACATGGTTTCAGAATGTGAGGGAAGGGTTTGTTTTCTGGGCATTCCTGACTTGAACTGTGTCTCCAGTGTTGTGAAGGTTCTTTCTTTGCGGAAAGCCCAAGCACAGAGCATCCTTGAAGTCCTGAGGATAATTCAGTATTGTACAGAATCCCTTGGGCAGCCTCACTGCTTCCATCCACCGTATATACTTTTCCTACTGGAACTTCTGACCTGCCAGAAAGATTTTACGAAGTAAGTACAAATTTGCCAGAAAAGGCAGCAGAGGCCATTTGACAGAAATCCTAATTGGCCTCAGTATTGATAATGCCATAATTGCCATATATGATTCAAATTTACATTTTTGGTTAGCATGTTCTCTCATCTCAAGAAAATGGGTTATATCCTGTTAGTAAGAAGCAAGAATATGATTATTCCTCTTATGACTTTATCTGCTTTACCTGACAGTAAAAATTGTGTTCCCACACTCTCATAAAGTTTCTAGAAGCTGTATGCTAAATGCAGTGCTCATTTAAAGGAATGACTATGACCTTTCAAGGTGGTTCTAACCTTCACTTGACAATTTGTTTTCTGCTGTGCCTGATACCTTACTAAGCATTGTATATACAAACGTGACATGACAGGTAAGGCCTCTTTCTAATGGAGCCTTACATTCTCTTGGAGAGTAAGAGAATATTAAAAATAAATAAGCGAGACAGTCTCTGGTAGTTGTATAGAATGTGGTGATTCCATGTGCGGTGACACAGTTTGGGTGGTCAAGGAAAGTGAGCCAAGGGAACGTCCTGTAAACCAAGAGGTGAATGACTTGCTGAGACCAGTAGAGTGTTGGGGCAGAAGGAACTCTTGGTGGGTAATCAGGCCAAAGGACAGAGAGAAAGAACTTGGCTAGGTGAGAGTGGGAAGCATGTGAGCCAGGCAGAGCATGAGGCAAGACCCTATCCTACAAGGTGTTTGCACTTTATACAGAGTTGGAGGTGGGAAACCTTGGGAGATTTTGAAGCCCAGAAGGAGAAGCACAGTGGGTTTAAGTTTATGAAAGATGCCTCTGGCTGCTGTGTGGGGAAGTGAGAAAAACAGTTAGGAGATTGTTGGAGTGATGCAGGCAAGAGAGGATGGTTTGGACCAGGGAGAAAAGGAAGAAGAAAAAGGATGGCATTTGGGATTTATTTGGGAGATGGAATTGTGTAAGACAGAAAAGATGGATGAAAGATACCAGAAACATGGGGAAAGAAACTCTTAGGATTTTGTTTGGAGCAGCTATGTGGATGATGTCATATTTTACTGAGAGAAGGGATTTTAAAGACACAGATGGGGACAGAATTTTAAATTCTGTTTTGGTGATATGTTTGAACTTTTATTTTATTTTATTATTTGTTTTTTTGAGACAGGGTCTCTGTGTAACAGTCCTGGCTGGCCTGGAACTCAAGAGATCTATTTGCCTTTTCTTCTTGAGTCCTGGGATTAAAGGCATGTGTTACCATTGCCTTATTTTTTTATTTTTAATTTTATGTGTGTAAGTGTTTTGCCTGTATGTATGTCTGTGCACCCCGACCCCAACCTCCACTTGCATGCCTGATGCTCGTGGAGGTCAGAATCGGGTATTGGATCTCCTAGAACAAGACTCGTGGAACTGGAGTAAGACACCATGTGGGTGCTGGAAATTGAATGTGTGTTCTTAACTGCTGAACCATCTCTCCATTCCTTGTTTTAACTGCTTCTTTGGTATTTAACTAAAGATAAATACAAAGATGAGGATCAGAACCTAAAGTACTGGAAATAAGCCAGGACTAGGGATAGAATTTGTTTATCATGAACACGTGGATGATATTTAAAGCCATGAACCAGATGAAACCTAGACAGGCAGTGGTCCAGAGTTGAGCCTTCATTTAGAAGTCAAAAGAAAGAGGGGTCAGCTAAGGTCATCAAGGTGAAGAGGGGCCCTTGGGATAGATTGACAACCTGTAGGTGGTGGTATCATAAAAGGCAAGAGAAGACTATGTCTTCAACCTCAAGAATGGTCAGTTGAGTCAGATGCTGATGTGAGAGTTTGAGATTGAAGCAATGGATTGAAATGGTGACAGTCTTGGTGAATTGTGGCCTGAAGCCCAGTTGGATGAAAGATGATGGGATGGTAAAGTGGAAAGACAAAATTAGAAAGAAGAAGAGCAAGAAAATATGGTGGCTATTGGAAGAGGATGTGGGCATCAAAAGGTTGTATTGTTTCGCAGTGCTGGTCACTGAGCCAGAGCCCTGCTCAAACTCAGCATATACTTTGCCATGAGGCCTGCACTTGCAGGTGTGAAGACATTAGAGCATAGTGGGGAGGAGTCAGTAAAGGTCAGGGGAGTGCTGTCAGTGTCAACAGGAAAAAGCAGGACATTCCAGTAGTCAGTACAGACGCAGGTTGGCTGGTAGATGGAGTGTTACAGAGGTGATGGATTCCCATGGGATCATTCTGTTTTTAAAAATAAGATATGAGCGGTGGTAGTGCATGCCTTTAATCTCTGCACTCAGAGGCAGAGGTAGGTGGATCTCTGTGAGTTCAAGGCTGGCCTAGTCTACAGTACTAGTTCCAGGACAGCCAAGGGTGTTACATAGTGAAACTCTGTTTCAAAAAAATCAAAATAAATAAATAAATAAAAGATATGAGTAGAGCCATCAGTGAAATGAAGTAGAGAAGAAGGCAGTGAGAATTGTGTCTGTAAGCTGGGTGTGGTAGTACACTCCTATAGTCCTAGTATTTAGGAGGCAGAAGCAGGAGGATTGTTTTGGGTTTGAGACCAGCATGGGCAACATAGTAAGTTCAGAGCCAGCTTGGACTATGTGGGACTTTGTCTCAAAAGAAAAAAAAAAAAAAGGTGAGGGGCTAGAGTTGGCTTGGATGTTAGGAGCACTTGTTCTTAAAGAGGACCTGAGTTTAGTTTCCAGCACCCACCTGGTGGCTCACATCTGTAACTCCAGTTCCAGGGGAACTCCCAATACCCTCTTCTGACCAGGCACGCACATGCTACACATACATACATGTAGGCAAAATACTCATACACATGAAATTTTAAAAATCTTTTTTTTAAATTTTTTTTGAAACATAGTCTCTCTTTAGTCCTGACTGCCCTGGAACTTGCTATGTAGAGCAGGCTAGCTTCAAACTCATAGAGATCCTCTTATCTCTGCCTCTTGAGTGCTGAGACTAAAGGTGTGTGCCGTCATGCCCAGCCTAAAAGAAATACTATTTTTAAAGAGAAAGAAAAAAACCCTGATGGTTATAAATTTAAAGTGAGTCAGCTCAATTGCATGATATTCCTTCCACCTACATTCAGCTGTTTTGGAATTATAAGATTCCTTATACAAGAGGAATTCCTCATAGAAGGAGAGAGAGGCCAGGGAGCTGATGCTAGCTAACAGAGGAGTATGATGGTAGGCTATGGAATTCAAGCTGAGAAGAGAGCAGAGAAAAAACATGGTGGGTGTAGTTAGTTGATGGTGACATTCCTCAGCTGAGGCTCATTAGGATTGAAAAAAGGCTGTGTGGAAGTCCATAGTAGAAGAGGACAAGAAATTGTAGGCAGGGTAGCATGTTCTGAGGTCAGCCTTCACCGGATGACAAGGTTAAGGGAGGACTATCAAATTGGGCTAGTTAAGGAAGGAAATGGAAGTAAATAATCCTTGGCAGTGAAGTGGGCAGAGGATCAAGAGAAAACGAATTGGAGGCATCATTCCCATGGATGTTGAAGTCACTTAGGTGCCAAGGATCAAGGTATGAAAAGCCAGTGAATCAGCACTTGGAATGCACAAGTATTCCTGCGAGTTCCAGGACAGCCAAGACTACACAGAGACCTTCTCTATCTCAAAAGAAAAGAAAAAAAAAAAAAAGAAAGAAAGAAAGAAAGAAAGAAAGGAAAGGAAAACTTAATCCTAAAGTTATCAATGAAGGAAGAACAGATTGGAGGCATATTGGTGTTGAGAAGGCTAAATGAGGTTAGTTATGGAAAGCATGTGATGTAGCATGGCACACTCCTGCAGTGAGAATGGGTGCTTTGTTTGAGTGATAAAAGAGAGATGTGTGGTTGTCACCTCTGTACTTCTGCTGGGCCGCTGTCTTGACCCAACTGGACTTGTGATCAAAGTCACTGTGCTTGTTTTCATTCCAGTCTCTGCTGCTTTGTCCAGCTGGATGCTGCAGCTGACAGATTTTCAGATCCCACCCAGCCCCACAGTCCCACATTAACCCCAGGTGACTGTCCAGGCAGCCAGCTGGTTCTGTCATTCCTCACATTTTTTGGAAGTCGCTTGTTTGCACTTCCTGTTTAACTAGGTAATATTATTTCCCTCTTGGGTCTCTGAAGGAGTTGAAAATTAGATAGTTATAGTTTTCCTTGTTAACAAATTCAGAAAAAAAAACTCACTAAAGAGGTGTAAAGTGTATAAGAAGACATCAAAAGATAGTTTTTGGTTGGTAATACAAGTTAGGATAGAAAGTGAAATTAGGTACATTTTGGACTCACCAAAATAGGATAGATAATGGAATATTTTCATTGAATTTGTCAAATGCAAATGGACTAGACATTGTTGATGTATTTATTGCCTGTATATATTGTATATAATTATTATACTTATTGTATATAGTTTTTCTTATATTAGTTATAATTTTTTTATTTTAGACAAAAAAAAAATGGGAAATGTAGTATTTTATCTGTGCTCTAACAAATAAAGCTTGACTGGAGATTTGAGGAAAAAGCCAGCCACTATACTAAACATAGATGTCAGGCGTGGTGGCTCACACCTTTACTCCTAGCACTAGTTAACCATAGAGGTCTATAGGTCTGTATAGACAGACAGGAAGTGATAGAGTTGGGCAGAAGGAAGAAATGGTGTAGCTGAGTGGAGAGAGGAAGTAAGATGGCAGGGCATAGAAGGTATGTGAGTGTTAGTATTCAGGAAGCAGCTCTCTCCGGCTGAGGATTCCTAGCGGTAAGAACTGTGGCTGGCTTGTTCTATCCCTCTGATCTTCCAGCTTTCATCCCAATATCTGGCTCTGAGTTTTTTATTAATAAGACCATTTAGCAATTCACGTTACATCCTGATTCTTGGTGGCTATTTTGTGTGAGGGATAAAGATTAATAAGTCGAAGTTGTCCTGGATATTAAGCTAGTGGTTTTCTCTTGTTTCTAGTTACTTTGGACACTTGGAAGGCTGCGGTGCTGATCTACATAAAGAAATCCGAGACACCTACTACCAACTTGTTCTTTTTTTGGTCAAAGCAATTAAAGGATTTAATAGCATCAATGACAGGTACTGGATTGCCTTTGCATTTCTTGATGAAAAATTTATTCTTTTTTCTGATTATAAATGAAACAATTTGATGTTGAAAATCCAGAAAAGCACAAAATTAACCACAAATATTCACTTACTAGTTGAAGATGGACAGAATGTATGCATTGGATAGGTTTTTGGAAATCTAAGAGTTTATACCCTGCTGTCTTCAGTGTTTGATGTATTATGTGCAGATTAAAACTTAAGTACAAAGCAGATTCTCATCTCCTCTGTTGAGATATAACCCTTAAGTCAGACACTTCTTCTGTAGCTAGCCTTAGCTAATCTGGGACTGCCCTAATGTTGCTGTTCCTTGGGGCATGAGTTTGTTCCCTCACTGTCAGACACTCCAAACTCACTTTCCACCTTTCACAGTTCATGGGTTTTTTGTTTTTTGTTTTTTCTAAGCTTTAAAGGATATTTGTGTTGAGTCCTTCCTTATAAATTAGTACCAAATCAGCCTGCCTACTCACGCCGTCCCTGTTGGTAGTGGGCAGCTTTGATAATTGTCACCTGTGTGGTCTCTTTAGGTCTCTGCTCCCTGCTTTATCCTGTGTTCAGACAGCCCTGCTTCATCTTTTGGATATGGGCTGGGAACCCAGTGATCTTGCCTTCTTTGTTGACATTCAGTTACCAGATCTCCTCATGAGCATGTCACAAGAAAATATCAGCATCCATGACAGTGTGATCAGGTAAGGGCACAGTCCCGCCCTTTGCTGATGAGTAGGGCATGGGTAGAGTGGAGGCAAGGGAATGGGCTTGGCAGCTAGTCTGTGACATATCCTGGCTTTACCACATGTGAACTGGGTGACCTT
The DNA here is from genome assembly GCF_903995425.1 of Onychomys torridus. Taxonomy (NCBI): domain Eukaryota; kingdom Metazoa; phylum Chordata; class Mammalia; order Rodentia; family Cricetidae; genus Onychomys; species Onychomys torridus. The sequence continues at coordinate 61,397,377 of NC_050450.1, forward strand.
GCAAGGTTTTTTAACCTTCTCCATTTCTTCATCTTTAGAGCTACCCTGAGATTTGTGGAAAATGCTTAAGTTCTATTTTTGAATGTCTAGAACAGTGCCTGGTATACAGTGGGGGAGGGCAAATCGGCAGTAGTAGTGTTGTGAACCTGAAAGATGAGGATGGTCTTCATTTTGGGTGGTCCTAATAGCCTGTGGAACTGGAGAATCTTTTTATTTTACACTAGCCACTATAGTGTCCTGCACATTGTAAGTAAGCACTTGGGTTACAATAAAAAATAGTATACAAAACTTGCCTGGCAGAGGAGATACCATAATCAAGAAGATGTTTTTCCCAGGGATGTTTTTCAACCATGGTTTTTCAACCATGGTTTTTCAACCATGACCCTTGGGATGCACTATTTTCCCAAACATGGGAAATTTGACTACGGAATTTATGATAATGGGGGACTATGTTTATACTCTCCCCTACATTAAAAGAAAATAGTATACAGTGGGTTTTTTTTTTTTTTTTTTTTTTTATAATTTTTGGTTTTGTTATAAAACGAGGTTGGGAGTTTATTGAGACAATATTTTAATATAGCTGTAAACATGGGAATTAAGACAGTGGGGCTTCAGAAAAGGACATCATTCTACACCTCTGAGGAGATGTGGGCTTCTCAAGAGGGAGGTGCTTTATTCCACTTTTGACCCATGTGCCTCTACCTGCTCAAGCCCACTTAACGTTTATGACTTTGTATAGAGAGGAGCAAAACAGAAGAATAGGTGTTAAGAGGAGAACTGAGACATAAGTGAATGAGTCAGTATCCACTATTTTCACTCTCAAGGAGATATGCTGGGAAGGCGGGGGACAATGAAAACTGTCTCCTTGGGCCAGTGAGGAAGCTCTATAGATAAAGCTGTCTCTATCACTTTACCTGCTGTCAGAGGGCAGACAGGGGGTCACGGCACTGAGTGACAGCTGGTTCTTCAGCTGTCAGTCAACCCAGTGTTTCAAGCTTTGTTTGTGCTAGTAAGATATAGCCATGGAGGAGAAAGGGAACACATGCCCTCCACACAAGTCCCTCAGAACTAGCCCAAGACTGTGTAAGAGCAAGCCTAAAACCATTTAATTTGAATACATAAATAATGGATGGATGAGGTTTTTTTGTTTGTTTGTTTTGCATTTTGAGATAGGGTTTTACTATGTAGCCTTGGCTGTTCTGGAACTTATAGAGCAGGATGGCTTTGAACTCATAGAGATCCTCCTGCCTCTGCCTCCTGAGTGCTGGGATTGAAGGTATGCGCTATCACTGCCTGGCATGTTTAAAAATTTTTAAGGATTTATTATTTTTTATTTATATGTGTACGTCTATGTGAACATATGCCACTTGTATGTGGGTGCCATAGACAGCCAGAAGAGGATGTCTGATCTCTCAGAACTAAAATTACAAGTGCTGGTGAGTTGCCTGGTGTGGGTGCTGGTAACTGAACTTGATTCCCTTGAAGAACAGCAATTACTCTTAGCCATTGAGCTGTTTCTCCAGCACATGTTTAAGTTCTCATTGATGAAGCAAACTGTAAACTGAAACTGTAAAGTTATAACTTGAATGAGAAGAGTCTGTGACGTTACCACCTGGAATCTTGTATTTGAAATGAGGAATCAGGAGCAGTGCCAAGTAAAGTTCAGTCATCCCTGTCCTTATGTCCCTTGGTGGATTGGTTCTATTTTTTGTTGTTGTTGTTTTGTTTTTTTGGTTTTTTTTCGAGACAGGGTTTCTCTGTGTAGTTTTGGTGCCTGTTCTGGAAATTGCTCTGTAGACCAGGCTGGCCTTGAATTCACAGAGATCTGCCTGGCGCTGCCTCCCAAGTGCTGAAATTAAAAGTATGTGCCATGGCCAGTGGATTGGTTCTAAAGCCTCATCAATACAAATGAGATGCTTCAGGCCCCTAACCCACACACATTGAATCATCTCAGGTGACCATATGATGCCTTATAAATCACTGTAAATGCTTGGTAAGTAGCTCTTACATTGTGTTATTTAAGGAATGATGAAAAAAGGATCTACACGTGTTCAATACAGACAATTTTTAAGATTTATTGTATTTTTAATTATATGTGTCTTTGTGTATCTCTGTGTGGTCATGTACATGTGAGTGCAGGTGTCCTCAGAGACCAGAGATGTTGGGTCTCCCTGAAGGAGGAATAATAGGCAATTGGGAGCTTCTAACACGGGTTCCGGGAACTGAACTCCAGTCCTCTGGAAGAGCAATAAGGACTCTTAACTTCTAAGTCATCTCTCTAGTCCCAGGGATAATTTTTTAAAAGATATCTTTGATATGATATTGGCTGAATCCAAAGATATGGAGCCCATGTATGTGAAGGCCACAGATGCAGAGGCTATGTTTCATGGTCTCATAGCAACTAGTTGGTACAGCTGAAGTCACAGGGTCTCCTGACCCCTTCCTGTGATGATTGCATTAGTCTCTTCTAACCACACCCACACTGAATTTATTTTAGACAAAGTCATGTTTAGTTCGGGCTGGCCTCAGACATTCTGTATAGCCAAGAATTGCCTCTGATCCTCCTGCCTAGGGTTACAGGCGTGTGATGTTTATGACATGCTGGAGATCAAACACAAGTTTTCTTGCATTCTACCAACCAGTCTACATCCTCAGCCCAAACTTTATCGTTGTTGTTGTTGTTGTTGTTGTTGTTGTTGTTGTTGTTATTGTTATTGAGACAGGCCCTAGCTGGCCTGGAACTTACCGTATAGTTCAGGCTGACCTCTTAACTCACAGAGATCTACCTGACACATGATAGGCTTGCCCTACTCAATGTAGTCTGCTCAAGAAAGGATTTTTCTATTATTTATTTATCTACTCATTTATTTATTTTTCTGAGCATAAATCTATCAAATAACAGATAAACTCTGAGGCTTTGAGAAGCAATTCCCATTGTTTCAAAATGCCCAGTCTGTTAAACATACGGGACACAACATCTGCTAACTAGCACTTCCTTGGGTATTGTAAGAAGCATGCTTTTCTCTCATTACATCCTTCTTTCAGCCAGTGGAGTGAAGAAGATGAGCTCGCTGATGCCAAGCAGAACTCAGAGTGGATGGATGAGTGTCAGGATGGCATGTTTGAGGCCTGGTATGAAAAAATAGCTCAAGAGGATCCAGAGAAGCAGAGGAAAGTAAGACCTCTCAGCTAGAGCAATCTGGGTGACTTGCTAGGAGTTTGGAGAGGAGGGTGTCCCTGGGGTACACTTGGATGATGTCTCCCAGAGGGCTTCTGGCTGGGAACATTCAGGACCAATGTCTGGTCTTCATCCTGATGTGGCTTACTTTCATAGAACTAGGCTCACAGCAGAGTGTCTCATCAGGCTGATGTACATTATTAGATTCCAGTGTATTAATTTAGTTCAAAATGGAACTGCTAAAGCATTTGGACTCTCATGTTCTGGACTGGCACACTATCATCCTGTCGGCAAGCACCACTCCAATTACAAGGTTGACAATCAAGTGAGCTTGGAAGCAGCTCCTGTTTACCATATGAGAGTTAAATGACCCACACAGTAATGGAGTCAACTTAGGTAGCCTATCTGTCTTTCTGTAAGGTGTCCCACCTACCACTACCACATGCGCCAGGCATTTGCTGCCTCGAAGCCACTAATTTTCCCCATATTAAGTACCTTTGTTTGCCAGCCACTCTGTCCATTATAGTACCTTTTTGATGCTTAAGAGGAACACACCAACTGGTACTTGTGACTTCTCTCTTGTAAGTTAATGTCTGAATGAGAACATCCTGTAGCGCTCAAGTGACCTGGAAGATTTTCTTTCTTTTTCCTTTCTTTCTTTCTTTCTTCCTTTCTTTTTTTTTAAAGATTTATTTATTTATTATGTATACAGAAGAGGGCGCCAGATCTCATTACAAATGGTTGTGAGCCACCATGTGGTTGCTGGGAATTGAACTCAGGACCTCTGGAAGAGCAGTCAGTGCTCTTAACCTCTGAGTCATCTCTCCAGCCCCAGATTTCCTTTCTTACAACATACCATCTACTACCAAACAGTGACTTTCTGACTTGGTTTCCTCATATGCAGACTCTAAAATAAACTTAACTTATAGCCACCACATACTTTCCAGTAACCCAATAGCTTGCTCATGTAACAGTCCCTTACTATCTGCTGCCAGGAAGTAAATTAGCTAGGTAATATAGTAGAAAGTCTGTTGACTAGTTATGTGGCTAGCTAACTAGCTAGTTAGTTAATTAGTTAAAGATGAAAGACTTATATGATCTGAGGAGAAACCAGAGCATTGTTTGTTTGTTTGTTTATAGAGCAGTCCAGGCTGGGGCTTGAGAGATGGCTCAGCCATTAAAGGCTAGGCTCACAACCAAAAATATAAGAGAAGTCCAGGCTGGCCCAAAACTTACAATCCTCCTACCTCAGTCTCCTGAATGCTGAAATCATGGGGAAGCACCACCATGCCCTGCTATTTTAATGTGCCAGAATCAAGAGTCTTCTTTCGATGTTTGTTGGCACTGCCATTGTCTAACAAGTACCCAAGCCAAACATCTGGATGTCATTCTTACTGGTCTCTTTATTAATTTGGTCACCAAAGCTTCTCATATTGCCTCCTTAATACTTCTCAAATCTGTCTGCTTTCCACATCCTGATTACAACTCATCCCTGCCCTTATTACCACCATAGAGTTACTTGAACAGCTGTGTGATAGTCAGCTTCCCTAACTCTTGTCTTGATCCAAAAAATCCATTCTTTGCTCTGCAACCAGAGGAACCTTCAGAGCACCCAAATCTGTTGCCTTTACTTTTCTGTTTAAAAACTGTTTTTAAACACTAGCAGTTTAGTCTCCTTGGAGTTTACCTTTCTAACTTCACCTGCTTATTCCTCCTCTGTACTTTATTATACATACTATATTATTGCCCATTTCCAAAAGCCCTGGAGCTAGAGAGGTGGTTTAGTGGTTAAGAGCACTTGCTGCTCTTCCAAAAGACCCAGGTTTGGTTCCTAGCCACTGATGCTGGGTGGCTCACAACCACCTATAACTCTAGCTCTAGGGAATTCAATGCTTACTTCTGCAGGCACACATACATAGGAAGCATGCACATACACAGGCGCGCACACACACATGCACATAAATGAAAAGTACATCTTTTTAAAAAGCAAACCAAAAAACCCTCGTCCTTTTTCTTTTCTTTGTTTTTCTGTGCCTTGTGCCTGCCAAGCAAGTGTTCACACACCCTGCTACATCTCCAGCCTGTATTATGCTCCCTTTTTCAGGAGCAAAGCTTCTGTAGACTTTGCTGTTCCTTCTGTCTGACATTCCTCTCACCTTTATCTTTATCTATTTATTCGGTTTTAACTGAGGAATGGTCTTTTTTGAAAAACCTTCCTTGAATCTCCCAATACTTTTGAAAGTGTCCTTTGTGTTCTTTGAACTTCTTGAATTTGCCTGTCAAAGCATTCCCCACACTGTATGACTGTCATCTGTTTGGTTGAAGGAATTCCCAAATGGGTACTTGCTTATCCAGCTTCAAATTCTAGCACCTGGTACAAAGTTTGGCTATCTTAGGTACCTACTGAGTGAATGAATTGATTAATAAACAGTAGCCACAGTAGAAAGTCTGTTAGCTAATTGTGTTCATTTCACCTTACAGATGCACATGTTTATTGCTCGCTACTGTGACCTGTTAAATGTGGACATTTCTTGTGATGGGTGTGATGAGATTGCCCCCTGGCATCGCTACCGATGTCTGCAATGCAGTGACATGGACCTCTGCAAGACTTGTTTCCTTGGTGAGCTTTGAGGGGAATCCCATGGCCACAAGTAACAGTCATTTCTGCTTTCTAAAAGGTTGCCAGTTTTAAACTCATTGTGCTAAATAGAGACATTGTCCAGTGACAGTCTCTGGTTCACTGGCAAATGAGTCATCTCCCTCAATTCGATAATGACCTCTAGTGCTCCTATCTGACATCCTTCCATTTCTTATCCTGCTGGGGAGGCACTTGATAAACTATCAGGACTAATGAATACAGACTCAGATAAGTTTTGCTTCTGATTATGCAGTGTTTCCAAATAGCAACATATATGAACAAGCAAAATAAACTTGAAATATTCTTTAGTATACTTGACTCATGGGTGCTAGGGCAGAGCTCTTCTGTACTAGTGAGCACTGGAGGGCTCTGTGTATTTGAAGTCCAGAGGTAAACACAGTTCCTGTCCTGGAAATAGAACCTAGCAGAGAGACCAAACATAGCCACAGAGTGAATGCATATGCTGTTATAAATGAGCAATGCAGAGTGTTTCTGGGGAATTTTGGAAATATAGCAGTACTCTGCAGAGAAGCCTTGTGGAGGAGATAGGGTAAGATTTGGTCTTTGAAGGAAGTTCGAACTGGGTGACATCACAAAACTCTGAAGATGGCATTACCATCAAGAGCAGAGCAAGCTTAGGGACAGGAGTGAATGAGTGCTTCCAGTGAGTTTAGATAGACACCCTCGAGTGTCCAGTTAAGTGATGGACTAAGACAGATAGGGTCCAGGCTGTGGGACGCTGCGATGCTAGGCTAAGGCGTCCGAATAGTCTGGAGACAGGAGGGAAAGTTTACAAGTAGGATGTTACTGTGATCGAAGCTATGCTCAGAAGACTCTCTCTGGCATTCTCCTTTAGGAGACTCTAGTCACAGGCTGTTTGGGCCTACACCAGGTTACAGCACTTACAGAAGTGGCCAGCTGTGAGGAGTATTGAGCAGGGACTTGGAGTGAGATCAGAGTAGCCTGTCTTGCTCATGTCTGTCATTCTCTTACTGACTGGGTCTGGGGTTCTGAAGTCTGTTTTCACCTATAATTGTGCAGTGGCAAAGGAAGAACAGAAACTTGATCACTGGCGTGCTCCATAGGAACATGGAGCGTAACTTCTGTCCGATGGGTATAGGAGGTAGCTCACAAAGTGCAGGGCCATTTCTCCAAATAGCAGTCATGGCAGGAGTTCAGCTGTGGTTGATCTCACTGGGACACTGAAGAATGGGGATCAGTCAGCTGGACCATTGCCAAAGAGTTCCATGCTGAGAATATCATTGATATGCAGCATTCTGGTCTTCAGAGGAACCCCTGCCTTCTGGAGTAGTAAATGAGAAATGCCTCTGGTGCTGGGATCGGTTTGCTAGCCCTTTGGGGGACCCTCTACCCCATCCACCTCACACTGCTGTTTTTCTTCAGGTGGAGTGAAGCCTGAGGGCCATGGAGATGATCATGAAATGGTCAACATGGAGTTTACCTGTGACCACTGCCAGGGTTTGATCATAGGCCGGAGAATGAATTGCAATGTATGTGATGACTTTGATCTTTGCTATGGATGCTATGCAGCAAAGAAATACTCCTATGGGTATGTCAGATATCCTGCCGCTACCATGACCTTTTGGGGTTATATGTCTTCACTTAAAGGGGGTGTCTTGCTTTTTCTGTGGTACTAGGGACTGAACCCAGGACTTCCCAGATGCTAGGCAAGCACTCTACACCTGGGCTATAGTACTAGCCTTCTTACTTTAAAAAACTTTTATTGTTAATAGGGAGGGGTGTGTGTATGTGCATGTGTGCACGTGTGTGCACATGTGGAAGTCAGAAGACAGTTGTGTGGTGTCATTTCTCTCTTTTCTCCTTTCTGTGGGTTCTAGAAATTAAACTCAGGTCACTGGGTGTGCTAAATGTCTTTACTTGCTAAGCTGTCTTGAGACCCCTTCCTTACTTTTTTAAAGAAAGGTTTTGTTTTGTATAAGACAATTTTTTTAACATACTTAGAAGAAGAGAAAGCAATACAGTGCCCTCTGTGTCCTCGTATTCATCAGTTAGGGAGATGGCGTCATGTGCACTTACTCCATACCTTTCTTTTACCTTAAAGTAGTTAAAGCACATTTCAAACCTCAAGTCATTTCTTTCCTATACCTTATAATTCATCTTTTAAATTATGGACATTGCCTTGCATTACCAAACTTGAGTTAGCATGTAGAGTTTTCCTGCCTGGCCCACAGTCAGGACAAATCTCTCTCACCTGCCAGGCCCATAGATGCTCAGAACCAACCAAGTAAACACACAGAAACTTACATTGTTTACAAACTGTATGACCGTGGCAGGCTTCTTGTTATCTACTTCTTCTGTCTTAAATTAACCCATTTCTATTAATCTATACTTTGCCACATGGCTCGTGGCTTACCATTACCTTACATCTTCCTTGTCATGGCGGTGACTGGCGGTGTCTCTCTCTCCGCCTTCCACTTCCCAGAATTCTCTTCTCTCTTGTCCCACCTATACTTCCTGCCTGGACACTGGCCAAACAGCATTTTATTTATAGAGCGATATCCACAGCATTAACACACCTTCAGAATTCTCTAAACTCCCTCTTCCTTAGCATGGTTTCCATGTGCGGGCTTTAGGTTGTAAAGTGCTAATGTGAGATGCCCAGTGTCTGTGTTTGTTCATTTCTCTGGGGAAAGAGTTGATACTGTTCTTTAAAACTTCAGTAGTCACAGCCTATATCAGTAGCTAGTGCCCAGCATTGTCAAGTACATACTCCCCTGAGGTCCAGGGATCCTTTTCAGAGTCTCACAAATGCTATAGGCCTTAAAACTCTCCTGTCTTTGCAGCCATTTGCCAACCCACAGCATCACAGCCCACCCAATGGTGACCATCAGAATCAGTGACCGGCAGAGGCTCATCCAGCCCTATATCCACAACTATTCCTGGCTGCTCTTTGCTGCCCTGGCTCTCTATAGTGCCCACCTGACCAGCACAGAGCATGTGGATGGGGAGCCGCTGGACCCCCGGGCCTGCAGCAATGCTGCCACCCTGAGGAGCCAGTGCATGCAGCTGGTCGGGGACTGTCTGATGAAGGCCCACCAGGGTAAAGGTAACTGTCCCTTAGGTAGGACCCCAGGCCCCGCCTCTGCTTGCTGTTGGACAAAAAGCCCAGGCAGCCATAAAAGACCATGCTTGACTAAGAGGTGGTACATAAGAGAGATTCAGCCTAGCCTGGAACTTAAGTCTTCTCTTGAGCGGACTGTTGGCATAAACTAGCATTTAGTTAGTCAAAGTGTTTCCCTGACAATGTGATACAGTATTAATAATCAAAATTCTGGAAGTCCATGGATCTGTAGTATTTGAATCTCTCACTTTGCTCAGGAATTCATGCTTTTTTTTAACCTGAAGTGCAAATCTACTTGTACTTGTGTCCTAGATGAAAGCTGCTTACAAATAATGGTGTTTCTGGGTGTGATCATGCATACCCAAATCCAGTTCTATGGAGGTTAGGTGGGGCTACATAGATACTCTTTCTCAAAATAATAAAAAACAAGGTAAGTCTGACTTCACTAAAGGGTATTAGTAAGAAAGTAATCCGAATGTTAAACTTCTGAGACATTTAAGTTTCTTTCAGACCATAGATTCCCCATCCTGACTGACATCAGGGAATCATACTTATCTTAGGGAGAAGAAGGGTGATGTCTCTATCCACCAGTGAAAATTTAAAAATCTAATTGCTAGCCAGATATAATGCAGTACATGCCTTTAATTTTAGTTCAGACAGCTCTGTGAGTTCAAGGCCACCCTGGTCTACATAGCAAATTCCAGGCAAGCCAGAGAGATACACAGTAAGACCCTGTCTCAAAAAAGAAAAAAAAAAAAATTGCTTGGCACTATCAGGAAAAATGTTTCTAATTTTCAAAACAATCCTATCACCTGTTGTATCTTAAGTGTTTCATTGTGTTTAAAGTGCAGGTTCCCTTTGCTGTTATCTTTCCTGTCTGAGATCAGGAGTGGAATGGATGTAGGCTGTCAGGGATGCTGCTGTATGGTTTGTGTAACCCCCAGCCATCTGTTTCTGTACAGCAGTTAAGCTTTGTGGTACTTACCAGAAATATCCCTGTTGTGACTGTTTAACCATATTCTTGTTTCTTCCCGTTCCAGGTCTTAAAGCTCTAGCTCTTCTTGGTGTATTGCCAGATGGTGACTCTACCTCAGAAAATCAAGCCCTGCCAGTCACAATGTCCATCCAGACATCAGAGGAGCAGCTAGAGAAGAAAACAGTTCAGCTTGCTGAGGAGCCAGCAGATGCAGGCCTGTTTGTGCCTAGCAATGTAAGTAGTGTGTCTTTACCATGTGGTCAAAGCTTGTGTTCAGGGAGCTAGTCATATAAGGAGGTACAAATGGATTATGCAACTGAAGACGTTAGTGCCCAGCTTTGGTTGATATTCAGTCAACAAACAGATGATACCAAAAGTTCCTGTTTTAACAGGTAGACACTATAATTTACAGATAGGTGAATAGACAGAAAACCCTTTAGAGGTCCAAGTATGATCTGTGTTTGTGGCACACACATAAAGATCCTTTTGTGAGCTTAAAATAAGATTAAACAACAAAAGATTGTTTTTGTACAAGTTTGCCTTCAGAGCTGAGCCCGTGCTGTAGATGTCCCCCCTTCGCTGCGGGAGCCACTGGTGTTTCTGTTCTAGCCCCATCAAGGTATCAGGTCAGAATGACCTCAAGCTCCTCTCTCTCACCATCAACGTGGTGGCCACACAACGCTAACCTGCCACAGGTTACCTTGCACAAGGAGGGAATACAGTCAGTCCATCCAGTCAGGAGGGACAGCGGTCCTTACCTCTTTTCCTGGGGCTGTATTTGTGAGCCCTCAGTGTCTGGTAGCAAGCTGCCCACAGCATTATAGTCCCTATCTTTCAATGTGTTCATTTATTTACACCAAAATGGACTTCATTTTTTCTTTATTTGCTAAAATCTAAGTCTTTTACTTTTTGTTTATTTTGATGCTCAGATTGACTCCATGTTTGGCCCAGTGCCCACTCCTGCTTGACTTTTGTAGTGTGTGTGTGTGTGTGTGTGTGTGTGTGTGTGTGTGTGTGTGTGTGTGTACGGGTGCAGGTGCATTCTGTAAAAGGGGATGATAATAACAGTGACTGTAACACAGGACTATTGTAGGAATTAATGTACTGTCCACATTTGAAAGAAACCTATTAAGTGCTTAGAACATGCCCATAGTAAGCTTCATGTCAGAAGAGGACATTGCATTCATGCTCTATTACTCTGTCATATTCCTTGAGACAGAGTTTCTCCCAAAACCTGGAGCTAATGTGATGTACAAACCCCAGCAATCTCCCTGTCTCTTCCCTGGACAGCAGTCACAGGCATAACACATACATGGCCATATCCAGCCTTCTTTTTTTTTTTAATTAAATTTATTCATTTGCTTTACATCCTGACCTCAGTTTCCCCTCCCTCCTTTCCTTCCATCCCCTCTCCCCATCTTCTTCTTCCCACCCCACCCCCCATCCACTCCTCTGTTTCTGTTCAGAAAGGGGCAGGCCTCCCATGGGTGTCAACAAAGCATATGTATGGGTACTGAGATCTGACTATACTAAGGTCTCTTATCCTCTGAGCTCACAGTTCCGTCCTATACCCTTAGGATATTCATTTCTATATCAATAAAATACATACATCTGTGGCATTAGAAACACTATTATGTGTAAATTTGATGTAACCTTATCTTTATAATAGCATTAGAGATAATAGTAGATACAGTACTTTTCTGATTGTAAATAAAGATGGATTTCATTTTTCTATGTGTGTGTATGCTGTATGCATGTGTACATTTTCATGTGTTTGTGCGTGTGTGTGAAAATCAGAAGTCAGCATCAAGAGTCTTCCTCTCTCACTCTTCACCTTGTTTTTTTTTTAGGCAGGATCTCTTACTGAATCTGAATACCAGTTCAGCAATACTAACTGGCCAGTAAGCTCCAGGGATCTTCCTGTCTCTGCCTCCTCCCACACTAGGATTATTGGCACTCTCTACCATCCCTGACTTTTTACATAGTTGCTAGAGATCCACAGTTAGGTCCTCGTGCTTACATAGTGAGCACTTGAGACATCTCCCAGCCTGTGGGAATGTATCTAGAGACGATCACTGTATTGTACTAGAAGAAAAATCAACAACTTCATCTTTTTCCCAAAAGAAGAACTTTGCAAAATTGGCTTCTGGAAGCCAAATAGAATATACTGAAGATTTAGTATGAGCTTCTGTGACCTGGAACCTCTGATGGCACTTCAAAGATGATCAGGGGGATGTGGTGGGAGAATCACCATAGAGTACTGGTTTATTCTAAGAAATTAATGGCATTTGTCTAAAGAAACTAAAAAGATTTTTGGTTTATGAAAGACTAGCTAACAATTGTATACACTATATATGGAGCACATTTTTGTTATATTCTTTTACATTTACCTCCTGTTTTTAGGGAAAGAGAGCTGCAGATAAAGAAGTCAGACCTTTGGATTATAAGCAAAGTAAAATGGCAGCTGAAGGTCTCTCCTTAACGAAGGACCCTTCCTACCAGACCCAAACTTCAGATGCACCTGGAAATACTCATGTGCCTCCAGGACCTCCAGGTCAGGAACATGTGGCCATTAATGCCATCTCCCTCATCTCGAAGTGCCCACGTCACCACATCTGCACTGTCACAGACAGTTTGAGATTGTCCAGTAACTGAGGTTTCTCCGTTCTGTTCAGCTGTGGCTGGTAACTTTGTGACAGCTAGCCTTTACTTCAGCCTATCTAGGGCATGTGTTTCCCAAGTGCCTTCTCTTAGTTGAGCACCATGCTGGATCCCAGAGATGAAATCTGACAACATAGCAAAGGCACACGTGGCCTCTGCCCTCCTAGAACTCATGACCCAGGAAGATTTCAGACAGAGGCACAAATAACTGTCATTTGAGGTGACCTGTGGTTCTGGTCCAGGAGAAGGATGACAAGTGTTAGCCCTGACTGGGACCTAGAGCAGATTGTGTCTGCATAAAGCCATGTAAAAGGAGAAGTGTAAGGGCCTTAATGTGCCAGGATATGTAGTAGGGATAAACATTCAGGCAGAAATCACTGAGAAAAGGCCTCTTAGTAGATTCCAGAACTAACATGAGGAGAAGTCCTCATGCCAGGTGTGCAGGGCCAGAGCAGAGCACCAGGAGATGATACGGAAGAGGTACTGTGGTACTCTGCTACATGCCTGTGACATTCAGGCCTCAGCCTGTCAGAGGATGGAAGTGGTGGGGTCAGGGCTGGGCTTTTGGAGGATGGAGCTGTAGTGCTGAGTTGAAGGAGGTGCTTCAGGTAGCCCAGGGAGTCAGGTTCTATCTCATTTGGCTGTTCTAGAAGTAGAGTACGTTGTACACTAGCTTCAGGGCAAGGTCCACATTATTCCAGCTCCTCAAAGTCCACCAGAGTCAGGTTCCCCTGAGAATCAGCATTCTGGTTCATAGGCACAAGTATCTGTCAGGTGCCCCCATGTTCTGGGGCATTGTACAAGGTATATCACCAAAGAGGCAAAACGCAGACGGTAGGTGATGAGCAGCAAACACAAATGTGCAGACTGTTAAAGGGTAATCAAATGCTGCAGAGCTAAGAGCAGGCCAGAGAACGGGAGGGAGGCTCCCTGTCAATCAGGGAGCAGGAAAGCCTCCTTGAGAAGGTGACTGTAAAAAGTGTTCAGCAATCGTTTGTTATTATTCTGGGTTTTGATGTTGTTTTTAAAAAGGTTATTTTTATTTTATGCATATGTGTGTTTTGTCCATGTGTGTATCTGTGCACCAAGTGTGTGCCAGGTAGAGGCCAGAGAGGGAGTCAAGTCCTCTGAGATTGGAGTTATAGGTGGTTGTAAGCTGCCATGTGGATGCTGGGATCAAAACCTAGGTCCTCTGGAAGAGCAGCCAGTGCTGTTAACCATTAGGAAACTCTCCAGCCCCTTTGTTCTTGCTGAAACAGTCTTGCTGTGTAGCCCAGGCTGTCCTCAAACTCTTGATTAGCCACCCTGTCAAGTACTAGGATTCCAAGCATGCATTACCATGCCTAACTTCAGCAGTGAGATATTATCCAGCTGCCTTCTACAGGAGCACAAGGACAATGTCATGGTTTAGTGGCCTTTTACATGTGTGGAGCCTGGCAAAATCTGAAAGTGGTGTTTTCCCACACAGATGCTGAACATCTGGAAGTGTCATCTCAGACAGCAGTGGAGCAGAAGGCAATTACTCCAAATCCTGAGCAAGTGTTTGCAGAGTGTTCCCAGAAGAGGATTTTAGGATTGTTGGCAGCCATGTTACCCCCGATCAAGTCGGTAAGAGGCAGACAGTGTTTTCTTTGTGAAAGAGTGGCCGGTTGTATTCACAGAAAAAAATGGTGGTAAGATATAAGCAGAAACCAACTATTATCAACAGCTCTGTGTCCTGAGGGAGGGGACAACTATTAATTAAAGTTATTTTCTTCTTTAAACTTATATTTTATATATGAGTATGATTGGCTGTTTTTAATTATTTTTTGTTCTTATGGTTACTTTATGTTTTTATTTTGAAAGTTTTTAACCTCATTGAAAATTTGGAAGTGCAATGAATGAAGATCTTCCCTAGATTTTTTTTAATTACTAGTGTTGATATCTGCTTATTTATATATTTATTACATTTTTCCTGAAATTGAAAAAGGACAAATTGAAAGCTTACAGGCACATCATTCTCAGTTCTCCTGAAAGTGCAATCTTCTGAGTACCATGTTACTACTGTATTAAACACTCAGGCCGGACAGCTCACACTGTAGTTCCAGCACTTTGTAGGTAGGAGGTCAAGGCCATACTGGGCTACAGAGTGAGACTTTATATATATATATATATATATATTTTAAAGTTCAATTAAACCAATAAAAATTTAACACTGGTAATTTTATCTCATGTAGAGCAGAACCTAGATACAGATTTTCCCAGTTATTTCTAGAATGCCCCTTTACGCTTTTTTTGTAAAAATCAGTATCCATTTAAGAATGTGTTAGATTCAGAGGACATGCTTATTTGGTCCCCTTTAGTATACCTACCTTGCTTTGATGTGTGTTATAACTTCCTTTCTTTAAGATCTTTCCTCGCCCTCCCCCGAGACAGAGTATCTCTGTTTAACAGCCCAGGCTGTCCTGGAACTTACTTTATAGACCAGGCTGGCCTCGAACTCACAGTGATCCACCTGCCTCTGAAGATCCTGTGTGTGTGCATGCATGCACACCTACATGAGTTTATATATACCACATGCTTGCAGATGCCATGGGCCAGAGGACATTTGGATCCCCTGGAACTAGAGTTAGAGGTGGCTGTGAGTTATCTGGTGTGGGTCCTAGAAACAACCCCATCTTGTCTTTTCCAAGAGCAACAAGTGCTCTTAACCACTGAGCCATCTGTCCAGCCCTATTTTGGTAGCTTTCATAATATTGATATCTTCAAAGAATCTAGACAGCTTAGCTATGTCCTTAGTATTCTTTATAAACTTCTGGACTCTTCATATGTGAATATTTTATGTGAATTTTAGTATTATTTTTTTTTTTATCAAGCCCCTGTCTAACTGCCCCTTTAAGATCTGGTGAGTTATTTTCTTTGGAATGGCATTGACTATATATCAATTTAGGAATAACTGACATCTTTAACAATACTTTTTTTTTTTCTTATGACTAAGAATCAACAGCTAGCAAAATGTGGAAACAAGTTTTTCAGAGTTTGCAAAGCCTAGGGAAGGGGATATCCTTGTCAACCAAGGTTTGGTCTTCAGATCTCTGAGTCCAGGGACATTTTAAAAGACAGTTTGCCAAGAGACGCTGAGAAATCACCTTGGGTGTGGGAACTGAAGCTGACTTATGAGTCAGTCACAGTATCTGGCAGGAGAGTCACATGTGCTCTCTCAGCATAGGGGTTCAGAGAATGTGAGAATGAATTATGAGTTCACAGTAGTCCCTGCAGTTCACACCCAATGGCACAAGATTGATCCAGTCCTTTCTTTTTGTGTTTGCCCCTCTGATCTTCGACTTGAGGTCCTGGATCCCAGGACCCTTGGTATACTTATTTATTGATCAGCCTCCCATCACAGCCACTGTTCCCTGAAGAATATTTCCTCTTCCTTTTCCACTCTACACTGAGGCCTTTGCAACCATAACAGCTCCTCACCGTGTCTGTCTCTATGCCAATTCTTAGGTACCCCTATTACATGGGAACTTGTAGCCCCCACACATGAGCCCCTCTCCACACACCTTCTTTGTTCTTCATGGACTCCAGCAGCCTTATCAGCCATGCCTTGAAGGATGCCTTCCTGAGATTCAGTTTTCCTTTCTAAGAGCTCTTGGTGTTTTGGTTGCTTTGTTTTCTAGTCTGTATACAGTGTCATCTTGAATCATCTTCAACATACTCACTCACAGTTACTAAAGAGGGGCTCTGGTTTTCTGTTTTTTTTCCTGTGGAAATAATAAATGGTTTAAGTGTGTAGAAATGTAGTCAGCTGTTTTCCAAATGGCATTTTTAATAATAAGCATTGGAAGCCAAGTAAAATGCAGACAGTATTTAAAGAAAGAAAAATAAGGCTGAGAAGATGACTTGGTGGGTGAAGCACTTACCATGCGAGCTTGAGGACCCCAGAACCCACTCAGAGTTGGATACAGTAGCTAACATGCATCTCCTCATGGAGATGGGGTGGGTGGAGACGAAAGAATCCCCGGAAGCCCATAGGCAAGCCAGTCTGACATACACAGAAGCAAACAACAAAGAGAGCCTGTCTCAAATGAGGTACAAGGCAAGGACCAACACTGGAGATTTTCCCTTGGCCCCCACATGTGCTATGGTACATGCAAACACACACACACACACACACACACATACCATGTGGGAGGGAGGAAGAGGGGGAAGGAGGGAGGAAGGGAAAATTATTTACAGGCATTACCTATAAATGTGTATGAAGAAAGGTTGACAAACTGTCTATCCAACTGTTAATACTTGTTACTTCCTTGGCATTGGTGGGTCAGAAGGGGACTATGATGGACAGTCTGGATTTTATTTATTTTTTAATTCTTTGAATTCTTTATATAGAACATTATCAGGAAAGGAAGAAAAGAGCAAATGTTTTGTTTACTTTAAGGGTAAAGAAATATTAGAAGTGGCATAAGAAGGGGGTTGGACACAGGGCTCAGCAGTTAAGAGTGCTTCCTACTCTTGAAGAGGACCAGAGTTTGGTTCCCAACACTCATGTCCAGAGGTTCAGCACCTCCTGTAACTCCAGCTCCAGGGGAACCAGTGCCATTTTCTGGGCTCCAGAGGTACCAGCACATACATATGCATAATCAAATATACAACACAAAAAAATTAAATTTAAAAAAGTAGGATAAGATGATACCTGAGCATATTTATTTTCTTTACAGTTGATTATATGCACGCCATTTTGGAAACTGGAATTAGGCAATTGTAACACTTGAATGGGGGCATGTGTAGATCCTGTGGCTGGTCGGAGTTTGTACTAAGGAGATTTCCCCTCTCTGTTGACAGGGTCCCACAGTACCCCTGATAGACCTGGAGCATGTCCTTCCACTCATGTTTCAAGTCGTCATCTCTAACGCAGGCCACCTGAATGAAACCTACCACCTCACCCTGGGGCTTCTGGGCCAGTTAATTGTCCGTCTTTTGCCAGCAGAGGTAGACACTGCAGTCATCAAGGTCCTTTCAGCCAAACACAACCTGTTTGCTACAGCAGACAATGGCATTGTACCAGATGGCTGGAAGACTACCCACCTGCTCTTCAGCCTGGGAGCTGTCTGCCTGGACAGGTAACCTTGGTTTTCATGTACCAGCCTCCACTCCGCACTTCATGCTGTTCACTGAGAGCAAAGGGCTAGTGTTGATGGGTGTGCTGCAGTGCTGAGGCTCTTCTCTGAGAATTCAACTAGCAAGTCCACACCAAAGGAGCTGAGAAGCCTCAGCAGTACCTGCCAGTCAGCTCTGAAGAGATCTATTCTGGTAGATTTTTCCTCAGAAAATTAAGTATAGGCATTGAGGTTGAAAAATCTGTTTTCATTATAAAAATAACAACAATCATAATACCAAATTTGAAATAAAATGAAGAAGGAAAAATGACCTTGATTTGTACCACATACATCTCTAAGCTCCTTTCTGAGTATGACTGTGAATATGAATGTATTTGTATATGGTATGTGAAGATAACATTCTAGAGCGGTGGTTCTCAACCTAGGTTCCTAATGCTGCAATCCTTTAATATAGCTTCTCATGTTGTGGTGACCCCCAACCATAAAATGACTTTCATTACTACTTTATAACTATAATTTTGCTGCTGTTATAAATCATAATGTAAATATCTGTTTTCAGATATATTTTTTTAAATGTGCATTGGCGTTTTGCCTGCATGTATGTCTGTGAGAGGGTTCTTGATCCCCTGGAACTGTAGTTACGGACAGTTGTCAGCTGCCGTGTGGATGCTGGGAATTGAACTTGGGTCCTCTGGAAGAACAGCCAGTGCTCTTAACCTCTGAGCCATCTCTCCAGCCCTTCAGATGGTCTTAGATGACCTATGTGAAAGGGTTGGTTGACCACCCCCAAAGGGGTCATGACCCCTGTTTTAGAGCTATTTGAGAATGTAGTTGTAGATTGAGTTTGTAGGTTGAGTATATAAGTAACAGATCTTAGGCTTAAGTAACAGATCTTGATTTTGTTGTTTTCACTTACCTTTATGTGAAAAGCATCATTCTGGTTGCTTTGAAGCTAAGTGATAGATGGTTCTTTGCATGAGTCTGACTCTACCTAGGACACTGAGCTGTGATGTTTGAGAAGGTGTAGCCTCACACACTGCCACCTAACATTGGTAATCTTGCCTTCTAGCCGAGTGGGCTTGGACTGGGCCTGCTCCATGGCAGAGATCCTTCGGTCACTCAACAATGCTCCATTGTGGCGGGACGTCATTGCCACCTTCACAGATCACTGCATCAAGCAGCTGCCTTTCCAGCTGAAGCACACCAACATCTTTACCCTGCTGGTGCTTGTCGGCTTTCCCCAGGTACAGCATCTGAAGGCCTGTTCGCCCAGGTCTCTAGAGTGTGCGTATACACACACACACACACACACACACACACACACACACACACACACTCACGCTCTCTCTCTCACACACACACACACACGTGTCTGTAATGGTTTTTGAAAATTTTTTTAGCTGCATGATTTGCTTTTCTAGTCTTGATATATTTTTCAGAATTGTGCAGTTATTAGACTTGCATTGTCAATAGTTAAACATTTGATTAATTTTACTAGCTTTGAATAGTAGGTAACTATAATGTATTCAGTTCTAAAGAACTTCAGAGAACTTCACTCTGGCACTCATGTTGATCTTCCTCATTTTGCATACCCCCATCTGACTGGGATAAGGAGCTGTAAAGCTATGGCAAGCACCTAAACTAATTGTGTGCCAGGTCTTCACACAATCCTTTGAACTTGGGGATGAGAAGACCCCCTATCCATGTGTGCTTGTAGAAGAGCATGCAAAAGGGACTGAGCTTGTGCCTAACTAAGTACCTCTCCTGCATCGATGCTCTAGGTCCTCTGTGTGGGAACCCGCTGTGTGTATATGGATAACGCCAATGAGCCCCATAACGTGATCATCTTGAAGCACTTCACTGAGAAGAATAGAGCTGTAATTGTTGACGTCAAAACCAGGAAAAGGAAAACAGGTCCTAAGCATAATTATGTCTTCTAAGAATGGGAGAAAATAGTCTAATCCTTGAATGCTATGAAACCAATGAAGATGCCTCAGTTCTTGTTCCTGCATGTGATTGTTTAATCTTTTTAAATTACATTTATTTATTTGTGTGCACACACACACACATGCTCATTTGCATACACACATATGTGGAGATCAGAGGACAAACTTGTGAGAGTCACTTCTCATTTTACCTTAACCTGAGGCCCTAGGGATTGGACTCAGGTTATCAGGCATGGTGGCAAATGCCGTTATCCATTGAACCCTCTCATCAGCTACATCTTTTAATGAAGTGGATTTCTTATGCAGAGTGTGGTGGTATATGTCTGTAACCTCAGCACTGAGGCAGGAGAATCACACAATCAAGATCAGCCTGCTAGTGAGTTTGAGGCCAGTCTGGACTGTATAATGAGACCCTGTCTCAGATAAAATAGTAATAAATAAGCATAGTGAACACATAAATTGATTTCTTATAGATAGCATATGGTCAGTCTTTTTAATCCGGTGTGACGGCCCCTTCCTTTCAGTACTTAGTCGGGCATTTGGTGGCTGATTGAGTTTGAGTCTGCTGTCTCCTTGCTTACTCTCCATTTGTCTCTGCTCCTGGTTCTTTGCTCTTCTCTTGCCTTCAGGGGTTATTCCACTTTGCAACTGTAACTATAACCTGGAATAAGCAAGGAGATAGCAGACCTAAACTCAATCAGCCTTCAAATGCCTGAATAATGATCATTTTGTTCATGGGCCCATGACAGAGATGTCTGGGGAAAGAGGCTGACTATCCACAGAATGGGTCATCCTACCTACTTGAGTACTGAATTCCTCCTCTGCTGAAGTCACCCTTGATGACTTACATGGTGACTTACATGACTTACTCCAATTATTTATTTGGAGCACAAGTATCTTCACATCCTTCTCCATTTGGAGAGAGCTATCCACACACTTCTTCCTCAAATGTGTTTCTCACCAATTTTTTAATCTTGCTCTTTCTAAGTTCCTAGTAAATAATCACACATCTGGCTATTTCTCCTTCCAAGAAAAATGTATGACCATGTGTACTGCCTAAAGTTCTTCACCTTGAAGATTTCCCTTCACCAGTATCTTTCAGGGTTGTCCCAGAAAGGGCTTGTAGTGCTGCAGCTGTCCACTTCTGGGTGGTGCTGCATAACGTGCAGAACCATCGGTAAACCAGGCTCTAGTCTTCTCTTCCTCAGTCAGCTGATCATAGGGTACACCTCTTAGGCTATAGGTGCATGCTTGGCTGCAGACAGCATTGTAATGGGAATATAAACCATTGGCATTTAGGCAACCTCTTCATGTAACTTGCTTGTGCCTTCAGGACCTGCTCTGGTCCAGTCATGTGTATACCACCTCCATTTGATAATGGATTGCTACTGTGCACTTCCTACTTTATGGCTTAGTGGGTCATAATACCCAGTTCACAATGGCCACAGAAACTTGGTGTCCCATTGTCAGATGTTCAGTTTCCACTAAGTCACAAAAGCAGGCCAAGAGCTGTCTCCCAAAGGGGAGAATAGTTGTCTGCAGATGTTGGTAGAGCCTTGTTCCAAAATCCCAAAGGTCTCTTCTGTGATTCACCTATAGGGGCCTGCCAAAGGCTCCACACAGCATCCCTATCTGCCACTGACACCTCAAGTACCATCGGGTCTGCTGGATCATATGGTCCAAGTAGTAGATCAACCTGCACAGCAGCCTGGACCTGCTGTGAAGAGCCTTCTCCTTTCCAGGCTCCTCTTAAAGCTAGCAGCTTTCCAAGTCACTTGGTGTATGGGCCAGAGTAACACACCCAAGTGAGGGGTGTGCTGTCTCCAGAATCCAAACAGGCACTAAACATTGTGCTTCTTTCTTGGTGGTGGCAAGGGCCAGGTGCTATAACTTATCTTCACCTTAGAAGGAATATCTCTGCCTGACCCCACACCACTGAACTCTTAAAATTTCACTGAAATAGAAAGCCCTTGAATTTTGGTTGGATTTATTTGCCATCCTTTGATGTACATTTGTGCTATTACCAATAAGTCCAAAGTAGTTGCTACCTCCTGCTTACTTGGTCCAGTCAACATAATGCCATCAATCTTTTGCCCCAATGTGGTTTTTTTTATGGAAGAGAGAGATGATCAAGATTCCTTGTAAGTTATGACACAGGGTTGGAGAGTTAATATGTATTGAGGTAAAACTGAAGGTATACTGCTGGCCTTACCAACTGAAAGCAAATTGTTTCTGGTGGTTTTTATGGACAGGTACCAAGAAAAAGGCATTTACTAAATCAATAGCTGCATACCATGTATCAGGAGATGTGTTAATTTGCTCAAGTAAGAATACCACATCTGGTACAGCAGCTGCGATTGGAGTCACTCCTTGATTGAATGATAGTCAACTGTCATTCTCCCCAATCCATCTGTCTTCTGCACTGGACAGATGGGAGAATTAAAGGGAGATGTAGTGGGAACCACCACCCCTGCATCTTTCAAGTTCTTGATGGTGGCACTAATTTCTGCAGTTCCTCCAGGGATATGATGCTGTTTTTGGTTCACCATTTTCTCTGGCAGAGGCAATTCTAAAGGTTTCTATTTAACCTTTTCAATGATAATAAGCCCCATTCCACAGGTCAGGGAACCAATGTGAGAATTTTGCTAACTTCTAAGTATATCTATCCCAATTATATATTCTGGAACTGGGGAAATAACCACAGGATGAGTTCAGGGACCCACTAAACCTACTGTTGAGTTCAATTTCAGCCAAAACTCCAATAGTCACCTAGCCTCCATAAGCCCCCACTTTAACTGGGGGACCACAGTGTTTCTTGAGGGCCTCCCAGAATCAGCGTCAATTCAGATCCAGTATCCAATAGACTCTGGGAAGTCTGATTGTGTCCTTCCCCCCAGTGTACAGTTACCTTTGTAAAGGACAAGAGGCCCCTCTGGGGAAGGTTAGGTTGTTTTATCAAAGTCCTTCCTCAGGGGATTCTGGCAGTGCCTTCATCCAAGGGGATCTGGATCTGCAAACTGGCTCATCTGGAAATTGGATTAGGGGCTGAGATTTCCTTTTGCGACAATCCAATGTAGCCTTTCTTTCATTTGTTTGAGGTTCCCCCCCCCTCTTTATACAGATCAAACAAGAATACAGTAGACTTCTTATCTATTTGATGCCTAGAAACACCATGATTGACTAGCCAGTATCAAAGATCCACAAGTCATGCCACTATAAAAATCACTTTGCCTGTGCTGCCCATTATGGATCAGGCCATTATCAACATGCTTTGTCAATGCTGCCCATTATAATAACTACCATCACCTTGCCTTTGGTCATTCAGTACTGCCACCTGGCCCCTGCTACTTCAGGGGCCCAGTTAAACCCATAACATTTTGATTCATCCAACTGAGAGCAGCATCTCCAACCCCAAGGTCTGGCACAAGGAAAGGTGACAACAAAGCTCTTCAAGTGTGCTGGGGCCCTTTCACCATTTTGCATCTTACTGAATTCATGAAGGGCATGACTTCTCAGCCTTCCGCTTGTGGAGGATTGGGTTTTACACAGTGGACCCACTCTAGCATTGCAATCTCCCTGAGTCTTAAAATCCTTTCATCAGCTGAGTGGTGGCGCACACCTTTAATCCCAGCACTCGGGAAGCAGAGCCAGGCTGATCCCTGTGAATTTGAGGCCAGCCTGGTCTACAGAGCGAGATCCAGGACAGGCATCAAAACTACCCAGAGAAATCCTGTCTAGAAAACCTAAATAAATAAATATTCCTTTCATCATCACTAAGCCAAGGGTTAGCAGGCATTTCTGTCTCCTCCTCAGTAGGCCATCTCTTGATAAATGCTTCAGCCAACCATTAGAACAAACTTGAGATGCCTTTAACTGTCTGAGCATCCCTATTAAGCCTAGCTCTTCCACTCAGTGGCCTTATCAGTGCTCAGCCTGACCCAGTTTTGCCCTTCCACCGTTAGCCCACACCCTCACAATCCATTCCCGCACACACTCCCATTCTGCTTGAATGAATTAGCAAACTGAGTTCATTAGTATTGTAGCACACCTACTTATAGACTACACTTTCTCTCTCCCCTCTAGGAGCCTGCTTAGCCTTAAGTCTGGTTATAGGTCTAGAGGCAGCTATTGATAGACCCTGAGGACATCAGTATTGCCTTTCCTGCATCTTCAGAGAAAGCCACTGCTGGTTTAGCAGACAATGAAGGATTAATTTCCTCAGTCAAATGTAAAAAGGGCAGTATTTCAGGGGGTGGGAGTAAAATCTGCCAAGGGTGGAGAGACTGCTCCTTCAGGTGAGACCAACCTTTCTGAGGACTCAAAGTTCTCAGCTTCAATGGGGTCCTCCCACATGTCTCCATCCCAAGTTACAGTATCCTACCAACACCCTCTGAGGCTGGGACTTGAATTCTTTCCATAATTCAGCCAAGCTTATAGTAAGGGCTTTGTTCTGATTTTCTTCAACAAACTCTGTAGCTGCTGGAAAGAAAAATCACTTTCAGGGCACACTTAGAAACTTCTAGACTATTTATGCACCTCTGGAAATGGTCCGTTTTATCACTAAGTTTATTGTTGTCCCTCACCATATTTTGAGATGCTAGAGCTGGTTAATTTTATCATGGGGCTCATTCTTTTCCTCTGTCAATTTATCCAGAGATGCAGGAGCAACCAACCAGTATCATTTTCCTTATTTTTTCACAGATTGTCAAAAGTTTTACATACAGAGTCACCAAATCTATGGCCTTTCACATCACAGTTGTTGAATTAGGACAATCAGATGCACTTGTCTCCTTTAGTTTGTAAAATAGTTCCCACCACAGGCTTTCAGTACTCCGAGCATTAGCAAATTGGAAAACCTAGTCTGGATACTTAAATTCATCCTTATACTTCTGTTGCTCTAGAACCACTTCTGATACCAAAATCTGCATTGATCAGGGTCTCTAGAGGAACAGAATTGATAGGATGAAGTGGGGGAGGGGCGGGGTTTATGAGAATGACTTACAGGCTGTGGTCCAGCAAGTCCAACAATGGTTATCTATCAATAGAAGGTCCAAGAATCTAGTAGTTGTTCAGTCCATGAGACTGGATGTCTCAGCTGATCTTCAGTATATACCAGAATCCCAAAGAAGCAGGCTCTAATGTCAGTAAAGGGATGATGGACTTGCCAGGGAGACTGAGGGCCAGCAGACAAAGAGAGCAAGCTTCCTTCTTCTTTGTCCTTTCTATAGGCTGCCAGCAGAGGGTATGGCCCAGATTAAAGGTGTATTGTCCTACTTCAAAAGATCTGAATTTAAAGTGGTTCTTCCCACTTCAGATGATTTAATTAAGAAAAAAGTCCCGTCTCAGGTGTGCCCAGCCACTTGGGTTTAAGTTAATTCCAGAGGTCCTCAAATTGACAACCAAGAACAGCCGTCACGGCACCTTTGATGATGACCTGCTTGCACACAGTAATTAGAACTTTGCGTTGTGACTTGTCCCTCATGGTTTCCCCGTGGACAAGTGCCACTTTTGTGCTCACCTGCAACTGGGCTTAAATACAGTGGCTGCACCTGAGGCTGGGAGATTGTTTCTCAGTCCTTGCTTAAGTGAGGCCTGTGGAGAAGCCTGGCTGCAGAGGACACTAACTGTACTCTTTGTGCCTTTCTTTTCCTTGGTGACATGATGCTTCAGTGAAGGACTACCAGCTGGTCCAGAAGGGAGGAGGACAAGAGTGTGGTACCTCCCAGGCCCAGCTGAGCCAGTACTCCCAACACTTTGCCTTTATTGCCAGTCACCTTCTGCAAACCAGCATGGACAGCCATTGTCCCGAGGCAGTGGAAGCAACCTGGGTCCTGTCCTTGGCCCTCAAAGGTTTATATAAAACACTAAAGGTAATGGTGAGCCTCTTCCATGTGCACAAGCTTACCTGTGATTTGACATCTGCAGGGGATTAACAGGGAGGAAATGCCAACTGATTTGGATGAATGGTTAACAATGGGTTCTTTTTAGAAATGCTTGAAATCTTACACAAGGATAACTTTGAAGAAGAAAGAATTTTCTCAGTGTTTTGAGTCTCAATTTTTATTTTGTTTGTTTGTTTGTTGTTGTTGTTTTTGAGACAGAATTTCTCCTGTATAGCCTTGGCTGTCCTAGCACTCACTTTGTAGACCAGGCTGGCCTTGAACTCAGAGATCCACCTGCCTCTGCCTCCAGAGTTCTGGGATTAAAAAATGTTCCACCACCACCTGGCAAGTCTCAGGTTTTTTGTTTTTTGTTTTTTAATTTTATTTTTATTTTACGTGCTTTGGTGTTTTGCCATGGGTGTCAGCTCCCTTGGAACTGGAGTTACAGACAGTTGTGAGCTGCCATGTGGGTGCTGGGAATTGAACCTGGGTCCTCCGGAAGAGCAGTCAGTGCTCTTAACTGCTGAGCCATCTCTCCAGCCCTCTCAGTTTTTTAAATATTGTGTCATGGACTCTGGTACCGTGGCTTCACAGAAACGTAATCCTGTCTAGGGGGAAGAAAACTGGGCTGAAATGTTTTTCACTTCATGCCCAACAGGAGCTCTTCTAGGTTATCACAGGAATTGAGGGAGGAGTAAAGGGAGCCAGCATCCCAAGGAGCTTCAAGGGATCAATGTGACCATGAGGCTGGGAGGAAGCAGCTAGGTGAGGGTTGAGTAGTATCTGGGGTGGAGAGAAGCCCTGACCCCTGATGACTTTGGGGGCCTTAGTGGGCTGGAGGGCTGTGAGGATCTTTCAAGGAGATACATTGAGGTTACTTGCAGGATGCTCATCCTTCCAGCTGTCTGGAAAGGGTCTCAGCTGAAGTGTTCAGTGATGGCTCTGGGAGGGAGGTCATTGGATGGTGGAACAGGGGGACAGCTCAGGCTGCACCAGAGACTTGCCTGCTTGGCTCTCCAGCTGTGGGCAGCCCTGAGAAGGTGTCATTGTCAGCTGAGACCATTCATCTGCTAGTTGTTTAGTTTCACAACGTGGTCTGTTTCACTGTTTCCACTATAATAGAGAAGGGAAATGAACTTGCTGATGGCAGAGCTCTGAAATCCTTATTCAGTTTCATTTGTTTGTTGAGACAGGTATTCGTTAGGTAGCCCTGGCTGGACTGGAACTTACTATATGGACCAGCTTGACCTCATACTCAGAGTCTGCCTGCCTCTACTTCCCAAATGCTAGGATTAAGGTGTGCACCACTGTGAGTACTCAATCAGTTGATATTGTTGAGCACCAAGAGCCAAGTACAGTGGTGAGCTGGAAAGAAGGGCCATGCTCTCATGAGGCTTGGAGTCTCCCAAGCCAGAGGAGGCATCACCTCCATACCGTCATCAGAAAGCCTTTGGAAGGGGGAAATTGGAGGTGACAGATATGGAGCTAGCCTTGGGTGACATGGACAGAAAGAATAGCAAGTTTCAGGCCTTGAAGTGAACCAGGCATGATGGTCACAGAGCAGAAGGACCTCTAGATCTTTAAGATAGTGCAGCAAAGGGGATGAGGCCAAAGAAGCAGGCAGAGAGCCTTGTAGGACCCCATCAGCCATGGTTAGGGCTTGGACTTTAGCCTCAAGCGTTTTTGGGAAGGAAAGAGGGGAAGTGACATAAAAATGGGTTTCAGAAGTGTTTGTTTAGTGAAAGAACATAGAGTGAATGAGGGGCAGTGGCTCTTGATGAAGTGCTTTCTTACTGACTGGAATTTTCCCTGTAAGGTCAGTTGGGCCATCAGCTCTGGAAAAGGCTGGTGCTCTGCCAACAACGACGACGTTAGCTTTCTCTCTGTAGCACCTGCAAATCCCTCTCTTGGCAGGCTCACGGTTTCGAAGAGACCCATGCCACCTTCCTCCAGAGCGACCTGCTGAAGCTGCTGGTGAAGAAGTGCAGCAAAGGGACCGGCTTCAGTAAGACCTGGCTTCTCCGGGACCTGGAGGTGAGGGAGGGCTGCCCTGTCGCCGTCACATCCTGGAGCAGAGCTGGCTTGTCCCCCGGCCAGTCCCTCCCTGGGCACTCTCATTCTGTGCAGCTCTTGATTCCGTCTTCCTGAATTCGGGTCCTGACACCTGTCCTCCCCTGGCAGGAAAATGGATTGGGTGTTTATTCAAAGAACCTTGGAGAAGTATTTTGTGGAAACACATAATTGACCATTAAATCATGATAATAAAATGTGGTTTTGAATTATTATTTCCCTATAAAGTTCCTTTGAGCTAAAATCAGTTTCTAAATATGACCACATATGTTTATCTTATGTAGAATTTCAGTCGATAATTTCATTTTATTGTTCCTCCTATGAGGCCTCAGATGTTTCTTAGTGGAATTCTTAGGGTTCCCAAAGGCTTTTCAAGGTCAGGTGCTATGGGGCAGTGCTACAAGGCTATGCTGTACTCCTTGCCCCACTTCACAGATGCCTGCATTTGAAGAATCAGCTCTGACCACTACAGGCTGTGCTTAGGTCTCAGGGAAACTGTAGTGTGGTGGTGTGCTTGCAACTACGTATGCCCTGCTTGAATGCCTGGTGTCCACAGAGGCCAGAAGAGGACATCAGCTCCCCTGGACTTCGGTTACACATGGTTATGAGCTGCCATGTGCATTCTAGGAATTGAACTCAAATCCTATTATTAGTATAGTTGAACATGCTACTACTCTCCATGTGAACTCTGCTATCTTAAAGTTAGGATAAATCTCATAGACCTTACATGATTAAAGAATTATGTCATCGCCTGGTTCACTGAACTCATCTCCCTGCTCTGCCTGCCTGACTTTGTGTGTAGATTCTGTCCATCATGCTGTACTCCTCAAAAAAGGAGATCAACACTCTGACTGAACACGGAGACCTGGAGCTGGATGAGCGAGGGGACCAAGAGGAAGAAGTGGACCGGCCAGTTAGTAGCCCTGGAGAACCAGAGCAGAAAAAACTAGACCCTCTTGAAAGCTTGGACGAACCCACCCGAATATGCTTCTTGGTACGTTCACTGGTTATCATGGGAATGGGGCACAGGTGTCAGAGGAGTGGCTTCCCTTTGGCTTGGCTGGGCGTCAACCTAAACAAGTCCAGGGGCTGGAGAGAGAGCCTAGTGGTTAAGAGTACTGCCGTTCTTCAGAGGACCCAAGTTGGACCCCAGCACTCAAATGAGAGCTCACAACTCTCTGTTAACTTCAGTTTCAGGGGACCCGACACTCTCTAATGACGTCTACGGGTGCTAGGCACACACATGGGGCACAGACAACATCCATTCACATAAATAAGTTTAAAAACTTTTTGGTTTTTTGGTGGGTTTTTTTTGTTGGTTTTTTTTTGGAGCTGAGAATCGAACCCAGGGCCTTGCGCTTGCTAGGCAAGCGCTCTACCACTGAGCTAAATTCCCCCCCCCCTTTTTTTTTGTTTTTTGAGACAACGTTTCTTTGTGTAGTTTTGGTGCCTGTCCTGGATCTCGCTCTGTAGCCCAGGCTGGCCTCAAACTCACAGAGATCCTCCTGGCTCTGCCTCCCAAGTGCTGGGATTAAAGGCGTGCGCCACCACCACCCAGCTAAATAACCTTTTTAACTGCTTAGTCTGTTGCATACAGAAAAGATCCAGAAGGATGGTAGAGCCCTATCTTTGTAGTGGCTTTAAGATTGATTGATTGATTAATTGATTGATTATATGTGCATGGTATGTACTTATGTGAGTTTATATGCACCATATGCATGCGGAGGCCCAGAAGGGGTAGTGAATCCCCTGAAACTGGAGTTACAGGTAGTTCTAAGCCACCATATGGGTACTGGGGACTAAACCAGGTCCTCTGAAAGAACAGTATTTTTAACCACTGAGCCATTTCTCCAGCCCCTAAAGTGGTAATGCATATTTTATAGTTCATATCTTAGTACTCACAATTTGCCATGCTTTTTTCTGCAAGCTGGGGTAACTTGAAATTCTGTTTTGTCACTTCAGAGTGCATATTGTTCATGTCTTAAGCACTTATCCTTGTCTGTGTTCTGCCTTCTCCCATGCCTCCAGATGGCTCATGATGCTCTCAACGCTCCTCTGCACATTCTCCGGGCCATATATGAACTGCAGATGAAAAAGACCGATTCTTTCTTCCTGGAAGTTCAGAAGAGGTAAAGACCATGCAGATGCACTAAAGTGTGCCAAGTGAGGGTAGGAGACCCTCACCTGCTATCATGGAGTCTGGAGAGAGGCCCTGGTAGGCAGGCAGCCACAGGGACCAGCCTGGAGTTCTTCCTGAGGCCCCTGGAAAGGCAGCTGTGCCACTTTGACTGGGTTGTCTCTAAGTGTGACAGTTTCCTGTGAGACTGTCATGTGTGCAGTCTTAAAGGTGCAGACTCTGGGATGCTTCAGCTGGTGCAGAGCAGAGCAGCTGCTGTGGCTCAAGAGGGGTTTGGGCTCTTACGTTTTCATCAGTGTAAATTGTTTTCAGGACTTCTTCACAGGGATGATTAGATAATCAACAATGTATCCTTCTCCTGGCAAGGAAGTTCAGAGGTGGCTCCAGAATCCATCTCCTGAATTCATGTGAACTTTACACATCTCCCACCCAGCCTCCTCTTCGGTCCCCATGGCCTGGCTTTGCTCTCTCTCTCCTCCTACACACACATCTTTCCCTCCCACCTTCTCCTTTCCCTTCTGTCTGTCCCCTCTCTCCCTCTCTTCCTTCTTGCTGTGCTAGGGAGTCAAACCCAGAGCCTTGTACATGCTAAGCTACCTCCCTAGCCCTTTAGCTTCTTATTCTAATGTGGAGTAAATTTCAATGAACTTATCCATGTTTCTGTTTTACCCTATGTATTATCTAAAATCCTGCATGAAATGGAGCAGCTACTATGAGAAGAAGATGGTCAGGGTACAGTCTAAGCTACTTTAACTAAGAAATAGCAGGACCTCAGACTAGGGCAGGTAGAATTTGTGGTTTTCTCACAGAAACATCCAGAGGCAGACAGAAAGGGAAGGGAAGACAGAGTTGAGTTGGGAAGACACTTGACTAAGTGTGTGCCATGCAAGCATTAGGACCTGAGTTTGGATCCCCAGTATCGATGTAAAAGCTAGGCATGGCAGTGCTCCTCTATAACTCCAGTACTAGGGATGTGGGAGTGGGGACAAATGGATCTCTGCAACTTGCTAGTCAGCCAGTCAAGCCGAATCAGTAAGCTCCGCTTCAGTGAGAGACCCTGTCTCTAAAACTAAGGTGGAGAACAACTGGAGAGAGAGAGAGCAAGGTCAGCCTCCCATACACACCCTAAATTAAGACAGAAATAGGAAAAGGCTGAGAAATTCTCAGTGGTTAAGAACACTGGTTGTTCTCACGGGGGACCTGGGTTTGATATCTAGCACCTTCTTTTGACCCCTGAGGGCACTAGGCCTGCATATGATGCACAGGCATGCATATAGACAAAACATATACACAAAAAGTAATTTCTGTTTGTTTGTTTTGTCTTTTGAGACAGAGTTTCTCTATGTACAGCCCTAGCTGTCCTGAAACTCACTTTGTAGCCCAGGCTGGCCTCAAACTCACAAAGACCTGCCTGTCTCTGTCTCTCAAGTGCTGGGATTAAAGATGTGCGCCGCCGCCACCACCTAGCTACAAAAAGTAATTTTTTAAAAATAGAGAAACATAAAGAGAAAAGTGGTTCCTAAGAGACAGTCTGTGTCTCTGCCATGAGGATATTCTTAGAAGTTTTGGTGAATGGATGAAAACTGTGACTATAGTTTGCAAGTATAGCAAGTGATGATATAATCGGGTGCGGGATAGAGTCTGGTCACCTTTCTGACAGTGTATTTTAAGCTCTTCTCTCCTCCACTTTCTGTGCCCATCACTGGCTCCCCTTCAGGTTTGATGGGGATGAGCTCACCACCGATGAGAGGATTCGCTCCCTGGCACAGAGGTGGCAACCCAGTCGGAGTCTGAGACTGGAGGAGCAGAGTGCCAAAGCCGTGGACACAGACATGGTTATCTTGCCATGCTTGGTATGTCTCCTGCCTTGGGATCGGTGCTTACACTTCTGCCCCATAGTAAGAAGGCCAGGCCTCTGTAATGATGGTCTTGGCTTTGCAGTCCCGGCCTGTGCGCTCTGACCAAGCCACTGCTGAATCGAACCCTGTGACCCAGAAGCTGATTTCCAGCACAGAGAGTGAACTGCAGCAGAGCTACGCCAAGCAGCGCCGGAGCAAGAGCGCTGCCCTCCTGCACAAGGAGCTGAACTGCAAGAGCAAGAGGGCTGTCCGGGACTACCTCTTTCGTGTGAACGAGGCCACAGCAGTCCTGTATGCTCGCCATGTGCTCGCCTCCCTGCTGGCCGAGTGGCCAGGGCACGTGCCAGTGAGTGAGGACATCCTAGAGCTCAGCGGCCCTGCACATATGACCTACATTTTGGATATGTTCATGCAGCTGGAAGAAAAGCAGCAGTGGGAGAAGGTAGCTAACTCTCTGCTCATCCTAGGCTCCTATCTGCCCATCTTCTATAGCTCTGTGGCCCCAGGGCATTTGAGTAAGGTAGTCCCCTGACAGGTATGAGTTCAGCAGAGGCAAGGGCTGCTTTTGACCGCACTGTGGGTTTTCAGGAGTTGTGTTCACAGCCCAGACCTGAATGCAGGATACATTTGCAGCAGTAGTTAGTCTCTGAAAGCCTGCCTTGGCCTTCTGCCTTGCTTGTTTCACATTTATAGGTCACACAGCTCTCCTAGCCAGCCTCTATCTTCTCAGGTCCCTAGAATTTGACATGCTGCAAAGTCAGGGGACAAGGTAATACTCATAGGATGCCCAGGTAGCCTGTTCCTGTAATACAGGAAGGCTTCTGGTGAGGGTTTGTCTGTCTTAAACTGTCATTTCTAGACTGTTTATGCAGGTCAAGTGATCTGCCCTCATACCCTTGGTTGTGCCATGACCCTAGTGGTATAGAGAGAGGCTTGTCCAAGACTCTGGCTTCTGGGTGACAGGGATTTCACTAACATCCATGCCATTCTCTAAAGCCTGGTTCTCCAGTTTGGAGTTTTAAGTTGGAGGCCATGTTGGATTTTGTTTTTTTCTTTTCTGATTTATTTTTATTTTACGGGTATAATGTTGTACCTGCTTGTATGTAAGTACATCATGTATGTGTTGTGCCCTCAAAGGCCAAAAGAGGTGTTATATGAAACTGTAGCTTCAAATGGTTATAAGCCTTCATGTGCATGCTGGGAACTCCACTAGGGTCCTCTGTCAGAGCACCCAGTGCACTTAACCACTGAGCTATGTCTCCACCTCATCTTTTTTTTTTTTTTTGGTTTTTGAGACAGGGTTTCTCTGTAGTTTTGGTGCCTGTCCTGGATCTCACTTTGTAGACCAGGCTGGCCTCGAACTCAGAGATCCGCCTGCCTCTGCCTCCAGAGTGCTGGGATTAAAGGCATGTGCCACCACCGCCCGGCATCTGTTTTATTTTTTATCAGATCTTCCTTGTTTTCTTTTAAAATAATACTGTGAGGCCAGAGAGATGGCTGAGCAGTTAAGAGCACTTGCTGCCCCTGTAGAGGATAAGAGTTTAGTCCCACTACTCATGCTGGGCAGCTCACAATCTCCTGCAACTCCAATTCCAGAGGATCCAATGCCTTCTTCTGGCCTCCACAGACCCATACACAGTGTGCATACATGTCTTCAAGCCACATACATACACATGAAATAAATAAATAATAGTGCTGGGCTACAGTCTGTTTTCACTTCCTGATCTCCACCTTCACCTCCCTGCACACTCACTCCTTCTGGTGCAGGGCTGGTCACTCTCTTCTCAGTTTCAGGTGCAGAAATCATGGGTCATATTTCCCCCTTAATCCTCTGCCTCCTGTCCAGTGTGAGCATGGGGAAGCTGATATGTTCTCTGACCCCTGTTTTGCCCCCCAGGACCACTGGTTTCTGCACATCCTAGACTGCCAGCATCACTGCCCTGCAGGCACTGGCAGAGTGTTCTCACCATATCCACCTTCCATGAAGCACAGTGGCAACCACTACCTCTGCAGACCCCTGCTTGGACATGTGCTTCTCCTCCACCCTGGTCCTCAGAGCTTCTCACTTTGGCCATTTCCCCCGTGTGCTGTCGTTTTACTTATGGCTTCTTCCACCTACTTAGTGACGAGCACTTCAGGGGCCTGCAGCATCTCCGGCTGGTTCTTTTATTGTGGGCCTTTTAGAAGTGGCATTATTCTGATTCAGAACAGGGCCTGGTGGAGAGGTGGCCGCTGGGGTTGCATTTGGGGGCAGGTTGGATGGTGCCTTCAGGTGAATTTCAGACTGAAGTAGGCTCTCTCTCTTCTTCCTCCTGATGGCACTGGCTGGCGCTGCGCTTACCCAGCTTCTATCCTTGCAGATCCTGCAGAAAGTGCTCCGGGGCTGCCGAGGGGGCATGCTGGGGACCATGGCCCTGTCTGCCTGCCAGTTCATGGAGGAGCCAGGGATGGAGGTGCAAGTGAGGGAATCAAAACACCCCTATAACAACAACACCAGCTTTGAGGTACGGCTGCTCATCAGGCCTTCTCTTCCCTCTTCCCACCAATCTGACTAAGAACACACTTCCTCGTCTCCTGTCTGAAGCCATGAGTCCTGGGCAGCAGGTTTCCCTTCTCCAGACTGAGCTGTGTTCACAGGGAAAGTGGGCTCCTGGCCCTAGAGGAGGGCATCCTTTTCCCACTGTACGTCCCACCTCTGCCAGCAGTGAGCTTGTGTGGGGCTCTATAGTCAGCCTCTCTGTCTCCTGATGATCAGGCCACACCTGGAGACACTAGCTCCCTCTTTAATCCCTTTGGAGATGCTGGAGCTGGCAAGGCCAGAGCTTCTAGGTGGGAGTAGTCTACAGCAGTTGGGAAAGGGACACAGAGGCTAGTTCAGAAGTTGACTTGATCAGCTGAGACGTTATTTCACAGAGGTGTACACCTTCTCTCCCTGCCTCATTCTCTCAGCTGCCACATTGTACCCCAGAAGGGATCATCCTGCCTTCCTGATGGTCCCAGACTGGCCTGTCCTCTGGGGCTACTCTTGTACTTCCTCCCAATCCCACCCCCCAACCCGTCTGGCTCGTCAGCAACTGTGACCCTTCTTCAAGATGTGATCAGAGCACCTGCTCTCCAAAAGTCTGGACACCTCTTCTTAGTACACAAGATCACAGCCCTCCTGTAAAACCCCCAAGTCACACTCCTTGCCCCTCTCAGAGCGTGCAGACTTTTCCAGTGCTGCTCCCTACCTGAAAGGCACTCTGGTGCTCATGTGTCCCTTCCCCTGAGGAGCTCCCTGTAAGCACCCTGCTCTGGACCTTTCCTTGCTGCCCACTGTGACCCCCCCACCCCCATCCCACAGAGCTGGAGGAAGGGACTGTGGCTTGCTCGTGCTCCATGCTCCTGGTTACAGTGACAGCCACGGTGGTAGCTAGCGACCATGGTAGAAGTATTCTCTGTCTCCCTCCCTAGGATAAAGTTCACATTCCTGGTGCAATCTACCTCTCAATCAAGTTTGACCCTCAGTGCAACACAGAAGAAGGCTGTGATGAGTTAGCCATGTCCAGCAGTAGTGACTTTCAGCAGGACCGGCACAACTTCAGCGGCTCCCAGCAGAAGTGGAAAGATTTTGAGCTTCCAGGTCTATAGACTTTCCTTTAAAATGTTGCTTCTGTTTATTTATTTACTTATTGACTTGTTTGAGGGGCTGAGTACGTGTCATAGTGCCCTTGTGGAGATCAGAGGACAGCTTGGAGTCAGTTCTCTCCACATGGATCCTAGGGATGGAACTAGATTGGCAAGTTGGTCAGCGAGCACTTTGGCCCCCTGAGCCAGCTCACCAGCCCTGTAGAGATGTCACAGGAAGTGTTTCAACATCACAGTGAGGCCAATGAGATGGCTCAATGGTAGGGGCACTTGCTGCCAAGTCTGTCAACCTAAGTTCAAGCCCCAGGACCCACATGGTGGAAAGAGAACCAACTACACATATCTACCTTGGCATGTACATGCCTATCATACATACTTCTCACCCCAAAATAATTACCCCAAATAAAGGTAAAACAAACTTTTAAAAAGCATAAAGTTGAGAAATTATTAGAGGATTTTAAAATGAGTTTAAAGTATTTCATCAGAAACACCCCAGCTACCATCTTTGCTCCCATATCCTGACCTGTCTCTGGTTTTTGTAACCCAGGAGATACTCTGTATTACCGATTTACCTCTGACATGAGCAACACTGAGTGGGGCTACCGATTCACTGTGACAGCCGGACACCTGGGTCGTTTCCAGACAGGTGTGTGCTCTGCCTTTCTATTTACATATTCTATCCACCAGACACGCTGTAGCCAGAGGTGCCTTTGTGTTACTGACTTCTGTTAAAATCAAAGCAAGTATTGTCTCTTAAGGCCTTCCAAAGGTGTCTCCCAACCCCCATGCCTGGCTTTCTTCACCAGGACATGGTTGGCTACTTGTAAACTTGAATGATCAGATAAAAGCCTCCGTCAGGATCTAAAAGAAGACACTTGGGATTTTTTTGTTTGTTTGTTTTGCCAGGGTATTATTTTATCTTCGGCACAGTGGCTGCACCTTAATCTACTGCTATTTCAGCCAGTAATTTCAACTCTGCTGTTATTGGCCTGCTCATCTGGCAGCTGACTGGATGGGAATTCTGTTAAAAATAAAACTTGAGACCCAAAGGCTGAGGTGAAACCCTGCTAGCTTACAGAGGTTGAGTAGCACCTAACTAACCTTCTCTCCTTGCTGGCTCTCCTGAAAAGACTGCCTATCACTCTGTAAAAAGAGAAAAAAAAAAAAAAAAGCCATGCCACTCAAAACACCTCCCTACTTCTTCCGGTGCATCTCTCTATCTCTTCCAGATGCCCTCTCATGCTCTATGATTACTTTCTGTCAACTAGTTGCTAACGGAGCCTCCTGACACACAATTAATTTTATTTAATTAATGTGAATGCAGACTTGGAGTTCAAAGTGTGATTGAATATCCCCTAACACCAGGGCATTTTGCAAAAGTGAAGAACTAAGAGTTTTGTTCTTGTGTTTTATTTTACAAAAAGAAACTTGGTTTTGCCAGGCAGTGGTGGTGCATGCCTTTAATCCTAGCATTAGAGAGGCAGAGGCAGGTGGATCTCTGAGTTTGATGCCAGCCTGATCTACAGAGCGAGTTCTGGGACAGCCAGGGCTACACAGAGAAACCCTGTATCAAAGAAAGAAAACGGAAAAAAAATTGGATTTCAGCCAAAATGTAAATGATCACAATGATTTCACCTTATCAAAATATGAACAGTTTATAAAATGTAAATCTTTTAATGCTAATAATTGTTTTTAAAATGTCTGTGTTTGGGGGTGGTGCCAGGGTTTGAGATCTTGAAGCAGATGTTGTCCGAAGAAAGGGTTGTACCTCACCTCCCATTGGCCAAGATTTGGGAATGGCTGGTGGGTGTGGCCTGCCGCCAGACTGGTCATCAGCGCCTGAAAGCCATCCACTTACTGCTGAGGATTGTGCGGTGCTGCACCCACAGGTAGGCAGTGCCGGGTTCAGTCCCTAGAGACACCTCCTCCTGCCCCGTTTCCTAGTTACTTTGTTAATGGCATCTTTGAGGAAAGACCAGTGTGATTTTAGTGTTTCTGAGTTCATCCATCATTCCCTTTAATTTAGTGAACAACCACTAACTTAACATGTCCTGTAAGTCATTTTTGCCTCATTCAAAGGTCATTTCTTTCTAGAAGCTTAATGGCTTTCCCTTTAACACAACATCTGTCATCCATCTGGGATGAATAACAGTATACAAGTTTGAGTTTCTAGTGTCAAGTTTTTGCTTTGGATCTCTGCTTATTCTGAGTCTACCTTTGCCCTGAGTATTCTGAATTGTTACTTTAGGTCCTGTGTATTCATAACTTTGGGCATTTCCTTATCTGTAAGCCAGTGCTGTATTAATGACTGTAGCTCTATGACTGATTTACATATCTAACAATTTAATTGTGGAAGTCCTTCAGCCTAGTTCTTTACTTCAAGATTGTCTTGGATTTTGGTTTTGTTTAAGACAAGGGTTCAATATGTAGCCCAGGCTAGCCTAAAGCACTGAATCTTCCAACCACAGCTTTCTGAGCACTGGGACTACAGGTGTACCCCACCATTCCTGACCTGTGTTGGTGTGTTTTTCTGCTTTTGGTTTGTTTGTTTGTGTTTTGTTTGTTTGTTTGTAGATAGGGTCTTACTATGTAGCTCTGGCTAACCTGGAACTTACTATATAGATCAGACTGGCCTCAAACTCAGAGATCTGCCTGCATACTCCACTGGCTGTGTTGGGTATTTATAACCTTAATGTGACTGACCATTTTTTTCTAATGATTTATAAGTCTTTTTATCCAAAAGTTACCTATCCATTTTTATATTAGCATGTTAATTTCTCCATGTTCAGAAGATGAGGGTCATCTTCAACTAGAGTGAGTTCTGGGGCAGCCCAGGATACATGAGACCCTGTCTCAAAAAAAGAAAAAAGGGGTGGGGTGAGAGAGGTGGTTCAGTCTATAGTGTCTGCAGAAGAATGAGGACCTGAGTTTAGGTCTTCAGTACTTGGAGAAGGAGGGCAACAAAGGTAGGTCCTTGTAATTCAGTGGCCAACCAGCCTAGACGATTCAGGGAGATCTGAACTCAGCTCAAAAAAAAAAGAAAAGAAAAGAAAAAGTGCATGGGGCCAGAGAGATGGCCGTATCTAATACAAATGTTTAATGTAAGGTGCAGAGCAACTGAGAAAGACTCTGATGTTGACCTCTGGCTCCACATGTACACTCACAGCATCTTCACACACGAACACATGAATACATATATGACCACACACAAACACATACAACCAAAGACTAAAAAAAATTTCAGCCTGGTGTGATGGTACACACCTTTAATCCCAGCAAGGAGGCAGAGCAATTATATCTCTGAGTTGGAGACCATCCTGATCTACATAATGAATTCCAGGCTACATAAGGAATCCCTCTCTCAAATTGAAAAAGAAAAACAATTTTCTCTGTGTCCCCACCACCCTTTTATGTACATATATGTTCTCTTGTTCACACTTCCCAACCTCTGTCTTAGCCAGTGATACTTTCTTTGTGGCACTGGGATTTACCCCATGGCTTTCCATATGGGAGGAAGTCTTCCACATTCTACCACTGAGCCACACCCTCAGCTCCTAATGGAATCCTTAGAAAGTTGAATCCTCTAATCCATAGCCATCTTATAATCTTCCATACACATTTCTGTAGACAATTCATACAGCATTTGGTTTGGTATATTCCTAGGTATTTAGTGTTTTTATTCTCTTATAACTATTATTTAAAATTTGTGTTGGGTGTGGTTGTATGTGCTTATAATCTCAGCACACAGAAGGCTAAGGCATTTCAAGGCCAGCCTGGGCTACGTTGGTAAGACCATCTTAGACAAAAGGAGAAGGGGACTTTGGTTTTACTGCTGTGTCATTCTGTCCTGTTGTCCTTATATCCAACATCTGTTCTGAGTGAGTGTGTGAATCAGCCAGTGCTCAGTCGTGACGTCTGTGATAGTGAGCTTCAGTTCTTTGTCTCAAGCACAGGAGCAGGGTTTGGCGTTTACTCTGGCAGAACTTCCGCTACAGTGTTGGATAGAAACAGGAATGTGGCTGCAGTGTCATAGTACTCGTCTCAGAGGAAGGGTTGGTGGTTCTGTGCTATTCATGCAGCAGCCATGGCTTCCACCACACCCCTCATTCAGACCCCTGACCAGTAGGAGTTGCTCTTTCCTGCATTTTTAAGGCCTGTAGATACACAGAGTCAATGTGAGGCGATGGTCTGCAAAGTGAAAGGTAATATAAAGTTGTTATTTTTAAAAACGTAAAGCAATCTTTAGGTCAGGAAGAGAAAGTGATGGCTTGCTGTCAGTCCTAGGCTGACAGCAGGGAGGGGTGAGAGAAAGCTGGCTGTGCTTACTGTTAGCACCCCGTCCTCATATGCAGACTTTCCGTGTCGCTTAGCTCTGCGTGGGCTTCCAGTAGAGCACCCCGATGGAATGCTGTCTGAGCAGTGTGTCACATTGCCGAGGTCTTCAGGCTGGCAGACCTTCCTGGCTGTGGTTCAGATGTCTTTCCAGTATTTGCTGGCTTCTGCCAGTCTTCTTTCCAGTTGGGACTTCCTGCATTCCTGGACCTGGGAAGAACTCTCTGTGTGCCTCCATTGGCCCTTCCATACCAGTGTAATACCCCTGTACTCCTCCACGTGAGCCTGGAGGGAGACCTGGGGGGCATGAGGATAGAGGACATACCACATACTCCCAGAATGCCTTGCTACACTAGCTCCTTGGAAAGTTAAAGATTTTCTGGCCTAAGGGTGATGGAGACCAGAGTAGAGGGCCAATCCCAGAGGAGGACATTCCAGCAGGTACCTCTCACCTCACTCTCCAATGCTCTCCTGAAAACTAGCAATGAACATGTTTATAAGTCCAACTGAATTTGCCCGTCCGTTTACTTTCTGAACATGTGCTCCTGTTGGGTTAAATGGCTGACTCTAAGACAACACTCAAAGGGGAAGATTCTTCTTCAAGTTATAGAAGAAAAAGCAAATTAAAGAGAATGGCAAAGTCATTACATATATGATATGTTATCACCCTATAGTGAGCCCAGTATTGTTGAGTTCCTAATTTTCTCTTCTGAGGGGTTTTGAACTAGGATCCTAGCCCCATCCACTCCAGGTTCAGACACTCAGGGTTCTCTACACACAGGTCTGAGGATTGGGCTTCTCCTAGAAGCAATATCTCAGGTCCAGCAAGCTTGCAAGTGTGTTTTCTTTTTATAACTGAATATCAAAATAATTATTTGTCTTTCTATCCATTTAGTGGTTCTCTTTTTATTTGTAAGTTTGAGTTTGTATGTGATGTGTCATGTCTTGCTTTTTTCCATTTAACAGTTAGCTTAAGGTAGTATGGTAACTTACACCTGTGACCCCAGGGCATGGGAGACGACTAAGGCAGGAGGATTGCCGTGACTTCAAGGACAGCCTAGGCTTCCTAGTGAAACAAACAGCACATTTGCCTGGAGGTTTTCCCTCTGTCACTGTAAGGACTTCATAGGGACCATTTTTAAAAACACACAGTAGGGGCCATTGAGCTAGCCCAGTGGGCCAAGATGCTTTCCATCGAGCCTGATGACCTGAGTTTTCACAGAACCCACATGGTGGGTGGGGAGACCCAACTCCCACGGTTGTCCTTTGCCTACTGTATGCATGCTGTGGTACACACACACACACACACACACACACACACACACACACACACAGACAAACACACACACACACAGACACACGCACACACACTCTCTCTTTTTCTCTCTCTAAATAAGCAAATAGATAAATAAATAAATGTGAAAACAAAAGAAAAATGCAATAATTCCTGTGAACATGCTTCAGGTTTTCTGGATTTCTTAGAATCATTTTGGTGTTTGACTCTGCCTCTCTCCTTCTGTGCTGTTGGTGACTGTGTGTGCCTGATTTGGAGAGAAGTGGGTGTGGCTGTTTTAGGATGGGGTGGGAAAGGAAAAGCCTGGCCTGCAGTTTCTTCCCTCTGTCCCCTTGGGGACTACTTCTCAGTAGACTGACCCTGTGCTCTCCTCCTCCTCCTCCTCCTCCTCCTCCTCCTCCTCCTCCTCCTCCTCCTCCTCCTCCTCACAGTGACCTCTGTGACCTTGCGCTGTTGAAGCCCCTGTGGCAGCTCTTCACCCACATGGAGTACGGACTGTGTGAGGATGTGACACAGCCTGGCATCCTCTTGCCCCTGCACCGCGCCCTCACTGAGCTCTTCTTTGTCACCGAGAACCGTGCCCAGGTAAAGACATATCCGCCTCTTGTCCTTCAATCTGGCCAGGAAGGATCGTGCCTCTGTACGCTTTGACCTGTTCCTGCTCATGGCCCAACTAGGGTTACATGCCAGCCCCCAAGCCCAGGGTGTCCAGGCTGCACAAGAGGCAGGCCTCGGCCTACATCCAGCCTCCCCCCAACACATACCCATACTTCCCAGTCCTGGGAAGAGAAAAATCTCAGATCAGCCTAGTTGCTTATTTTGTCAGGCCTATAGCCAAAGGAGGGTAGGGACTGCCTTGGACCAGCTCTCGACAACAGAGGTTTCTGGAAAGTCAAACAGTTAGGTTCCTCTTCCTTGTCTTCTCTGCCTAAGCACAATAGACTTATTGAATTGCCACATGAAAGGGCCTTTCACAGATCCTTTGCTTGTCCTCCTCAGGAGACATGAGAAAAGTCCCTTGCCTGGTTACCCTGTGGGCCATCACGGCTAGCTCTGGAACCAGGTTCCTATCCTTTCCAGTTAGGCTCCTTCATGACTGTAGAGTGTGTGGTGTCATAGGTGCCGGCAGTGAGCAGTGCTTACCCCCTTGGGGCCCCTGTTTGCTTGGTGGGTGTCCTTTGTTCAGCCCTGCTGCCTTCCATCACTCAAGGAACCCATGATCTCTTCACAGGAGCTTGGCCTGCTGCAGGAGTATCTGCTGGCCTTAACCACCGAGGACCACCTTCTCCGATGTGCAGCACAGGTACCCTCTCCCCTGACCCCAAAGAGCCAGACTGTGGGTCATCTTCCTGTGATGGATAGCACCATCTCACTTGCCAGGACCGTGGGGGAGTAGGTGCAGAAGGGAGAGAAGAGAGATTGCATGACAAGCCCAGACCCTCCCAGAGTTTACATGGAGCTCAGCTGCAATTCAGTCACTTCCTTCTGGCTCTCACCGAGAGCAGGCGAGGCCCATTTATCACTGTCACTCATATTAAACTGTGGGTCAGAAGACACTAGCAAGAATTTGTGTCTGTAAAACCAAAACAACCAGTGCCTTCACTTTAGTTTGGCTGATCCTGGAAGTTTCCATAGAGTTAGGTTTCAGATATTTTTGGACGTACTTTGCTTCCCCGATAGGAAAACTCCTCTTCTGACATCTGTGCTTCTAAATGATGGCGGGCCCAGGAAAGCTGTTCATTATGCATCCTGTGTACAGTGTTCCACAGCATTAGAAATTAGACTGCAGTGTCAAATTCAAACGTTCAAAATGGCTCAACGGTTAGGTATCAATTCAGTTTTTAAGACAGTAGGACATTCCGTGTTAATGTGTTTTGGGTAAACTTTTTAAAACAAAATAATTTTTGAGGAGGGTGGCCCTAGCTCCATTTTTGCAGACTTCTTTAATGTCTGGCCCAACAGAAGACAGCTGGATTCTTGTGTCTGCCCTGCACTCATCCCTAAAAAGGAACTGTACTGTGTGCTCAGGAAATGGTGAAAGTAAAGCTTGAACCTGTGACTCCTCCCCGAAGGCCTGGGATCCTCAGGCCCCAGCCTGCATTTTGAGCACTGGACTTGCCCTCAATACGTACTATTGAATTTGTGCCATAACCCTAGAACAGACAGATGGGACTCAGGTGGGCATCCACCTGGGACTCTTCCCAGAGCCCAGTCCTTTAAGGAAGGACTAGGTTAGAGATACCTGCTCAGAAATGGGGCTTCTCCACCAAAGCAGGGGAGAAGAGCAGGTGGGACTCTCCTGAGACCTGCAGGCAGAGTACGAACTCTTCCATCTTGGCAGCCACCTGCACCAGCTGCCATGGCCCTTGCTTTCTTGACTTGCTATAAGAGATTTTGATGTGTGCCTGCTTTTGGCTCCAACTTTCTTTCCTATGGGCTTGACTGACCCTCATGTCT
Organism: Onychomys torridus; assembly: GCF_903995425.1. Classification (NCBI taxonomy): domain Eukaryota; kingdom Metazoa; phylum Chordata; class Mammalia; order Rodentia; family Cricetidae; genus Onychomys; species Onychomys torridus. The sequence goes on from NC_050450.1 coordinate 61,440,639, forward strand.
GCCCCATGCACGTCTAGTCCCCTCTCCCGGTGACCCTCCCCACAGCTGTCCCGTTCTCTCACTGGTGTTCTGCATTCTAGCCATGTCCTTCTGGGGCAGCTGCTTTCCCAGCGCTATTTATGGGCTTCCCGTGGGTACTCTCCTCTGTCGCTGGCTGTTCTTCTCTTGTGTGTACTATGTGATTCCCTTCCATATTTTTGTATGGCTTTCCCAGCCCCCTGCCTCGGCAACTAGACCACTGCCATAGCCAGCGGCTTCCTCCTGCCTACCTCAGCTTTCCTGAGGCTTTGGTTTTGTTTCCGTTCTCACTCTACCTGTGAGTCTCTGGATGAGGGTACCACCTCTGGCTCACCTCACCACCCTCCAGCTGAGGGACCTACGGGTGAGCAAGTAAATAGCCGTTGATGTTGGTGACTGCTCTTTCCCTCCACAGGCTCTGCAGAACATCGCTGCTATCAGCCTGGCCATCAACTACCCAAACAAGGCCACCCGCCTCTGGAACGTGGAGTGTTAGCCTCACTGTGGCATGCATGGACTCATTAATTTGTCTACAGGGGTTTACAGCAGACCTCCAACCTTGCTCAGGAAACCCCTGCAGCGTCTGCACCCAGCTCTCTTTGAGTCCACCCTCTGCTCCCATTTGGATACCAAGCAGCAGCCTCATCAAGAAGGCCCACTGTGTAGGTTCCACATGTGCAAGAAAGCACAGTAGTGCTGAGTGGCTCAGAAAGGGCCATCAAGAGGCCTTGGGAAAGTTACTCAGAGAATAGAGACCAGAGAGCAGTCTCCTCCAGGGCTGCCCCAGGGAGGCACAGAACTGAAGACCTAGAAGTAGTCTCTGGAAGGATTCTGTCTCCACTGAGTGGGAGCTGCCCTGGCTTGCCATCAGGGAAGGCGCCGTCTATCAGAGCCACCCTTGCAGTGAGACTTGGAGCTTGCAGCAGCAGTGGCCAGTTGGGAAACCAACCCACAACCAACATGAGCACCTCCCAGCCATCTCCGATTCCCAAGCTGTCTTCAGGCCACAGGTCAGGTGGCCAACTCCCCAGTGCCCTTGGGAACAGCCGACAGGCCCTGCTTGTCACCCATGCAACAGCTCCCAACACACACGTCTGTGTTTCTTCACTTATTTTAGTATGCATTGGTTTTCTCCTCGTGTTTTTACAAGAGAACCACACTGACCCTCAGAGGGCCCCTAGGGAATGCCTAGGGACAAATTGGTGTGTGGAAGTGACAGAAATGGAGGGACTCTCCTGCACCTGCAGTGCCAGCAGTGCCCTCAGAGGAGCCCTTCCTTGTTCAGGAGTCAGGACAGACCTGATGATACTTTGGCCCCGAGGTCATGGTGGTCGGCATACCTACCACCTTAGGCCTCTTGCCTGGCTATTTAGCCATCACCTGTCTAGCAATAATTACATCAGTTCTAGTGAATGCTTCTGCATTTCCCATGTATGGCTTTAGCATTGCCCTGAAGTGCTGATGATTTTCTTGAGTGGGAAGCTGGGTCAGCATCAGGCCAAGGATTTTCAGGAAGAAGGAATCCTAAGGGCAGGTGTCTGGCCAGAGGCAGGTCTCACCTCACAGGCCCAGTGCAAAAACGGTTCACCACAGCCAGGGCCACACTTGGCCAGCTTGGGTTGCTATGGCCCAGTAGGCCCCTTGGCCTCTGAAGACCCTTCTGAGAGTAGGCAAGGGACTGGATTGGAAGAGACTGAGCCTGCAGGTCTGGAAGCATCTTCTGCAAAGGTGCTGTGCCTTCTGGCACCACTGCCTGCCCGGCCCTTGAATTAGGTTCTCTGGTGAACCCCAGCATACAGGAAAAAAAACGGTCACAGAGTGGGAGGAACAGGTTGCAAAGCACAGGAACAAAGGAGTGGTGTGACCCGTGGTCCACCACCCTGACATCAAAGGAGTCCTGGTCCAGTTCCCGTGGTGTGGGACATGGTGCCAACCCATAGGAACCTTTTCCTCATCTTTTGCTCTTTGCCAAAGCACCTGGACTTTGCAAGCTGCCTAAACCCCAGAGAAGGCCCTTATGCATGCCACTCCCTCCAAGTAGATCTCAGGTGAGAGACAGAACAAGTCTCAGTGCTTGGTGAAGAGGCCTCCGGTGGCTCCATTAGGAGAGGGGGAGGAGGTGGCACTCACCCTCCACACTTGAGACTGACTCAGTAGAGGGAGCAGATGGGCGGGCTAGGCAGGGCTGGAGGCCTCCCTTGGGACTTGACCCCAGCTCTCCTCCCACCTTCCATCAGGAAGAGCAATTGTAAATAAACACTGGACCCCATAGCTTCTCTGCGCTCACTGCTTGCTGTTTTCTTCTCCCCCCCCCCCCCCCCCCCCCCCCCCCGTGCTTCAGTTTGCCCTTCACACACCACAGCTGCTCTCTGACAGGCCCCTCCTGACTTGGCCACCTGCAGCCCACTGCCTCTGCTTCTCTAGGCCACTGGGTGGCACTGCTGAGCCAGGCCCATCTCTCCTGACCCCAACCTGGGCAGGAGGTCCCAAAGGAGTTCCATCAAGGCCAACGTCCCCTTGACCCTTCTTAGGAGGCAAGACTGCCTGGACCGATACAAAACTGGCAGGAATAAGGGGTCGTGGAAACATGTGCCTAATCTATAAAGAATTCTGTTCCAAATCATATATAGTGTACAGACACTGTTCTAATGAGAGGAGTGACTTATTTTCATCATCGTTTTTAATTTGTTTTCTTACGGGTTTACGATTTTGAATTTTTATTATTTGGTTGAGAGAAAGAATTTTGATTATATCAGCTGAGTGAGTTCAGCCTGTAAAAAGAATGTTTTAAGTTGTGGATAAGATATGCAAATGAAGAGAAATATATTGTACAAATTCTATATAAAAAAAAAAAGTACAACTCTGTGTGGATTTGTCTGTTTCTCTTCCCTTCCCTGCCCCCATGTCCCTGTGAAAGGGTCTCATCGTATCCCCCACGCCATCCTGGAACCCATAGTCTTTGCCCATGTCTCTCATGCCTGGCCCTTCAGTTTCTCTACTGAAATACACTTTGGAGTTTCTGCCCAGCCAGACAGATGGGCTTTACAGAACCCCTTCACCACCTCCTTGTGGGAAGAAGTCCAGCAGATCCCTCAGGCCACAGCCTCTGAGTGTTGACGGAACTGTGAGCCTTGCCCTTCAATGTGGCCACCCGGGGAATCCAGGGGTTCACCTCAGTCACCCCCTTCTGTACTGTATCTCTCAGGTTTAACATACAAATAGTGTCCCCAGGTTCACTCCTCTCCAGTCACGTATCCTGACACCGCCCTACCGTCTCTGAGCCTTCTGTAACAGCTCAGGCCTTGCTGCTGTCCTGGGACTGCTCCTGCCAGCCTCACCCGGTTCACCTGAGGCTGACGCCTGTTCCTCCTCAGCTCCAAGTTCCCACTTACCATGCTGCCCTTCTCAGACACTGGGCTCTGGGCCATCATGCAAGGTGGAGGAACTCACCTTCTCAGTGGAATCTGGGCCTAACCCACCTTTGGGGCCTCAGAGTCTACACATCCCCCGCAAATCTGAGACTCTATGGGAGCCCCAGGTAGGGCCTGGACCTGGGGCCCAGCCTCAGCTTCTCCAGTAGGAAGCTTGAGTTAGCATGGTGCTCAGGGGAACCGGGTGACCCAGGGCTCTGAGTCTCCCTCTAAGGCTAACAAGTACTGCTTTCCTTGTCTTGACTCCTGAGAATCAGGGGGCTTAATTCTGAAAAGTAAGGCTCCAAGTCTTTCCTGTTGATGTCACCGACAGCCTTTATTCAGCTGCACTGGAGCAGCTGTGCAGAAGTTCCCTGCTGAGATGCAGTCCCAGCAACACTGGGGGACTCCAACCCAAGCCTTCCACAAGCCTGAAGAGAAAGGTAGAGTGCCAGTATTCCTCAGTTGTGCGTATCAGTGCCAAATCCTTTGGCATGGGAGGAAATGGAGAACTGTCAGGGCTCAGCCCCAGTGCCCAGTGCCATATAACCTCTCTTCCACACCCCAGTCCCCCCAGCATGCCAGCCAGGTGGTCACACGGCATGGGAACAGCCCGTTGGACCACGCATGACTGAGCACCTCTGTGGACCCTGCCGCTTCCTGCCCGTTTCCCTCCTTCCCTGCTCACAGAATCCAGAGTCCCTTTTTCAGTATTCAGTCTTTTTTGCTTTTACATTATTTGTGCATGTGGGTGCACATGTATAGAGGTCAGAGGACAATTTGCAGGAACAGGTTCCCACCCTATACACTCAGGTCGCCAGGCATGGCAGCAAGCCCTTTAGCCTGCTGAGCCACCTCACCTGCCCTGGATAATCTGTTTGTGGATGACAACTGTAGATTCTTCCATCTCAGGAAAACTATCTTTTTACTGGCTCATAGGGAGAGTCATCCTTGGAGGGGACCATCCAAGGAATCTCATTTCTGTTTATAGGACGCTTCCTTTCCCATCTCCTCTTGCAATCAGGGTGGCTGTGAGCCATTTCCTGCCACACACAGTGATGCTTGCTAGGAGGCTCTAGGGCATCAGTTCTCAACCTGTGGGTCATGACCCCTTTGGGGGTCAAATGACCCTTTCACAGGGGTCATATATCAGATATCCTGTGTATAATGTAATTATATTCCGTTTCATAACAATAGCTAAATTACAGTTATAAAATAGCAATGAAAATAATTTATGGTTGGGGGTCACCACAACATGAACTGTGTTAAAGGGTTGAGTTAGGAAGGTTGGGAACCATTGCTGAAGGATTCTTGCTCACATTGAGCTGACACAGCACTGGGCTTGGAGACCCCACTGTAGCCTGCTGCCATAGGCAGTGAAAAGTTCACAGCCACAGAAGCAGGCATTGGGATCGGAGTGGGGTTCCTAACTGCAGGGTTTGAGCACTTGTCCAGGGTCCCTGGGAGTATAGAGGAGGTGGATAAGGGAACATGTGGTTGGCTGGCTTTTTCTGGCCCAAATTTAGGTCACAGTTGGCTCCAGTGGGTTGAAATTAGGTGATAGCCCTCTTGCCATATTAATATCAAAATACATTGTATGAAAAAATTTATTTATAAAAAAAATCTGTTTCAGGAAGTACTAAGACTTCCTAATGCTGAGACCCTTTAATATAGTTCTCATGTTGTGACCCCCAACCATAAATTATTTTCATTGCTGTTTCATAACTGTAATTTTGCTACTGTTATGAATTGTAATGTAATTATGTTTTCTAATAGTCATAGGAGACCCCGGGAAAGGGTCATTTGACTTCCAAAGGGGTTGTGACCCACAGGTTGAGAACCACTGCTCTAAATAGTTCTATTAAATAGATTTTTTTTCTAAAAATACAAAATGGTTTCACTAAAGTTTTTCAAGCCTTCAAGAATTTAGGGACCACTGAGCTGTCTCAGTAGATGAAGAGGCTTGCAGTCCAGCTGGATGACCTGAATGACCTGATGACCCAGAAAGAGGAGAGAATGTACTCTTAAAAGTTGTCTTCTATTTCCAGGTAGTGGGGGCCCATGCTTTTAATCCCAGCGCTTGGGAGGCAGATGCAGGTGCAGATGGATCTCTTATGAGTTTAAGGTCAGCCTGGTCTACAGAGCAGGTTCCAGGACAGCCAGGGCTACACAGAGAAACCCTGTCCCCCCCCCCCCAAAAAAAAGTCTTCTAACATCCACAGATACACAGAGACACACAAAATAAATAAACAAACAAATATATGTGATTTTTAAAATATCAGCAGTGTATGGGAAGGAAATGTATAAACATTTCCTGAAGTAGGAAGGCCAGTGACAGGCCCAGTCAAGCTTATGGCAGTCAATTTGATGAGCAAATTCTCCTTTCTGGGGTTCTTGGCTGTCGAAGCTTCCCTCAGCACAAAAGGAGTTAGACTAAATTTGGAGGCACTGTTCCAGAATTCAGTAAGATTTCTCCAACTGGTGTGTGTGTGCGTGTGTGTGTGTGTGTGTGTGTGTGTGTGTGTGTGTGTGTGCGCGCGCGCGCGCAAGCATACACAAGCATGGTGTACTGCATTTGTGGATGTCAGAGGATAACATAAGAAAATCTGTTCTCCTTTTTCATGTGGGTCCCAGGGAGTGAACTCAGGTGGGTGAGCAGCTTATAGGCAAGCGCCTTTACCCGGCCACACCGCCTTGCTGGCCCCAAACTGACTAAATTCGAAAGATGAATTCACCAGCTCACATACTGAAAAGCCTGAGGGCTACATCTGCCTCTGGGCAAAGAGAAATTCTGTGACTTGAAGATGTGAGGTCAGTCTGTCTGTCTCTCCTTGCCCTCCCCTGTCCTGCTCCTTCCTGGGCAGCCCCTGCTCCCTGTGGAGAGCCACCCCCACCCCGGTGCTTCTTCATGCCAGGCTTCCCTGAGCTGTCACCTTCATGTTTAAAAAGCTGCTTGGGAGACCCGTGTCCTTACGGTTGTCATCTCAGAACTGCTGAGCAGTGTGCATCCATGACAACTGGGCAGATGGCCCGCCTGGGGAAATCCCCACACAGCCACTATGAGGCCTGTCAACACAGCTGCTCAGCCACTCCATCAGGTGAGACACCCTTAAAACATGGTGGAGAGACTGCTTATTAGGGCAGAAAATCACAGCAGGAGTGAGGAGAGACAGCTAAAGTTCCTTTTACATTTTTATTTTACTTTTTTAAACTGATAACAATATTATTATACATATTTATCAGGCATAGGTGGTGTTCATGTTTTTTGTTGTTTTGTTTTGGTTTGGGTTTTTGTTTTGTTTTGTTTTGTTTGTTTTTTGGTGTTGTTTTGTTTCGGTTTGGGTGTGTTTTTGTTTTTGTTTTTTGGTGGTTTTTGTTTTGTTTTGTTGTTTTTGGAGATAGGGTTTGGTTTCTCTGTGTAGTTTTGGTGCCTGTCCTGGATCTCACTCTGTAGACCAGGCTGGCCTCGAACTCAGAGATCCAACTGGCTCTGCCTCCCGAGTGCTGGGATTAAAAGGCATGTGCCACCACCGCCCAGTGTGATATTCATCTTTTGTTTACAGTACTACGGATTTAACCTAGGGCCTCCCACACACAATCACCCAACCACTGAGCTTCTCTGTTTTTTATTTTAAGGTCTAAGGGCTCCAGGATGGAGTTTGCAATCCTCCTGCCTCAACCTTCCAAGTAGTGAAGATTATTGCAGCCCTGTCCCTCCAGACCCTACTTAACATGTCATTTCGTTGGGAGCCTTCAGAATCGTTCTAGGGAGTATAGCTCAGGGGTGTGCAAGTGCTTAGCTCAGACTCAGTATCCAGTACCTCCTCAAAAAAATGGTCTCTACCCTGTCTTCAGAAATCAGCTGTCAGCCATTGTGATTCTGTACTAGTGAACATTAGACACTCCCTCTCTAGTACAGTTTCACCTCTTGGTGACAACTCTGTTCAACTCCCCCTTTCCAGACTTAAAAAAAAAAAAAGTGCTTTGCCAGAGTGCAGTGCCAAAAGAAGCCAGAAGAGGGCATCAGACCCCCCAGCACTGGAGTCAGAGAGCTGTTAACCATCATATGGGTGCTGAAAACCAAACCCTGGCCCTCACTCACCAAGAACAGCCAATGGGCCACCACGCCCAGCTTGATCTCCTTCTTTCGGCTCAGCCTCATCTCCTAAAGTTCCTGCCATATCCCCAAACAGTCCTATCAGCTGGGACCAAGCCTGTGGGAGACATTTCATACTCAAACTGTTCATAACATTGAGATATCTTGTCCACCAAAAGCTCATGCCCATCTCCTCATGCAAAACTTTCTTTAGTACATCTTTAAGACACCCCAACATCTCAACAATCCCAGTGTTGCTCAAAAACCCAAGTCCAAAGCATCTTCAAAGATTCAAAACAAACTGTGAGCCTCCAATAAAACTAAAAAAGACATGCTTCCAATACGCAGTAGCACAGTTTAAATATTCCCATCCCAGAAGGAAGGGGAAGGAAAACCCAACAGGAAAAACATTAAATCCTGTGCCTCTGGCATCTAGAGCTTATGATAGGATGATGTGAGTCCTAAAGGGCTCAGGCAATCTTGGCTATGCTGGCTTTAGCACATGTGGCCTCTCCTCGCCTGGCTCTGCTCACTGCTTGCAGCTTTCCTGAGCAGATGTTCCATGTTCCCGGCATCCTCGGCTTCCTGAGTTCTGCTGCAGCTTAGGTTTCTCTCTCGCAGCTCCACACGCTTCTTTCCTGGGCTGTTGACAGGGATTCTGACACTGGAACACAGTATTGAGTCTCCTAAACTTGCTTTTGGAACCTGGGTAAAAGTCTCTAAGGCTCACAGTATTTATGTTCTACATGCCTACAAAAACCAGTCATGCAGATGACACCAAGTTCTGCCGCCAACTTGAGCAATAGCCAGGCACACTAGACATGGATGCTGTGGCCTCTGAGGGCCTGAAGCCAGTGCTCCTGTCAAAACAAAGTTTTCCATATGATTTTACTCCTTTACACCTTTGAGCCTTTGAGCCTCTGATGGCTGGTGTCTGGCTAACTCTTGAGGTGCTGCCAAGGAACCTGTGGTCCAGGTACAAAGTACTTGTTTTCTTTTAGTCTTTTTAACCATCTCTTCCTTGGAGGCAACTTTAACCATAACAGCTTTTCTGACAAAATTGCAAGTGTTTCAAGTCTTTCCACTCTGCTTTTCCTGCTCTTGATTCTTACTGTAAACCTGGCTAAAAGCAGCCAGCAACAGCCTAAGTTCCAAGCTGTCATAAAAGTTTCTCCATCTGGGCTGGGTGTGATGGCGCACACCTTTAATCCCAGCACTTGAGAGGCAGAGGCAGGTGATCTCTGTGAGTTCAAGGCCAGCCTGGTCTACATAGCAAATTCCTGGGCAGCTAGAAAGACTGCCTCAAAAAACCTTTTTTTCTCCATCTGATTAGCTCTCTACAAAATATAGACAAATTCTTTGCCACAATGCAGCATTGTCTTAGTTACTGTTCTATTTCTGTGAAGAGAAACCATGACCAAGGCAACTCTTAAAAAAAGAAAGCATTTTTAAATTGTATTTTTTTATTTATGTTTTTTCAAGACAGGGTTTCTCTTTTAGCCTTGGCTGTCCTGAAACTAAGTAGACCAGGCTGGCCTTGAACTCAGAGATCTACCTGCCTCTGCCTCTGCCTCTGCATGAGTGCTGGTATTCAAAGTGTGTGCCACCACACCCAGCTAAAAGAAAGAAATTAATTGGGGCTTGCTTTCAGTTTTAGAAGGTTAGTCCATGGTCATCATGGCAGGAAGCAGATAGGCATGGGATTGTAGCTGAGAACTGTACAGCCTGATCCACTGGTCATAGGCAGAGAGAGAGACTGGGGCTGTTGAGGGTTTTTGAAACCTCGAAGCCCACCCCCAGTAACACACTTCCTCCAACAAGGCCACACCTCCTAATCCTTCCCAAATAGTTCCATAACTGGAGACCAAGCATCCAAACACTGAGCCTATGGGGGCCATTTTCATTCAAACCACCACAGACATGAATGGCCTCTAGTGCGGAGTGAGTCATGTTCCTGCTGAAACCTGAACACTCTTTATTGTTCACAGTTCTGTCAGCATTCTGGATTTCTGAGCTCCCAATAGAATTACCCACTAAACTTTGCTTACAGCATCCTAGGGCTTCTCTAGCACCACATCTCCAAACTTTTCCAGATTCCCTCCACAAGTCAGTTCCAGAGGTTTCTGAACCACACGGCCGGACAGCTGGCAACACCACCACCTCACAGGTACCAAAATTCTGTATTCGTCAAAGTTTTCATCACTGTGGTAAGTACTCCAGAGAAACCGCTTACAAGAGGAAAGACTGGCGCATAGCTTCTGAGTTTCCTGCTCCTGGTTGGCTGGCTTCTTATTCGGAGCCTCATGGCTGTGGTTGAATTGTGAAATCGCTCACCTCATGGTGGCTGGGAAGAGACAGGAAGGGTCCAGAGGTGAGGCAGAACATTCAAAGGCATGTGCCCAGTGACCTATTGTGATGGTTTGAATAAGATGTCCCCCATAAATCTCAGGCCTTTGAATACTGGTTCCCAGGTGGTGGCTGTTTGGAAAGAATTAGGAGCATGTAGCCTTGTTAGAGGAGGTGTCACTGGGGCCAGACTTAAAGAGGTTTCGAACGCCTCCCACCATCCCTCCCCACTGTGCTCTCTGCCGCCTGCTTTTGGATCAAGATGTAAGCTCTCCACTCTTCCTGCCTCCTTGATTTTGGTCTGCCATCATGGACACTCGTCCTCTGGAGCCATAAGCCCACTTAAATTCTTTGTTTTGAAAGTTGCCTTGATCATGATGCAAGAGAAAAGTAACTATGATGCCTATGTCACACAGGAAGGCTTCATGTCCTGAGGTTTCCATTATCTCCCAAAACAGTGCCAGCAACTAAGCACCAGGCCTTGGGCACCTGGGCCTGTGAAGGACATTTCATATTGAAACCCTAATGCTCCTCTTGTCTCCTCTTCTCATAACCCATCCAGTCCACTTTCTGCTGTCCATATTCTCCTGGAAATGGGACCACTCACTGGAGTGTGGTCAACCTACCAAACCCTTAAAGAAAACCAACTCTCCATCACTGAGAAGCCATTAACTGTCCATAACTCTTCAGTGAGGGGTGGGGACTCCCTTTCCCCTTCCACGCTTGAATAATGACTGGCTTGGTCTTGGACAGGCACCCACAGTTGCTGTGAGTTTGAGTGCAATGTCAATGTTGCTGTTAGCTTCACTCCGGCGCTCTCTCTCTCTCTCTCTCTCTCTCTCTCTCTCTCTCTCTCTTTGGTTTTTCGAGACAGGGTTTCTCTGTGTAGCTTTGGAGCCTGTCCTGGAACTTGCTTTGTACCTAGGCTGGCTTCAAACTCACAGAGATCCGCCTGCCTCTGCCTCCCAAGTGCTGGGATTAAAGGCGTGTGCCACCACCAGCTGGCTAACCACCATTCTTAAAATCTTCCTGCAACCTCCTGTAGAAACAATGATCCCTAAGCCTTGACTGGGATATGAGACAGATGTCCCATACACTGGCCAAATTTAAGAAACTCAATACATAGATGTAAAAACACTTTTTTTTTTTTTTAAGCTGAGAACCGAACCCAGGGCCTTGTGCTTGCTAGGCAAGCATTCTACCACTGAGCTAAATCCCTAATCCTGTAAGAACACTTCTTAAGAAAAATAGAAAAAAGGAGGAGGAGGAGGAGAAGAGGAGGTGCTATCCTGGCCGGATATACCGGCACCTACCTCTGTAACCCCAAGTAGACAGCTCAAGCTCAGGGGTTTGGAGCGAGTCTGAACAAGGCAGACCCTGTCTCTTAAAAAACAAGTGTTTTTAGAGAATATTTCCAAATAACCAGAGCATAAGAGGAAAAGTTAGGAAATATCCTGAGAAGCAGAGCACAACTTAGCGTGTAAATCAATGAACCAGAAAGCTGGGCTCTGTGGGTTAGTGCTTGGCGACTGAAGTAGCTGGCTCATGAGTTTCAGACCAGCATGGGCTACATAGATCCTGAGAGGGGAGTGGGTAGAATGGTGGGTGAAGAGAGAACAAATGAAAGGAAGAGGAGGAGGAGAGGCAGGGTTAAGGGAGAAGAAAAAGGAAAAGGAAGAAAAACAAAGACTAGAAAAATGCGAAGAAAAATCAAAGAAACTAAATGTTGGTTCTCTGATGCACTTTACATTTTGTAACACGGTCTTATGTAGCCCAGGATAGCCTCTGACTTACTACGTCCCTAAGGATGACCTTGAGCTCCTCCTCATTTCCTATCGGAATTCTGGGATTGCAGACCTGTGTCACCATGCCTGGGGTGGTGACAATCAAGCTAATGGCTTCAGAGGGTTCAACCCATAGGCCTGGCATCATGTTCCTGGTCTTCTGTGAGGTAGAGGATCATGGGAACAGGCATGTGTGCACGAGAAGGAAGAAAACTGAAAATGTTTTGCTGTATTGACCAAGAAAGTAAGAGAGAATACTCAAATGGCCACAAGTGAATGGGGGCGGGGCGGGGCAGCTCACACCTATGATCCGAACATGTGGCTGAAACAGGAAGATTAGCCCAGGAATTGGGACCAGCCTGGACAATATGTGAGACCCCATCTGAAAAGGAGAGAGAGAGAGAGAATTGGCTGATTCTGAAGTGTTCTCTACAGGCCCATATACTGAACTCTTGGCTCCCTGGTAGCACTATTTTAGGAGGTCCTAGAAGCTTCTGAAAATAGGGCCTAGCTGAAGGATGTAAGTCACGTAGGGACCTTAGGGCTGTTTTTTGTTTTGTTTTATTTGTTTGTTTTTTGTTTTGTTTTGTTTGTTTGGTTGGTTTTTGGTTTTTGGTTTTTGGTTTTTGGTTTTTGGTTTTTGGTTTTTCGAGACAGGGTTTCTCTCTGTAGCTTTGGAGGCTGTCCTGGAACTCGCTTTGTAGACCAGACTGGCCTCGAACTCACAGAGATCCACCTGCCTCTGCCTCCCGAGTGCTGGGATTATAGGCGTGCGCCACCACTGCCCAGCTTGTTTTGTTTTTAATTCCAGGCCTCTCTGCTTCCTAAGGTAAACAGGCTTCTCTTCCACACTTGCCTGTTCCCATGATGCTCTGCCCTACAGAAGCTTAGGAACATGGAGCTGAGGGCTCATGGGTTGAACCTTCTCAGGCCATGAGCTAAAACAAACCCTCTCTCCTAAGCTGTTTCCGTCAGGTGTTTGGGGACAGTGGTGACTAAGTAACTAAGACAGAAGAGCAGGTTACCACCATCCTTAAAGAAATAAACTATAAATATGACAACAGAAGAGAAAACTTATGAAAATGAGAAGACATTGTCAAAACTGACTGGGGAAGAATATGAGTCTAGCTAATCGACAGTAGGTAAAGAGATTGAAGCAGGAATCCACTCATGTCCCGCCCGGCCAAATGACTGCAGGAGCGGACTCCAGAAGACCAGTAAGAGTGCGTGACGCCACTGCTTCAGACTTCCAAAATCAGCTGAGGGAGGCACTTCTCACTTATTCTTCTGAGGCCAATGTTAGATTGATATCCAAACCAGAAGACCCCAGAAACAAGAAAACCACAGCCCACACCTCCATGCATGTGGTTACTAAAATCCTAGTAAACCAGGTCTGGACCACAGAACTCTTCTACACTGAGACCAAGGTCAGTGGAATTTGCCACAGGAATTCAAGGTAGGCTCAATATCTCCATATCAGATGTCACCTCCACCAACCTTGATCTGACACATATTACCAACACAGTAAGAACAAAAAACGTCAGTCGGGCGGTGGTGGCGCACACCTTTAATCCCAGCACTAGGGAGGCAGAGGCAGATGGATCTCTGTGAGTTCGAGGCCAGCCTGGTCTACAGAGCTAGATCCAGGACAGACACCAAAACTACACAGAGAAACCCTGTCTCCAAACATCCAAATCCAGCCCCCCTCTTCCCCCCAAAAAAGAACAAAAGCAACAAAAACGTCTTGTTCCTTTCAAAAAATACAGACCAAGCTTTTGGTAAGATTGCCAAACTCCTCTGAAGACAGTGAGGAGGACCAGAGGGTGGGTCCCCAGTGGGATGCAGGGGTCTAGGAAAACCCACTTAACACCTCACTCACTGGTAGAAAATGGGTGTTTCCTTCCTAAATCAGCCGCAGCCACAGCAGGTGTATACCACACCACTTCTACCAAGCATTACACAGGGAGTCCAGCCAGAGAGCTGGGCAAGCAATGGTAGCCTGGAGCTCCCAGTTTGGAAAGGGAAGGATCCATTTACAAATCAGGGTCTTACACGGGTCAGATGCTAAAGAATCAACTATGACAACAAAACCCCCAGTAAACCACAAATGAGTTCATCCAAATTGCAGTCTACACAGTTCTTATAAAAATCTAGCAGAAATGTGTGGCACACCTTCACTGGGAGGGGAAGCAGCAGGAGAGAGAGGCCAGCTGGGCTACTTACTATAACTCCATCGCAAAACAATAACAAGTCTCCAAAAACTCAAGAGTAAATTATCAAAAGAAGTGTGTGATAGAATGTTTGTTTAACTATGGAAAGATGTGTTGCATTTGTTTATGCTGCATTTGTTTAACTATGTAAAGATGTGTTGCATTTTGTTTAACTATGTAAAGATGTGTTGCATTTGTGTTACCTTGCTGGCTTAAGGCACTTGATTCATCTAATAAAAAACGGTCAGTAGCTAGGCAATAAAGGGACAGGCGGGGCTGGAGGGCAGAGAGAATAAGTAGGAAGAGGAATCCAGGCTCTGGAGAGGACAGAGTGTGTTTGTGGGGGGGTGCGGGGGGGGGGGGGGAGACAGAGGAAGCAGGGAAGTAGGACATACAGAATGAAAGAAAGGTAAAAAGCCCCGAGGCAAAACGAAGGTGAAGAGAAACGGGTTAAATTAAGTTACAAGAGCTCATGGGACAAGCATAAGATAAGGCTGAGCATTCATAACAAATAATAAGTCTCTGTGCTTTTATTTGGGAGCTGGTTGGCCCAAAAAGAAAGCCTGCTACAGAAGTGCAAACCTTATAGTGTGAAAACAAAACAGGACACTCGAAGAAACTGAAGACTGGGGAAATGGACAAAGGGCTGCACGTGTTGGCCGGGGGAGTTTGTCAGAATGGTGTTACTGTGCACTTGGACCTGCACCCAAGGACTTCCTGATGCCCTGAATTCCTGCAGCTCAAGGTCTCACATGGATTACTGGCATCTCAAGATCTGGCCAGAGCAAAACGATCCTCTGGCTGCCCTGCGAGTGACTGGCAGGCTTTGTCTCCTCTTTGACTGTTAAACTGAGGCCCTCAGGTCCTTCCTGTGCCAGCCACACTTCTCCCCAGATCTGTTCACAGCCTAGGAGCTTGCATGGCCCAGCAGGAGTCACTCAAGAGAAGGAGCCATGGACTCAGTGTTTGCCATTTTGTTTTGTTTTGAGACAGGGTCTCACTCAGTAGGCAGCCCTGGCTGTCCTGGAACTCACGCTGTAGGCCAGGCTAGCCTCGGACTCACAGAGATCCGCTCGCTCTGTCTCCAGAATGTTGGGCTCAAAGGCGTGCGCCACTACTGCTCGGAGGAATATTTCTACAAGGTTTGTTTTGTTTTGTCTTTGCTGCAGAGCCAGTTTCCGATGGTCATCTCATCACCTGGACTTCACTATTGACTCTAAGCAAGTCAGGCATCCCTCCCCTACTCGATTGCGGTCCACTTGAATTCTGGGAGAGCGGGATCATAGGCCACCCTTGATGACACACCTGTTACTCCTCTCCTCACAGCCAGGGTGTCCAGATGTACGGATGCAGGCATCTGACTTCATTTGCTGTCAGCATCTTCCTGTTGAGCTGTAAGCTTCCTGCACACACAGGTAATGGGCCACTCAACCAAATGGTAGTTGAATGTGTGTGTGTGTGTGTGTGTGTGTGTGTGTGTGTGTGTGTGTGTGTGGTGTTTTTATTGATTGTGTGTGTGTTCACACACGCCATGGCACACATGTGGAGATCAGAGGACAACTTCTAGAAGCTGGTTCTTTCTTTCCACTTCAGTGGTCTTAGGAATTGAACTTGAGTCTCCCAGTCTTGGCAGCAAGCATCTTTATCTACGGAGCCATCTCACTGGCCCTGTAATTATTTTCTAAATTAAATTATACATTTTACAGTGACAGGGAGCCCACCCAGGGACAGCACTCTACCACTGAGCTACGTCCCATCCCTATAAACATTGATTTCTGAACACACAGTGAAAACTCCTGGTAGGGTAGGAAAGGAAGTGCAGAGCACTTTGTGATTTGATGTTTGTTTTGTTTTTTTTCTTTGTTTGTTTGTTTTGAGATCTAATGTCCATGAGACTATGAAGAACTCCCACAAGACCACCCTAATCCTTTCATGAGGATGGATCCCTCACCAGCCTCTTACACTATGACACTGAGCACCAAACTCCTCATGAACACCCACCTTGGTGGGGGGCGGGGTGTCACATTCAAACCACAGCACAGGTGTAGCGTTCTGTTAAACACTTGCAGAGAACCACCACATTTCATGAAGTATTTAATGTGGCTCTTTTCTGAGTTCTCTGACTCCCAGCACCATGGACAATTATTCTATGGATAAATTCTTATCAGGGGAAGGGTGGTGTGAAGGGCTTGCCCATCTAAGGCTCTGATCACCTGGCCAGTGCCACTCCAGAGACGGGACTGGACACCCTGGCTCCTTCCTGCTGCCCAGCTGGTGCCTGGCAAGTCCCATCCACTGTGCTTGGCTCTGCCCTGTTTTCCACCCTTGCCAGTCTGGTAGGTGATGTATGTTTCTCTGATTATTTATGCAAATGAACACTTGTCACCTGCTTGTGGTTTTTTTTGGGTTTTTTTTTGGGGAGGGGGTTGTCGGCTTCTGGCTCTCCCTTCTCTCCTATTGGCAGGTTGATTTTAATCTTATTGATCTGTAAGAGTTCCCTACAGACTATGAAAAACAAGCTATTGTGTATGGTACAGATGCCTCCTCCACTCTGCCCTCTGTCTGTTATTCGTGATTTTATAAACTATTTGTTTCCATAGGAATTTCAATTATAAAAATAACATTTGCTTGTGGTGAGGGATTCACACAGCACAGAGAGATAAGAGAACACAAAGGCCTTTCTTCTCCCTGCCTTCATGTTCTTTCCTCAAGTTAGGCAAGATGATGCATACCTAGACCCCTAGGCTGAAACAGGAGGATGCAGAGTTTGGGACCCGTCCAGGCAAGCCACTGAGCACATTAGAGATCCCAGGACAGGGAGGCTGGATCCAGCAACCTAACGCCCATGTTTCTTTCCTATCTACCCCTCTGGGCTGAACCAAGAGCTGAAAGGAAAGGACAAGAGCTGTCCACCTGCCATAGCAGACTCGAATTGTGAGCCAATGCGAACGAACCTCTCCTCTTTAGAAATGCCCAGTCTCAGGTAGTCTGTCATAGCAATGGAAATAGCAATGGACCATGGTAATGTGCACCTATGGATATAGGGGGAAAAAAGTCCACTGAACACTCCAAAGTGAACATCTGTAAATAATGTCCACATTCTGACCAGACTTGTCAGCACAGAGAAAAGCCTGAGAAACAGACAGTAAAACCTATCATCGGTTGTTCCTGGAAGTGAGTGAGATCATGAACATTTTATCCTTCTCACTTATCTGTGTTTTAAAGCTTGGCTACAGTAATGTGTGCTACTTGTAGAAATAAAAAGTGTGTGTGTGTGTGTGTGTTTCTTTTAATGCTCTATTGTGAGAGTTTACTTTCGCAAGTTCTGTTTTTACACTTGTCACAGGATTTGGCTTTCTGCGCTGCAGGCTGGAATACACGGCCGTTTCCTGCTGGAAGGGTTGTTTTTTTCCAGGTTGCCTGAGAGGCTGAGGGTTTGGAACAAACAGGAGCTGCCCACTTCTCACCGGGCAGCCCCCTGGGTCTGAGTCACACACAGCCCTGGACTCCCAGCCTCACACGACAGCTCTGCACCCATGCAGCACCCCGCCCCCCAAGCAAGCTGAACAGAGCCTCTGGGCCTATGCACGTGAGAAGCTGTTTCTAAGTCCACAGGCCTGTAAGAGCCTAAGGCCAGAGTGCACCAACATTTTGTCTTCGGAACAGTGAGCCTGTCTGACAGTGGCATGAGTTAAGATGGCCTCATTTTTGCTCACCAGATGATGAACATCTCTTTGAGTTTCTCTCATTTACCACTAAACGAGATCTAACTGATAAATGAGCTTGGAGCCTGGTCCCCTGTGAGGCCCACAGGTCTCCAGTAACCACAGAAGTGAAGAGTGGAAGGCACAGGTCGGCCATCTCCAGACTGCCTCCTACTGGCCAGAGCCTGTAGTTCCCCACCCAGGCCACCCAGTAAGCCAGCCCTATTGATCTTTCCCTCTGCAAAGTCCATGCAGTTTTTATTTTATTTTATTTTATTTAGTTTTTTTATTTTTCGAGACAGGGTTTCTCTGTGTAGCTTTGCACCTTTCCTGGAACTCACTTTGGAGACCAGGCTGGCCTCGAACTCACAGAGATCCGCCTGCCTCTGCCTCCCCAGTGCTGGGATTACAGGCATGCACCACCACCGCCCGGCCCCTGCAGACTTTTTAAAGCCCCCATGCAAGTCTGTCACTGAGAGAAGAGCAAACTGTGGGACTTAACGTTCCCTGGAAGTGCTTGGCTTCCTCTTCCAAACTCCGTGTTTCTCCTTATGGCATAACCTGCGTGTAACTTCTCCCTTCTCTACCAGTATGCAGCAACACTTAGAGAATGCTTCCTCCAGCCCCGTGTCATGGCGCACACCTGTAATCCCAGCATTAGGGATGCCAAGGTGCCAAGGCCAACACCAACCTGGGCTACACAGCAGGAAACTGTAAGTAGTAGTAGTAGTAGTAGTAGTAGTAGTAGTAGTAGTAATAGTAATAATAATAATAATAATAATAATAATAATAATAATAATTTTTAAAAAGCCTTTTCAAAGGATTAGAAACAAGACTTATCTACAATATGGATTGTAGGTATTTTCTCTCATTCTGAGCCTGTCCTTTACTCTCTTGATACTGTCTTTTTTTTTTTTTTTTAATTAACAATGACTTTGACCTTCAGCTCCTTCTGCCTCTTCCTCCAGAACACTGGGATTAAAGGCCCATGCCACCACACCTGGTCTAAGCAGTGCTGGGGGTCAAAATCAGGGCTTCATGTACTCTGCCAACTGAGCTACATCCCCAACCCTCAATAATGTCTTTTGTAACACAGAATGTTTTCAATTTTAGAGAAGTCCAGTTTATCTAGTCTTTCATTTGTGGTGTGTGACTTCAGCGTCCTAAGAAACCATTGTCAAAGTCAAGGTCATGGAGAGGTACTTCCATAGCTCTGGGAAAAAAGAATATCCTGAGACTGGAGACACCAGAGCAAGAGGGGAAATAAACGGGAGCAGACATGGGACTGAACACCAGGAGACATCATAGGCAAGCTGCCTTAGAGGTGTGCCCACTACTGACAGAACCCCCAAGAACCCAGAGCCTGGAACTGCGGTGAGGCAGAGACAGGAAGACCCTGGAGCCTAGGGTCCCTCACACACCCCAGAACGGCCCTTGAGGATAGTGACCCCCCACAGGGTGACAGCAACTGGCTGACTGGTCTCAATTTGCCTATCTGACCTCTGAGTCTCTGACAAATTGTCTAAGGAAGGAAACATCAGGATGTGCCTCTCACAGACTATATGCCATGGTCCCGCTACCATCACGTGCCCAAGGGAATCTAGGGGCAGGTGTCTGTAAAGCTTGATGACGGTATCTAACTGTACATTTAGATTTCTTACTCTGAGATACATGCATTTGTGAGAGAACCTGGTGAAACTCTAGATTCACATGGTGCTTTAAATCCCGACTTTGTTCCCACTGCAGGACCGGAAGCTGAGGGCGAAGGCCACAAGATTGCTTTGACCTGAGCATGGCCATGCTGTGCTTGGCTTGTAGCCGGTTTGGGCAGGAAACACTTGCTGCTGGGAGTCCCAGACCCTTTGTGTCTGTGTTGCCAGGACAAGGGCTTCCAGGAGTACCTCTCTGGGAACAGGCATGCAAGTCCCTCCATGAGGTGGATTTGGGGACTAACATATGGGTCTCGCTCATTTGACAGCCCCTGGATATCTGAAAAGGAAAGCCCATTTTCATGCATTTATTTTTTCAGTTTGGAATCCCAGCAGCCCTGGCTCTCTGCTTCATCCCTTAGTAGGCTCAAGTCCCAGGAGCCATGGGAGGCCGGAGCCGTGGGAGCC
Source organism: Onychomys torridus (assembly GCF_903995425.1). Lineage (NCBI taxonomy): Eukaryota > Metazoa > Chordata > Mammalia > Rodentia > Cricetidae > Onychomys > Onychomys torridus. The sequence goes on from NC_050450.1 coordinate 61,460,324, forward strand.
CAAAGCGTGTTGCTAGGTTCTGACCCATGCTAGAGAGTCATACCTACTGTTTGGCTGGGATGTGGGCTTGGCTGTGTGTACCTCCTTGAGGGAGAGCTGCGATTGTGTTGTCAACAGCCACTTGTGGAAAAATCACACACAGAGAACAAAGCAAATCGATCCGCAGGGACAGGGCGGTCAACAGCAGTAAGACTGTAGAGGCTAGTGCCAGGGCTGAGCTCGGTTTAACCTTTGAGGAAGAATCTGCCAACACTGACCTAGAGGGCTGTGGGATAGTCCAAGGAGGCCAGAAGTCCACCACATTCCCCAAGGTTATCTGGTGAAGCAGGGCCAGAGCTAAGGGCAGCACCCAGGCCTCTCAGCTCTTTAGAGTCTCAGAAGCATTTCTTCCTCCTCCAAAAAATAGGTTTATTTATTTTTATTTTATATGTGTATTTTACCTACATGTATGTCTGTGCACTATGTGCATGCAATGCCTACTAAGGCCATAAGATGGTGTCGGGTCACCTGGAACTATGTGCTACTGTGTGTGGGTACTAGGAATTGAATCTGGGCCCTCTGAAAGAGCAGCGGTGTGTTCTAACCACTGAGTTCTGCCCCGCCCCCTGCCCCAGTATTCCTTTTTGAATTATCATTTTGAGGACAGCCAATATCTTTCCTCTTTTAGACTCTGGCTGTGGCTGCTGCCCAAAGAAAGAAGCAAGCATCAATAGCCAGATGAAACTGTGCTCGTTCTAAGAACTGCTTTGTGCTGTTTAAACCCCTCAGAGTTCCCAGGAAGATGTTAGAACTTGGAAAACACCGCTACATAAGGAATAAGCACATGGGAAGGATCAGAACCGGGAAGATTCAATGAATGGAGCTTATGACCCACCAGTACCGAGGGCCTGTAGTCAAGGACAGCCTTGTAGAAATGGATGGTGCTTCACAGCGAGGATAAAAGGGCAGTGAGAATTGAGAGGGAGGCTGGAGAGGCAAGCGGCAGACTGATTTTGTCTCTTTGCATGAGGTGTTAGCCATAATCCTTTGGAAGTGGCAGGGCCCCTGAGCCACCCTGGGGCTTGTAGATGACATCAGCTCGCTTTCAGGAAGCTCCCACTTCCTGCTTCTAAGAATAAGTGTAAACAGTGTTGCTTCAAGGATCTCCTAGCTGCTCAGGACTCCTGTGCGCAGGCCTCGTGCACCCCAGCTGCTGTGACATTGAGTTGAGTCTCCTCCGGACTCTTGTAGCCACTTGTAGCTCTTGGTGCTCCCTGGAGTCTGGCCGGGGACTCGGGGCCCTCCTGACCTCCTCCTTGGGTTGTCACAGCTGACCAGAAAGAGCTGAACCCTCGTCTTGACCCGACGTCTCCAGCCAGCAGCGGGCAGCCACTGTGTCCCTGCATGTTCATAGTCCTTCCTTATCTTCTGAATCTTGGGTTGTCTGCTGGGGAGCCCCACCTCTGCTTTCAGAGAACAGCCTCCCTGTACCAGCTGGAGCAGGAAAGGGCATCAGTCCCACACCTGGAAAGCCTGGTGGCTCTTGGTTAAAAGCTGGCAAAGAGGCTGAGCAGTGGTGGCACATACCTTTAATCCCAGCACTTGGGAGGAAGAGGCAGGTGGATCTCTGTGAGTTCGAGGCCAGCCTGGTCTATAGAGCTAGTTCCAGGACAGCCAGGGCTGTTACAGGGCTGTCTTGAAAAACAAAAAAGCAAACAAAACAAAACAAAACAAAACACACACACACACACACACACACAGAGAGAGAGAGAGAGAGAGAGAGAGAGAGAGAGAGAGAGAGAGAGAGAGCGAGAGAGCTGGCAAAGAGAATCTCCTCTTTCTGAGGTGGTCACATAGGTGAGACAGTAAATGAAGTTGCTGGCAGCCATTTTATCAGCATGAGGGTAGGGTCTTCCTGAAGATGAAGCCTGCAGTCAGAGAGGGAGCAGGGAGGGGATTCTTGAAGTCATTCTTTGAGAACTCTTCATTCAGCCATTACTGAGGCAATTTGTGCCCAGGACTTTTCAGTGGAATGAGCCAGTGATCTCCTGTTGGCCTGTCAGCGGTTTGAACAGGGTTTCTATCCCTAGGTGGACCCAGGGGGCCCTTTCTGTGGGAAGACTGCCAGTTTCTGGCCGGTTTGCAAACACTAAGATGTGAGGGAGCTAGGGAGGTGAGCCCTGGCAGCTAGGTGGAGGCTGGGAGCTGGTGGGTGCTCTTTGAGGTGGTCCAAATATAGCTGTAGATTTCCTGAGGCCCAAACTGAGCAAGATTCACAGGGTTGGTGAGCCTACCTTGTCTAGCACCTACTGCACTGATACTGGTCCCTGAGGCCCAAAGGGACAGGCATTGCCCAGGACCCAGTAATCAGATAGGCTCTGTCCACTCAGCAAGTACAGGGAAATAAATGAGGGCCCTTCTCCTGCCTAAGTGTCTGACTCAGATCCCTCAGCCACAGCAGTGGGCTGCTTCCCCAGGAAGCCTCCCCTGGACAAAGATTCTACCTAAAACATAGGAATTTCATCGATTTGAATGCAGCAAGAGGCCCTTGGTTCTGTTTGTACATCCCCGGGGGCCGCCATGCAAGAGGAGAAGCTGAGGTCTAGAGAGGAGTCGTATGTCAGAATTTGCTGTGGCCTGAGGTGTGACTGCAGCAGGGATTGGGGTCCTAGGCCAGTCTCTGCCTCAGCAAAGCCCACTCCTGAGGCCTGCAGTGGAGAATGGTGACTGATGGCTACAGGAGCTGCCCCGATTAGGGGCCAAGGACTGCCTGTGTGTGTGTGTTTATCACATGCTAGTGTGCTTGTTCTCAGCCAGGGTAAAGGATTTGAACACTCTGACAAGAGCTCTCAGTTCCCAAGGTGCAGGAGGTACCTTAAAAGGAAGGTGGCCCCAAGGCAGGCAGGATGTGTTGAGCCAAGTGCCGTAGAGCAGGTGGGTGTCTGTGCTGTGGCCGGAGCTCACTAGCTCCTTCACAGGCTCTGAGTCTCCCATCCCATTGCAGGGCAAGGTGGTGGGACTGTTGTGGGCATCCCCCCTTCCCTCACAACCCTACCTTCTGGGTGTGTCCCTCCAGGTCTCCTGCTAGGGAACCTTCTAAATGAAGAGCCAAGACAAGGAGTCTGTGAGTGGATTCGCAGACTTTGGCAGGGGGATGACTGTGAACACAGGCCTAACTTAGAAAACTACTAAGAGGATGCTTTAAAACCCCTCAGCACCCCCCACCTGCTGCTCCATCCAGGCTGAGCTCCCAAGAAGCAGCCTCTTAGTCCTGCATCCTGCAGGTGCCCACTCCAGGGCGCCAGAGGCAGGGCAGGGCAAAGCAGGGTGGGCACTTCCCAGGCAGGTACAGCTGCATCTTCCTTAGCTTCTGTTCATCTGAAGAGGCCGAGAAGCCCCTGGTGGCTTTCTCCTTACTGTCTTGTTGTCCATGTCTGGGCTGGCTGAGGTTAGTTGGGTTGGATACAGGGTCCCCAGCTGGTGACACTCTTTTAGGCTTTTCTGAAAGCTTTGGGAGGTAGGGCCTATTGATCCTTAGTATGTTATTCCTGAGTGCTTCTTGTCGTTCTGTTTTCTGGTCCACTGTGACGTGAGCAGCCTCTAACATGCACTCCTGCCTCTATGAACTGAGCTTCCCGCCCATGCCTTCCCAGCCATGACAGGCAGAAACTTCTGAAACCAAACCTTTCAACCTTCCGGTTGTTCTGTCAGGAATTCTGTCCAAACAATGCAAGATAACTGAGTCTAGCATGGCAGCACACACCTTTGATCCCAGCACTCGAGAGGCAGAGTTAGAGGCAGAGGCAAGTGGATCTTTGTGAGTTCGAGGCTAGCCTTGTCTACATGGTGAGTTCCAGGTCATCCAGGGCTACACAGTGAGAACTCAGTCTCACCAACTTAAAACCTCTTAGTCAGGGTTTCTATTGTTGTGATGAAACACCGTGACCAAATGCAACTTGGGGAGGGAGGAAAGGGTCCATTTCACTTCCTCTCCCATGTAACAGCTCATCATCAAAGGCAGCAAGGGCAAGAACTCAAGACAGAAACCTGGAGGCAGGAGCTGATGCAGAGGCCATGGAGGAGTGTTGCTTACTGGCTTGCTCACATTTCTTGCTCAGTCTGCTTTCTTATAACTCTCAGGATCACCAGCCCAGGAGTGTGCTTGGCACTCTCCCATCAATCACTAGTTAAGAAAATGCCCTACAGGCTTGCCTACAGCCCGATCTTATGGAGGCATTTTCTCAACTGAAGCTCCCTCTTCTCAGACGACTCTGGCCTGTGTCAAGTTGACATAAAACCAGCCAGCACACCCTTTCTCAAACAAAGCAAAACGAAACATCATCGACAACAACAAAGAATTAACACTCTAGTATATAGTTCACAATGCTCTGGCCATGGCTGAGCTGTCCAGGCGGGACCCATAGTGTCCACACTTGGCCTATGGCAACCACATTACTGTGAATCCCTAGGGCTGATGTTTGAGGCAACATCACATGGACTCTCCCCTCCCCTGCCACACACACACATTTTCACATCACGCTGCTTCATCTGGGCTGGGATGTGGCTCAGTAATAGAGCATTTACATAGTGTCTGCCAGGCTCTGGATTAACCCCCAGCACTATAAAGAATAAATAGGAGAGAGGGAAGCAGGGAGGGCAAGCAGGCAAATACAGAATGCAGAACCAACCCAGGAAGACACACAGACAGGTGTGTGGGGAGGGGCAAGGGTCAGATGGCAGCCGTACATGGGCTTGGTCCTCTAGGCTCAATTCCATGCTCTCCTCTCTCCACTGATGCTCAGTATAGAGCCTGGCAGGTCCTGTTCCCTCCCCCCCCACACACACACATACACCCCGCTCTCCACTGTACTTTATCTCTCGAAGTCACATGTCTGTTCACACACACAGGCCACGGGAAGCACTCGGGCTCTAAGCTGGCTGTGCTTCCCCTCGGTCTTGTCTCTTGCAGGCCTACCCCTCTAGTGGAACCCTCTGGTGGGGTTGTTCTTGCCTGTGGCTTCCCTCCAGCGAGGGTTATGCGCACGTTTAAAATTCTGGCTCATACACAGGCCCACTGTGCTCCTTCCTTACAGGGCTTCAAAGTTGGGGCATTAGGTAAAAATCAGGATGGAATCCCAGTGTTTTGGAGGCTGGAGCAGGAGGATTGTGACTTTGAGGGCAGCCAGGGTTGCATGGTAAGATCTTGTATGAAGAAACCAAATAAAATCATAATAAAATCACGATGGGCAAAATGACCTTTGAGACTATCCCAGACCTGTGATGACAGATACCTCTGCCTGTCAGTTGGTCCAGCCTCTACCATTCCTGCCATGTCAGGGTGGGTCCAGTGTCTCCAGTGCCTCTCCATCTCTCCACCCTGAGGTCCTGAGCGACACTTGGTCCCTAGCCCTATCATACTCACCGACAGAGTGGAAAGGCCAGGAAAAGCATGGCCTTCATGCTTGTGTGTCCTGTCTGCCTCCTGGCCTGGACAGCAGCCAGGCAAGTGACATCACAGCTGGAGGCATCAGGCATAGACATGGGCCAAACACACAGTGCTGAGAAACAGCCCCTGCAGATCCTTGTGGCTTTGAATAAACGCATGAGGACCAGCAGGCAGAATAAGAAGCCTGGAGGTCACCGGGCGGTGGTGGCGCATACCAGGTGGATCTTTGTGAGTTCTAGGCCAGCCTGGTTTACACAGTGAGTTCCAGGACAGCCAGGACTGTTTCACAGAGAAACCCTGTCTCCATAAAAAACCAAAAAGAAAAAGAAAAAAAGAAAAAAGAAAAAAAAAAAGAAAAGAAGAAAGAAACTCGGAGGTTAGCCATTTCAGGAGGTTCTGTTCTACCACCATCCAGCAGCACCCCACCCCACTCCTCCCTCAACCAATGTCAGTCTGTTTTACAGCCGCACACTGGATGCCTCACAGACACAAAACAGCTGCTGCAGCCCCAGACATCATAGCATGTCACCAGCAGGAAGCATCAAAATCAAAGCTCTCTCATTCTCAGTATTAAAAAAAAAAAAAAAAAAATGCCCCAGCAAACGTACTGCTCTACCGCATTGGCTAGAGTTTAGTGACATGGTCAGCCTGGGCTGCTGGGAAACTGGGAAAAGCAGTTTTTGGCAGAGAGAAAGGACACTTGGCTGAGACCATTCATGACTCATGCACTCGGCCTGGACACTTCTGCTACCTGAAGCCAATTCAGGCCTGTCAACTAAAGGTGTGCTTGTTGTCAGTGGGAGTGATCCCTGTTCAGTGGGGGGCCAGCTGGCAATGGCTCTCATTTCCTCAGTTAAAGGCGACATTCCACGGAGGTGGTACCTGTAATTCCTCCCATTTTACAGATGATAAAACTGAGACTCAGAGATATTTAGAAACTTTCCTGAGGTAACACAGGCACATAGGGGATTCACCCCGGGTCTGTCTCCCATCCAGTATGCTCCTAACTCTCATTGGTAGATACGCTGCTTGCTATACAGGGGCCCCTCACAGTTGTGGCCCTCCTGAAGGAAGGGCTTCGTTGGTTTTTCGTCTTTGTATTTCACCAGTGTCTTGAAATTGGGAAGAGCTCCGCCGAGGTGATTTAAGCACCCGTCGGTTTTGAGGCTTGCTGCCTTGCAATGTATTTGAAAGCCCACAAACCTGCCACCACCTTTAGTAATCCACGCTCACGCTCCATATTGTTTTTCCACTGGTTCCTGCAGGTTCCTGAAGTCCTGGGCACACTTCCAACATAAATATCAGCAATGATGGAAATTTGGGGGAAGGAGAGGAGGGTGAAAGACCAGTCGAGGCCCAAGAGTGTCAGTTCCTCATTAACTCTGGAGCCATGGAAAGTTCTTTGTTCCCACTTGCTGGCCTCTTGCCTCCAGGATCTGGGTGGGTATTACCCTGGGCCAGCTTCCTGCTCAGATCACAGACAGTCTGGCGAACAGAGGCCAGAGCCAAGCTGGGTTCTTGAGAATAGACTTGGAGCCAGGGGGTCACTGCTCAGGAGCAACAGGCTGGTCCCCTCTGTGGGCATCCCCACAGTCAGCTCCAGGGTGACTATGACAGGGAACTCCTGCACTTCTCACTTCGCATAGAGAAAACTGGGGTTTCGGGGACACAAAGCCTCTGTTCAAGGTCACACCATAGGGTTCCGGCGATGGTCTTTGCAGGTGGAGCACCTCCCCCAGTCAAGGGTGCCTGGTAGGATTCTTGGCAACCTCAAAGAGGGTGCCAAGGACATTGCTGGGAGCCCAGCCTCAGCGCTTTCCCAGGCTGTGACTCGGGGCTGAAGAGAGAAGGGTATTTGACGCAGATTGGGTTAACAGCCCAGCCTCATAGACCCCAGTTCTCTGAGGCACATGTTTCCATCCACAGCACTGCAGCTACAGAAGGCCGGGCGAACTCCCTGCCCTGCTCCTCACCAGGGTGTGCCTTTGCCTCCTCTGGTGTAGAGAAGTTGTCTTTCGAAGGATACAGTGAAGAACGTGGTATGACGGCAGCTCTTCTGAGGTGGGAGAATGGCAGGTTTCAGGCCAGCCTGGTTAAGTAGAACCTATCTCACAACAAGGTAGTTAGTTAGCTAACTAACCAGCCAACCTGCGTCGGCTTAGAGTCAGGCCCTGGTAGCTCTTGTTTCTTCCCGACCCTGAGAGCTAGCTAGCTTGGCTGCATTCCCCACCTCACCTGCAGCAGCCACCTTTGTGAATAATCAACCAGGAGGGCCTGTACTGATTTGAATATGCAACTGAGGGGTGTGGCTCCAGGAAACTGGAGGCAAAGAGAACTCAGCTTGCAAATTCTAGTATTTTCATGGAGTGCAGTTGTTGGAAGCCAAGGAACACAGCCCCACAGAAATTCCCTTCCACCCTAAGGTCCAGTGACAGCCACAGTGGCTAACCACTTCAGGAGTCACTACTCAGTGGTAACAGATTCCCCTAGTCTCCTGAGCCAGGGTTGGGTTAGCCATAAATTGTGGCATCAGGGAAAGTCCCCCAAAGAGGTAGATGACATTCTGAGGTCACCCACAGGACCAGCTCTGGGTCAGGTAAGAGAGTCCTCCATGCATCTGCTCTGAGGTGGCCAGAACCCAGGCCATCAAGTGTCTTAGACAAGAGCTGTCATGCTGAGAACCTGGCTGCCTTTGTCAACTTTGCCCGCATCTCTGAACTCCCAGGCTCTACCTGGGGACCTGGAAAGGACCCAGGGCACTGGGGGTGACCTGGCAGAAGCAGAGCCCAGGCACTGGGCCACAATGACAGGATATCCCCAGGGAGCTAGGCTGGCTGCCCACACAGGGAACGCCACGCCGGGGTGGAGACCTGGCATAGCTGGGCTCAAGGCCCCAAAGGGCATGGAGGGGGAAAGTCAGGACAGCTGGTCCCTCCAGGCAGTGAATGGCCCAGCATTGTCATGGAAAGTGTGACCATAAGCAAGAGTGAGCAGAGGAAGTCGGGTGCCCACAAATAGAGATGTGAGTGTTTCCACCGCTCCATTCTGAAAGCCAAAGGCACCACTTTTTCCTGGGGGGGGGCCCATGATTCCAGTCCACCAGCCGTCTTAGAACTGGACATAGGTCTATCCCACTACTATCTGGCTATAGGTCTAGAGTGCAGGGACCTTCCCGGACTCTGTAGCCAGGGCAGTCCAGACTGGCCTGAGGACTTGACCAGCCACCTGAACTCAGCTCTAGCCTGGAAGAACCCAGAGTAAGACCCACCCTAAGCCCCTTCCCAACCATGCACACAGGGCCTGGCTCTTAGGATCCTCAGTGGCCTCTTCTCTGTTCCTTGGGGATAAATCCCACTTAAAGCCCTGACTCAAGGCCCACATACAAGCTTGGCTGGTATACAATTTCCAAGGCAAATCAGGGTTCTTTGTTAACTCGGCCTCCTGCGGAGGCTGTGCGGGCAGGCTGGCCCCATGTGCCCCCTGCCAGCCGGCCAGCCCATTCCTCTCATTGCCAAGGTGCTGGTAGTCAGAGCACACAACTGGCAAAGAGACTGTGCCTTTGTGCCAGACACTGTGGTAGGTAAAGTAATGTGGGGCTACAAGGGAAGCCCAAGAGATGTGTGGGCATGGGCAGACTCCAGCTCCTCTCTGGACCTTAAACCCCTGACTGCACGACATGAACGTTGATACACACAATGCTCGTTCCTTTTCTTCCTCCCCTATTGGCATCTCATCTGCTTTTCCTGCCTGCCCTACTGCACTGGCAAGAACTGTATTTAACCAATATCACTGAGAGTCTAACGCAACCCTCCTTACCCTTCAAAGCTCTAACAGTGTCACCCCCACCTCATGGGCTCCTAATTAACCAGTGCCCCGGGCTTCTGTGTTTGCCCAAATTCCCACAGGCAGCCTCCAATTGATATGTCCCTCCTCGATGAGTACCATCTGAACCATTAAAGGTTGTTTCGGGGCATCCTGTGCTAAAGGTCATTCGTTACAAAATCACCCTCTTGGCTGGGGATGTCCTAAGAGGGTTTGGGTGGCAGAGAAGAGTGGCCTTCCCAGAGAAGGTAACGGTGTGGATAAGGACAAGGGGAAAGCAAATCTTGGAGAAGGAATGGAGATGGGTTGATGTGACCAGACTCTGAGGTGGTGGAGGTGCAGGAAGCATGACAAGTTGGCCATGATCCTACTGGAGAAGACCATAGAGGGTCTTGGAAGGCTCTTGGCAAGGGAGAGGCTGTGCAGCTGCTTAGCAAGAGGATTGTAGTCACAGCAGACACAGGAAGAGGAGGGCCTTAGAAGTAGGCCAACCCTCTCATGACATGCTACTCTTCCTGAGGTCCAGGGGTGCCTCTGGAGGGAGAGGACCACTTCCTTTCCTTGGTCTGGCTGGGGAGATAAGGGGGTGAGGACAGGAAGTTGCCTTAAGGAGTTAGCAGCATGGCCTGATGTCCCGGGCCTGGCCACAGCAGGGCCAGCCGAGATGCGAGGGGAAGCGGCACAGAATGTCAGAAAGTCCACTTGGCACAAAATGCACAAGTGTCCTGGCCTGGGCTGGCCTGGGTACCCTGTGTGCTTCTCTCTCTGTGCCCTGACGACAAGCCCCATTTCTGTGGCCCAGTAGGTGACGCGTGCTTCTTCTAGGAAAAGCATCATGTGTCTCCACAGAGGACAGTCATTCTATGCATGCCTTCTGGATACCTCCTAGCACCCTCTGTGGGAAAGCTCAGGTGGCCACTCTCAAGAGGGACCAGGAGCAGGGGACAAACAACAGTAAGGGGGCTAGTGGGGGTCACATGGAGCCCTCGTGGCCTCAGGAACTCCCGGGAATAAGACAGCTACAAGAGGATTGGTGTTTGAGGGGCAGAGTGAGCAAGAATCCAGAGGCCAGCCTCCTGCTGGGAGGAGAGGACCAGGTGTGAACTCAGGGCTGCAGGGAGGCAGGCAGTGGTTAGGAAAGGTTCGGAGAGATGAGGACAAAGTGGGAGGGGATAGGTGATGTGGGGGCTTCTTGGAGGACCATCTCAGAGACAGAAAAAGAAGGTGTGAAGGGGCTGATCCCTGGAGGACTGATGGGAAGTGCTAGGGGCTGGTACAGAGTCCCTAGCCCGAATGTTCAAACAACACACCTAGGGTAGGGTCGGGTACCAGATGACTTAGGGATCTCCCACTCTGAACAGCTGGAAGCAAAGGGCTTCCCATTTGTCCCCCAAAGGTGGCTATCCAAGGGGAGGATTGGGAGCTTAAGATAACAGACTCAGCCGCATGGTGGTGGCGCACACCTTTAATCCCAGCACTGGGGAGGCAGAGGCAGGTGGATCTCTGTGAGTTCAAAGCCAGCCTGGTCCACAGAGCAAGTTCCAGGACAGCCAGGACTACACAGAGAAACTCCATCTCAAATAAGAAGAAAGCAAAGAAAAAAGACAATAAACTCAGAGTCTCAGAACAGGGCTCAGCTGTGAGGCTGAGGATCCCAGAGATGCCTGCAACCAGATGCTTCTGATCCCCCAAAAGCAGTTAAGGTTCTCAAGCCTACAAGCCTGAGGGTAGTTTGGTTTGGTTTTATAGGACATAGCAGGAGGCTGGTCTTGAACTCAAGAACCCTCTGTTCCAGCCTCCTGAGTGAAGGGATTGAAAAAATGTACTACCCCGCCTGGGTGAAAAGGAGCAGATCTAAAAGGAGTTTAGTGCAGATCCTGGCTCTCGGTGTAGGTCCTCCTCGGTTGTTCTGACGACAGACAGATCCCTGCCTGGTATGGAAGCTCCTCCCATCTCAGGCCATGGGTCTAGGGCTTGTGGCGGGAAGCAGGTCTACTGTGTGTATCTACGAGAAACTAGGGGGCTGGAGTGTGGCCCCAGTGCCAGCCACAGGGCTTACGTGGAAGCCCATTCTCTCCGGGAAACATGTTTTCCATCTCTATCCGCAGGGCTCTGCACTGATGGCCACCACAGGTCCCTCTGAAATTCCCATCATAATTTGGGTTAATTAACCTCACTAGGTCTCTACTAAACGCATCCTGGTTCCCAACCCAACCATTAGCCTCTAACGCTACCAAAGTCCAACAAACCTTCTACTTTCAAATAACAGAACTCCAAAAGACCCCCAGCTGGGATTTTATTGATTCCTGAACTCTAGCAGATGAAGGTGCTCTTATGGATCCATCAGAAACCCAGCTCTTAGTTAATAAACTCTCTGCAGCACTGGGGATCAAAGCCAGGCTTTGTATATACCAGGCAAGTGCCCTACCACTGCAGTGCAGCTCAGCCCAGAAGTACTCCATCTCCTCACCACTGGGGCCCTCCTCCTCCTGTCTCCTGCCCCCCTTCACCGCACTCTGCATAACTCAGCTGATCTCAAACTCCCAATCGTCTTGCCTCAGGTGTCCTGAGTGCTGGGTTTATGAGTCTGTCTGTGCCGCCATTCCCCGCTAAAATCCAAATGCTGTCCTTGTGGTGACAAGATGGCTGACAGGCATCAATAGCTGACAGAGTAGAGATATTTTCCCCAATATTTTAACAAAAATCCAAGTCAATATATTCAGTTTTCTGAGTTCTAGTCAATGCTACTTCTGAGCCAATCCTGTGGCCAGGGAGCTACAGGTTGTCTTATTTTCTAGAACAGTCATATACCAGCCTCTGGATCTCAGAAACTGATCATTTTAGGGGCAGCCAGGATGGAAAAGGGAAGAGTCCCAGAATTAAAACGGAGGAAGACAGAACGTTGATTATGGTCCATTTCCTGTACCCTGGGAGTGGGCTACTATGTCCATGTGTAGGTAAGAACACTGTGTTTTCCTCCTCCTTCCTCCTCCTCCTTCTCTCTAAGCATGGACTACATTTCCCAGCTCCCCTTGCAGACAGGTGGGGCCATGTGACCAAACTGTTGTTACTGACTATAAGAGGAAATGACATCACCACCAGGATTGGCTCATGAAAGCCCCCCTATGACTGGGGCCATGTCCCTCCCTGCTCCATGAAGCTAGTGTGGTGACCTTGTCACCCCAGTGAAGAAAGCAGAGCCACAAAAAGGACAGAGTTTGGGTCTCAGGGTCACCTCCCCGTCAAGTCTTCCGTAGGCTGCACCACTACACCATCAGTAGTAAACTTCTGTAGACTGCAACCACGACGTATTTATTTGGGGCTGACTTTGTGGTGGCAGTTGGTTTGCCCTGACAATTGCCCGTGAGCAAAGTGAGGCTCAGAGGGGAGAAGCTGCCCAAGCCCACACAGCCTATAATAGGCAGAGCTCAGAGATGAAGCTGGACTGATATCGTCACACACAGCTCCTTGCCTCAAAAACCAAACCAAAAAAGAACTACAAACCTCCAGAAATTTGTTCAAATACAGGCACGTCTACAGGGGAACATCACTTTAGGCACCATGAAAAGGGCAGAAACTCTCTCCCCAACTCTCTCTTTTCCTGACTCCCTCTCCCTGGCTCTGCTCCCTGCTTGTCCCACACTGGACTTTCCCTTGCTCCCCTGCCATTCCACCTGAGACAACACTGAACCTGATGCTGTGAACTCTGGTCTGATCACTGGTCCCCTTCCAGTAGGACCTCCAGCCTAAGGCGAGAAGCTGCTAGGCTCAGTTCACCCTGTTTGTACTGTTGGGCCTGGGCTTCTTGTTTCCTTGGTGTATGTGTTGGGGGCGGGGGAAGGTTATACAGGTGGCTTGTATGTGTGGGTATACAGGTGGCTTCCCCTTGGTGTGCATGTTGGGGGAGAGGGTTATATAGGTGGCTTGGGGGGAGGGTGTAATACAGGTGGCTTATGTGTGGGGTGGTATACAGGTGGCTTATGTGTGGGGTGGTATACAGGTGGCTTATGTGTGGGGCTGTATACAGGTGGCTTAGGCTGCCTCCCAGGATTTCTCTTTAGTTCCAAATAGAGAAGTGTTCTTTAACACCTCCCCTGCCATACTTCAGGCCCCGAACATCCATTGGTCCTTCAGCAACTCCTCTTTCTACCTCAACCTCCTGCCCTTCTCCCAGGCCTGACCCCTACCCCTACCCAGCAAGCTGAAGCAGGAACTCTGGCTCAGGTGACTCCACTTTCCCTTGCCCCCATCTGTCGCTTTCCCATATTAGCTCCATGGAAGATTTTTCTAGAAGGCAAATCTGATCCTATCTCTCATTGCTTAAAAGCCTTCAGGATAAGGACCAGGGTATTCAAGGCTTGGTGTCCAAGCTTAAGTTCCTGATCTATTTTCCAGATATCCATCTTCTGCTCCCATGATGCAGCCGTGCTGGAACTGGATCTCTGTCCGCAACACAAGGCTGGTGTTTCTTGCATTTAATTCAAACAGCTTGTGACTGCTTGCAACACCCTCTTCAGGTGTCCAAACCCTCCCAGGGAACACCTGCCTCCTCCTGACTGTCCTGGCCCCTCACGTGAGGCAGCCAGGCAAGATCCTGCTGGCAAATGGCCACTATCTGCCCTGTGGGAGAGTTAGAAAAATCTGGGACTAGCTAGGCCTGGAGCTGTGAGACCCTGATAGCTGCTGGGGAGTAGGGAGATCAGAGCCACCCTTTGGACAGCCTGCTGGTGACCATGTCGCCCTAGCCTCCAGGGATCTAAGTGCAGGCAGAGGACATGATTGAGAGCATAGAAGTGATGGACAGAGAGTCGGAGTGTGATGACTGTGTGGGACTTGGGGAAAGTGTGGAGGGGTGCTCAGAAGTCCTGAAGAGGACAGCTGAGCAGGTGGGGCACACTGACAGGTGTATCCACCTGTGAGGTAGGAGCCACAGTCTGGCTCTACCCTTGGTGGTTTGAAGACAGGGTGGAGTGGACTGGAGTAAGGGGTAGGGCTGCCAGAGCAAACAATGAAGCCTCCAGGCCCAGCCTTCTAGCAAACACCAACTCACAGCTATGGATGGGGAGAGTGGGAGAGGTTGGGGTTCATGTCTCTGAGGCTGGCAGAGGAGGTATCAGACCCCCTGGATGTGTGTGTTTGGGAGGAAGTAGGGAGGTCTACTGCTCGAATGTCTACAGCTCCATGTCTCAGAGAGCAAGGTCTCTAGTGGGGAACCATCCCTGGATGGCTCTGACTCCAGCAGAGTCCTAACAAGTTTCCTAGCAACTCACAAATGGAGAGACTGTCTGTGTACTGTCCTGGTCAGAGGGAAAGGGATGGAGGAAGATGTCTGGGGATATTGGAGTCAAAACTTAAAATGTCAGAATAGGAGCTCAGGCCTGGTAGCATATACTCATAATCCTAGCATTCTGGAAGCTGAGGCAGGATTGCCAAGAATTCGAAGACAGCCTGGACTATGTAGCAAGACCCTGTCTCAAAAAAGAAAAAAAATCCAAAGTAAACAAATAAACTGTCAATTGGAAGGAGACACAGCCATAAAAACAGCATTCCTTTATCTCTATGCCAGCTGAGACCCAGTTGATGTCACAGAGAGTCTGGACAGCCCTCCAAAAGCCACTAAAAGGCGCAACTTGTCCCTGTCCTCACTAGTCAATATTCTGAAGGCATAGAGAGGTGGAAGCAGAGGATGAAAATATGCCGATTCTGGGGTGTCCAGGTCAGGCGGGCCGGAAACTTCAGGTTGCATGGGCGCTGTGGACCCACCTGCCAAGAAGCACCATCCTGGCAGCCTTGGTGATCCAGAGATCGCACTGAGTCCAAGAATGGGAGGGCGGTGATGAGATCACACTGTTCTCTTGGCTCCCCCTCTTGGAAGGTGAGTGGTCTCTGCCTTCCCCACCTTCTGGGGCCTGCAACCTGTTGGCACTCCCTGGCAATGTTGACACAGAGGGTTTTCCTCTGTCCCTGCCCCTCCCCTCAGTCAAGGTCACTCCGGTGGGCACCCTAAGCCGGAACCACTCTGCCTAGCTCCTGCTCCCAGGGGAATCTCCATTCACCAGCGGGAAGAACGCTTAGGTAACAAACAGCCTGGTGCTCTTTATCTTTCTTCCACACTGGACCGCTCTTAGGGTCTTAAAGATGTGGGTGCATGAGCAATGACCATTCATCGCAGGACCTTTGGGAAAGAATAAAGCGCACGCATTCAGCACCCGAGGAAAGCACCAGGTGGCTTCCTCTGCAGGAGACCCACAAATGCACATCGTCTGCTTCCCACCAGACCCGGGGTCCGCTGTGCAGAGCTAGGAAGAGGACACCACCCAACAGACAGCTGCAGTTTGCACAGCCCCGCTCCGCCCCTAGGGCACCAAGAGGCGGCTACGTGGTAGCTGCACGCCCCTCAACCCGGCAGACCGAGTTCGAGGCTCCCAGGTCGCAGCCTCAGTGCCAGCTCTGGCGGGGATTCCGTCCCCGCAGCCGGGCGGGACGGGGCGGGGCGGGGCGGTGGCTGCCTGGGAGGCCGGAAGGGGTGTGGGTGCGGGGGCGGGTCCCTCGCCGCCCCGCCCAGGGGACGGAGCCCGGGGCGCAGCATCCTGGCTCGGGCCGGGTCGCCTCAGCCACTGCCGTCGGGGAAGGTCCTAGCGCGGTCATGGCCTCGCGAGGTGCGCGCCCCGGCCCAAGCCCTCAGCACCCCGCGCAGTAGCCCCGAGGAGAGGCGGCCTGGGACGTCGCGGACGGCTGGGCGGGCAGCATGGAGGAGGCGCACCTGCTCCCGGCTGCCGACGTGCTGCGCCGCTTCTCGGTGACAGCCGAGGGCGGCTTGAGCCCGGAGCAGGTGACCGACGCGCGGGAGCGCTACGGCCCCAACGGTGAGCGCGGGTCCCTGCCCCGCGGTGGGGAGCGGTTGTCCCCCTCCCAGCCCTCGGCAGGAAGCTAGGGCTCTGTAAGCCTTCGCAGATGCTAGTGGGGCACCTGGCGGGGCCTCACGGGCTCCTTCGTGGGGAGCGGAGGATCTAGTCCCCGACTCCCTGTCACTGTGCACCCCTGCAAGTCTTAGCCAATCCTATCTGAGGGCCTCGCTGAATGCCCGTGCCTGCAATGCTGTGCGATCCGCTGGCACCCAGCAGGTGCAGACTCTAAGACACGCTAGCCAGGGTCTCAGGGGCCCAGCCTTTCAGCTGGCTCCGATGTTTCCCCAGAAGGTTTAATAAGACGCCTGAGAAGGTGCATCTTGTCAGCTGTCATGTTTGGTGCTTATTGCCAGCCCCAGGTCTTCCTCTTTCTGCAACCCCAAGCGGATGTGGCTGGCGGGGCGTTGATGTGGGTTTGAACTGCTGGGGCAAAGACCCACCTTCCTGGAGGGGCAGGTCGGAGGTCTGGAGGAGCTCCCAAAGGAGTCTCTTCCCCAGCTGGTGGTCTGGAGTGGTACCTGCCCATTTCTGGGCATGGAGGGAGCCCATGCACCCTTGCAGTTTACTGGGAGAGGTATGGCTTCCTCACCTCCCTCAAAAGAGCATGGGGTTCTCCTTCCGGCCAAAAGTCTCGCCAGTGCCAGTAGCCTGCATTCAGATGTGGCCCACACATTGCTAGGAGCGTGGGAGTGAATATATAAAGGTTCCCTGAAGTGTCCTTGTGAGAGGACCTGTCACTCCTGGCTTAGGGACATAGCACCTGTAGGAGAGAGAGGGGGGGGGACCCTACCCACCCCAAAGTTGTATCTTTTTAGAGGGCCTCACCCTTTCAGAGTTGAGGGAACCATACTCTGGCATGGGTGTCCCTGTGCTCAGGGCAGGCTGGAAACTAGGAAGAGCTGTCAGAAAGGGTGCTTTGGTGTTTGTATTGGTTTATGAAAACCACCTCTTATGTAAATATTATCTTTCTGGAGCAGAAATCCTTTTTCAAAAAAAATTAGTTGCTATATTTAGTTGAGCTGTGGGAGGAACTAGGAGATAAATATTATTTAATATCTCCCATTAATGACTTGGCAGTGAGGGTGTCCTTTGCTGAAGGAAGACAGAGGAGCAGGGTCTTCCCCTGACCCTGAGGGAGTGGAAGGCAGGTCCGGGGTCTACGGTCTATTCGATGTGACTGTGGTCCTCAGCTTAGGAATCTTGGTTCTCATACGAAGTTGGAGACTCAGCCTTTAGTTCTGTCCCAGGTCACACAGACTCTGTCCCTTGAGGGCTCTGGCCTAGTTCACTGTCTTTTCTGGCTCATGCTTCATTGGTCCAGCAGAGCAGATAACTAGGAGAGAGGGTGCCCCGGGCCCCCTTACACCAAGCAGTTTTGCCTGGTGATGGAGTCTTGGGGTGTCGGAGTGTGAGGATGGGAGAGGATTTTGGCTTGCCATGGTACGCGAGGGCATGGTAGGAAAGGTTGGCAGGGGTGTTTCGGTGACTGTTTGGAGGGTGTCAGTAGAAGCTCCTACTTGGTTGAGCGGTTCCTCCATGCCAGGTTCTGCTCTCAGCACTTTTTGTCCATTAACTCATTCCTTCTTCTGAGCCATGCTGAAGGGAGGACGTTGTTGCCCGTTTCACAGAGGTGACCGAGGCACCAGAAGCTCAAGTGACCCCCGAGGCCACAGTCAGTGGTGGCATTGGTAGAGTGGGGCCTCTCTTTAGGCCTCGGTTTTTTCTGGCTGCATCAGACAGACACAGCGTCTGCCCCCAGTGCCAGGGCCTGTGCCAGGTGTCGGGGTTGTTTGGGCAGCAGACAACCCTGCTTCATTCCTCAGCCCTGCGGGTCCTTCCCATCACTGGCTTGTTCCTCAGGAAGCTGTCCAGGGCTCTGGAAGCTGTCAGGTGAGCAGAGGGGAACCAGCTGCCTCTCCTTGCCTCCTGCTCTCTGCCTGGGGGCGGGAAGTGGGGAGCTTGGGTGTCCTCCAGTCTCTGCTCTGCCTCTGGAGTGGAGCAGATAGGGGTGAGCACCCTAGCTCTGCTCTGTCCTAAGCAGGCCACTTGGACGCTCTGCCTCGGCATCTGGGTTAGGAGGGTACAGTAGGTCCCATGTCGGGGTTGTTTGTGCATAGTTAGTGAGGTCACTAACAGAGAGTCACCCTGCCCTGTAACCAGGAGGTGGGGCTGGGCTCTGGGCCAGGAGCTGGGTGATAGGATGGTCAGGGCTTGCAGGCAAAGGGGACACCCCAGGGACTAGTGTTCCCCTTACCCTAGTCAGCTATGCACCTGCGAAGTCGTTAGTGCTGGAAACCACAAGGAAGTCATTTGCTTAACTCCTCAAAGTTTGCAAATTCTGCCTGGGGCGGAGAAATGGTGGGGGCACCCTCCTGACTCCCCCCTCCCTTCCCTGATAGAAAACCTCAGAGCTGGATAGAAGAAGCCTCACACAGCTACTAACAGACTAGCCAAGAGGTCCAACACACATGAAAACACCACCAGCCTCCATAGCCCTGCTAGCTTGGAACTTACAATCTTTCTGCTGCAGACTCCTGAGTGCTGGCATTATAGGCCTGTGCCACCATGCTCAGCCTGAGTGATGCTTTGTTTTGCTTTAGTTATGCTCAGGATTGACCCAGGGCCTTACACAGGCCAGGCTAACTTTCTAACCATTGAGCTACGTCCCTAATTCTAAATTTATTTTTTAATAAAATGTTATACAAAGTATAATTTTCAAAGGGTACAAAAAGTATATAGTAAAGACTCCCCAATGCCATTCCCAGCCACCAGTCTCCTTCCTGAATACACACCTGGTGTGTATGTGGGGGGGGGATCTAGGGTCCAGGGTTGCTTTTACAGGGAATGGGGTAGCCTGGATGTGCTGAACAGGGAGGGAAGTAGCCTAGGTGTGATGGTCCTCTTGGCTAGAGCTCTTGGATGCATCTCCTGAGTAGCCCCTGGGCTTGCTGTATCCTCACAGGGTTTCATCACGGCAGGCTGCAGTTTCTTTACGCCACTTCCCACCTGGGTGGTTCCTTTGCGATTCCTCACAGCATTACTAGGAGCCCCCCATCCTCACATCATGTCACCTAGTGGAGCTGGTGAGAAAACCAGGAATGTTTTCACATGTAGGGGCTGTGGCTGAGTCATTGTCCACAGGCTGATGCAGACAACCTGCCCACTTCCGCCACCCAGCTAGTGGTGCCCAAGCCCACATTTGACCTTTCCTTGCATTTTTTCTGTTTTTAAGTCAGGTTTGGCATCTTGGGTTGCTCAGAAGCCATCTGATGTCTCTATGTCCTTAAACAGCATAAGCCAAGGCCCAAGGCTAGACTGTGTGCTAGGCTCATCCTGACGAAAACACCCACCCCTGAGGACCCTGGAGAGCCAAGGATGTTGGATGGGGGGTGGGGGTCGGAAATCCCAGGAGGACTCAACAGTGCCTTCCTTGACTGTGACCTTGTTTCCTGCCTTCAGCCCAGGCCCCAGTTGGCACCAAACAGGAGAAACCCATATGCATGACCCCTAGAAACCATGAGGACAGGGCAGGTGTGGCCTCACACTCTGGCTGACCTCTGGCATACTTCCCCATTTTGGGTCCCAGTTTCTTCAGCATAGTACAGATAGGACCCCCAACCCCATCTCCTAGGCGCCCTTCAGGATCCGAAACTGCCTCTGCTGGGTGCCATGTTCCTGGTAGCCATTTTGGACTTCCCTCTAATTGTCACGTCTCCTGGCCCTCCCTGAGGTCTGCCGAACAGTGGTGTCAATCCTGACCCAGCTGAATCGCAGTGAGCAAGGTGGGGTCTGCCCTGTGGTGTGGCAAGACCCACAGGTGTTGACAAACCTTTCAGCATGGGAGCTACTTCCCTCTGGCCTCCTGAGTGGTCCCCCTCAGAGCCAGGCCAGGCTATCCACTCTAGGTGGACCTTGGAGACAGGGCAGAGCCAGGTGGGCTGGGCGGGCCCTGCCTAGCTAGAGCCTCTCCCTGCTTCCACAAGTGACAATTTAATTGCTCTGTAAATTTGCCTTGGAGGAAGACCTTGGTGAGTGCCCGCCTCTCCCAGCTGGAACTGACATTTAGAAGCCGAAATTCCAGTTTTCAATGTTGAGAGAAGGAAAGAGTTGGAGGAGGAAATTGGAGGAGCAGGTGGTGCATGGAGCCCAGGGTGGGGGTGTGGACCGGTGGGGGGGTTGTGCAGCCCAGTGGTGTGCTTGGCTCTGTACCCTCTGCTCCATAGCTCTAGGGTATGGGCAGTAGGCCTGAGCAACTGACTCAACAATGACCCTGGGGTTGGGGGTGGAGGACACAGTGTGGCTCCAGGGATGGCTTAGCCTGCCTTGGGCTCCCGTCTAGTGGCGGAAAGAGTAGTGAAGGACAAGGTTGGGATGAAAGGGCCCCTGGCCTCATGGAGTCTTGATGAGGTGATAAGAGAAGGGTATATGGAGGAAAACGAAGGTGGTAGCCCTCATGAGGCCTCTTGCTTGATTGTAGAGAAACATAAGATAGGGGTGACTCTGGAAGGGCAGGCTGCACAGATCAGGGAAAGCCTCAGAGGCTGTTCCTGGGCTTTGATGCTTACAGTGGGGCAGAGGCAGGCAGGGCTCCATACAGTGTGCCAGGCGCTGTTCCAGGTGCTGGAGATGCTGCCTTGACCAAGTCCTGCTGTGGAGCTGATGGTCCATTGCTAACACTGTGCCGATGCCTGATGACTATGCTGTCCCTCTCAGGAGCTTTCTGCCAATCACCCGGCCTTCAGTCAGCCTCAAGAGGCATCCCTATCACCACAGCTTTTGTGCAGATGGAGAAACAGACCGGGCCCCTGGGCCTGCCAGTGGCCTTGGCATAACAACAATTTGAGTGGGGTATGACTCATGCCCTCGGGGCCAGATTCCATGTTCTGAGTCTCTTTGTGTGTGTGATGCAGGGGGTCCCATGCCTGGGCCAGTCCAGTGGGGATAGGATCCTACCAAGTTACGGCCTCTGCCCTGTGTAGCTGTCAACACTGTAGTAGAGACCAGGCATCCCTCCATTTAGCAATAGGATGTCTGTACCAAGACAGGCCTGGCACCACATCAGTCTTTAGGATCAGCTAGGGACAGGTAGGAGAGCCAGCATCTTAGCTTTTTCCTCACTGGGGACTCTTCCAGACCTAGGCTTCCTCTGTGACCCTGTGTCTCACTCATGTGAAAGAGAGAATCAGGCCCTTCAGGGTTTTAGTGGAATCAGCATTTGAAGTAGACCAGACTTGAATGGGCAGGATGTAGAGGCCCCCAAAACCCCACTTGTGAGGACAGCAGATCCTCTTGGACCAGGTAATTTGGGCAGGTGGATCTGGGTTCACTACAAAGGAATGGGCATCCAGGTAAATATTCAGGATCCCAAGGTCTTTCAGGTAGCTTTGACTGGGCAGTTAAGGGACCAGGGGAAGGAAGGCAGGACTACCTGGGGGTTAGCACAAGAGGCCCAGAGCAGAGGTCGAGGGTCAGATGGCCTGGGTATAGAAATGTTTCCTGATACTTCCCAGCTGTGTGGTCATAAAGATGTGACTCAGACTATCTGTGCTCAGGTGCTATAAAATGGAAATAATAATAGGATTTCCTCAAGCTGAGGAGAATTCTAGAGAATAGCATGCACTCATAAAGGGTAGCAGAGCAGCTAGTATACCCATGCATTACCACCACTATAGTGGAGGGTCAGTATCCCAGCCCATGCCGTCCATGGTGACAGACAGCTAACTGCCTCATGTGGCTGCTTAAGTTTAAATGAATGAAGTCAATAAAATAAGAAATGTCATTCTCAGGCACACTAGCCACTTGGCCAGGTTTCAGTGTCCACATGTAGCAAGTGACAGCTAAGCCAGATGGGACAGACACTCCGTCCATCTTCACAGAGCAGTCCGTGGGACAGTGACCTTCCAGGGAACCCTGCACCAAAAACCTCATCTGTCAACTG
This sequence comes from Onychomys torridus, assembly GCF_903995425.1. Lineage (NCBI taxonomy): Eukaryota > Metazoa > Chordata > Mammalia > Rodentia > Cricetidae > Onychomys > Onychomys torridus. The sequence goes on from NC_050450.1 coordinate 61,482,417, forward strand.
GGAACTAACACACATCCTTTTTTTGGAAACTCTCATGGGCTGAGAAACGCACAGTTGCAGTGTGGTCTCAAGCTGGGAGAAGTATTTGGGGAAATAGGATGACTTTTCAAAGAGTGGGTCACTGAGGGTCAGGGAGCCAGAGGGGAGAGCCAGGTAGACAGGTAGAAAGGTGTACTGGAAAGACACCCCTTGGGCAGACAGAATGCAACCTGAAGACTAGAACCTGTGTGCCTGTGACATGTGTGCTAACCCCAGGCCTCATCCTGCCCAATCTATATCACAGAGGGCATGGAGCCTGGGGTAGGGGTGAGGAGGCTTGCCTCAGAGCCGAAGACCAGAGAAGCAGCATGAGGGAGTCGGGTAAGACTGACAGCCCTTCTCTTGGCCATGAGTCTTGGCAAGGTGAGAGACTCCTGGGTAGAGCCCAGCAGAAGCTGCTGATATGTGCTGTGAGGTGGGCACCGCTTTGTTTGATGCAGGGGCGTAGCTAAGATGACCTCTAAGGGACTCTGCTCCATTGGAGAACTGGCCCAGAAACTGGGCCTGGACCTCCCCCTACCTTTCCTGTTCTCTTCAGTTAAACAGATCAGAAAGGAAAGGCTGTTTGATTTTAATCTCAACACAGGACACTGGAGATTACATTTTCCGTGGAAAATGTCAGCCATTGCCTAAAATAGGCCTTTAGAGAAAATGCTAGAAAATATATTTTTAGGTTATATGTTTCCCTCTTGGAGCCCTGAGGGCCAGTGGTTGCTGCTGTCCGTGGTTCAGCTGGCAGGTGCAATCCCCAAACCTCCCCAGCACATGGTCTGGGGAAAGAGTTCCCACAGGAAAAAAATGTCTTTGGGCCAAGAACAGGTGGAGAGATGTGAGGAACTGGGCCCTGGTCAGGGAGTGGAAAGGGGAGGGTGAGAGGCTCCGAATCTGTGCTGGGAGTGGGTCCTGGGTGCAGCTGAGGCTGCTGGTCTTTGAGCTGCCTTTGAGGACAGGAGGAGGCACAGTTCAGAAAGACTGGCCACATGGGGGCTTCAGTTAGCTTCAGGAGGGAAAGGAAGGACTCTGGCAAAGAGGGGAGCCTACCAGAATGCCAACTCTGGGGTTCAGCCCTGCCACCTGCACAGCTCCACACAGACACCGATTTGCTGTGGAACTTTGCTCCAGCTGCTTGTCCATCCAATCCACAGTCCTTACAGATGTGAGATAGGCTCGGCATGCCACATGCTTCTGCTGGAGGCTGCTAGAGGGCAAGTTAAAGATCCCAGGGACCCAGAGCAGCCAGCCAGCAATTTTACAGCGGGTGCGAAATTAATTCGAGAATTGTAGGTGGTGGCGAAGTTTGGCGGGTGTGATGGTTCAGCAGTTAAAGGCACTGGCTGCTCTTGCAGGAGACCCAGGTTCAGTTCCCAGCACACAACTGTCTGTAGCTCTAGTTCCAAGGGATCTGACATCTTCTTCTGGCATGGATGTGGTACACATACACATGCAGGCAAAACATTCTTACACATAAAAAAGGAAAATAAAATAAAAATGAAAAAAAATGAACTTTTAAAAGAAGTTTGGTGGGTAAACTGAGGCGGGCGCTACTGGTGTTTAGAGAAAGTATTCTTCACGGTGTTGTATGGGACTGGACACATGAGGGCCATCTTCCTTGAGTGTGTCTGGAGTGGAGTTCCAAGAGGGACCCCAAGAAGGACCTGAACATGGATGGTTGGTTGATGTTTAGAAGTACTAGGGGTGTCCAGGGAGGTTGGCAGGTGGGATTCCCAGCTGGCCTTTTCCTGGGGAACAGGAACACTGAGGACTTGCTAAGGCGGGGAGCCTCTGGCCTCCTCAGATCAGTACGATGGGGTTGCAAGAACTGTGGACTCTGTGACCTCAGGCTCCTTCTCTTCTCCAGGCCTCAATTTCATTTCTATGAAAGGGGGTGGGGATGGACGCTCCCCTTCCCCTCTGGTCTCATCCTAAGGTGAGCCAGGCCATACTAGACTCCTTAATAGAGTTGGGTGGATTAAAGGGTAGCCATTGAGCTTGAACATCGATTCTGTGCCCTCAGAGCCGGGAGGACACATGAGACACCATGGTGGGCCCCAATGCGCTCCATGGGAGGGGCTTCCAGACTCTAGAAGGGCTTCCAGACTCCAGAAGGGCTTCCAGACTCCAGAAGGGCCTACTAGTAACCAGTTTTCTCTTGTCTTTCATCTTGTTCCTGTGGCTGCCTGGATCCTGCAGAGCTCCCTACTGAGGAAGGTGAGGCCAAGTGGATTGGGGAGGCTGCAGGCTATAATACCCTCCGCCAAGCTAGACACCTTCGGGCTGCAACACCCCATCCCAGACAGATGTCTTGTTGAACCCTCAGATGAACCCTTCAGGACTTTGGGCTTTCCCTCTGATCAATAGGGAGAGGGTCCCTAAAAGTCCCTAATTCTGAGTGGAGAGGGTGATGGGGGCAGGGTGGGGAGGGGGTGATGACCAGGGGTCTGGACCTCACACACTCTTCTGTTCCAGGGAAGTCCCTGTGGGAACTGGTGCTGGAGCAGTTTGATGACCTCTTGGTACGCATCCTGCTGCTGGCAGCCCTGGTCTCCTTTGTAAGTAAGCCTTCCCTGCCACCCTGTGGGCCAGGTTTTGCCAGTGCTCAGAGCCCCTGGCTGCTCTCCCATCAGTCAGGGACATCCTCAGTCTGCAGCTGTCCCACACTGAACTCCTGGCTCCAACCTGGACTCCTCTAACCCGTTTATGCCCTGGTTCAGGGGGGCTTTTGAAACCTCAAACCTGCCTGTCTTGTCCCTGCCCTAGCAAGAGTCTGTCAGCCTCAGCACCCTTGACATTTGAACCAGATGGCTCTGGATATAGGGGTGATGGTGGACTGATATGTTGAGCATCCCTGGCCTCCTTGTTGGGTGCCAGCAGCATCTCCCAGTGATAATCGAATATGTCTTCCGACATTGCTAGATGTCTGTTTAGGGGCCAAACTCCCTTCAGTTAAAGGCCCTTGGTCCCTTCTTGGGTTCCTCAAACAGACTTTAGCCTCTCTGTCTTGGCTTCTCTTTCTTTGTACCCTCCTCATTCTTGCTATCTGGGCTCCTTCTGGACCACAGGTCCTGGGCCCAGAGAGGGAATGGCGAGGAAGACAATGACTGTCTTCCATGTCTGAGCAGCAAACACAAGGCTAATACAAGGGCAGGCAGGTATGATTCCTGCTTCTGGGGAGAAGACTTCATCTTGGTGACTCAGAATGTAGAGCCCCATGGTACTGGCTGGGACTAGCTTTTCCTGTCCAGTGGTGGTTGGCGCTCCTGGTCACTGTCCTTGTGAAAACTGGAACTCTTACCAAAGAAAAGAAAAACAATAAAGGAAAACCTATCCATGCAGATGTCTAAACTGGCAAAGCCAAAGGAATACCTTTACCCTTCAAAGAACAGATGGAGACAGTGAGGACTTTGGAAGGAGGTGACAAGTCCCTGGTTGGGCCAAGAGGTGGATGAGGGACTTGTCCTGAGCCCCATAAGGCTTCAACTCTGCAGTGGGAATGATGGTCCTCTGACTAGAGGACCCTCACCATGAACACTCACCAGAATCATGAAAGCTGGTTAGCAGTTTCTGCTCGGGATGTCTGGGCTGGCCCGAGAACTTCAGTTCTAACAAGTTCTCAGGAACATCTGAGGCTGCTGATTGAGGACCAGGGTGAAAAGCAGGGAAGGCAGAGAGAGGTCTCCAGCTGCCTCTGTTTCCTTGGAGACAGAGGTTTGGGTGGGAGGAGGGCTGTGGCCACACATCTAGAAGGTGGGCATCCTTCCTCCACCAAGGCCTTCTCTCTAAGCCCAGGATCCACCACGGGAACAGACAGAATGCATGGTATAAAAGGCAAGGAGCTCATCTCAGGGGGCCCCCAGCACAGCCAGGCTGACCAGCTCTGTCCCTGCAGGTCCTGGCCTGGTTCGAGGAGGGTGAAGAGACCACAACTGCCTTTGTGGAGCCCCTAGTCATCATGCTGATCCTCGTGGCCAATGCGATCGTGGGAGTGTGGCAGGTGGGAGGTGCTGGGGGTGGGCCGGTCCCTGGGGTCTCCCATCTGCTAGGTGTGCTTTCTGCTTTTGGGTCCATCCTAGTCCCAAAGGTTTTAGTCTCAAGGAGAGGCCACCTGGGGCAGCAAAGGGAGACCACCTGCCCACTTACGTTCTGCAGGAGCGTAATGCCGAGAGTGCCATTGAGGCCTTGAAGGAGTATGAGCCTGAGATGGGTAAGGTGATCCGCTCTGACCGCAAGGGCGTGCAGAGGATCCGAGCCCGGGACATCGTCCCTGGGGACATTGTGGAAGTGGCAGGTGGGTATGTCCAGGCCCTTCTCCTTCACTCTGTGACAGCAGGGAGCCTTGTTTCTCTCTTTGCTTCTATCTTGTGCTACTGAGGACTGAGAGTAGAACCTTCCAAAGCCCTGTTGGACAGATCCAGAGACTGTGGCCAGAGTGGCTGGGATCTGCCTGAGGGATCATAGCTCAGGACCCTGCCTCTAGTCTTAGCCTTGCCTCTGGGAGCCTTTCTGGCTTTGCTGGGATTAGGGCCCCTCTCAGCCAGCCCTGCCATTCTCCCTGTGCAGTGGGAGACAAGGTGCCTGCTGACCTCCGCCTCATTGAGATCAAGTCCACCACACTTCGAGTGGACCAGTCCATCCTGACAGGTGAGGCCCAAGGGCTCCGGTAGAGTAGGTGGGTCCAGGTGATGGGCTTGTCTCCAGGTGGGGCTTGACTCATATCTCATCTTGTAATCAGGGGAGTCTGTGTCTGTGACCAAGCACACAGACGCCATCCCAGACCCTAGAGCCGTGAACCAGGACAAGAAGAATATGCTGTTTTCTGTAAGTTCTTGGGATGCTCGGGGCTCAGCCTGGATAGTAATAATAGTCCTATAGGTGTGCTGGTGGGATGACTCAGCTGATAAAGGTACTTACCACCAAGCCTGAAGACCTGAGTTTGGTCCCCAGGGCTCACAGTCTTAAAGGAGAGAACTGATTCCCATAGGTTGTCCTCCAGCCTCCACACTCACATGGTGGCATATGCATGCTCACCACCACCACCACCACCACCACCACCACCACCACCACCACCACCACCACCACCACTCCACACACAAAAATGTAATTAAAAAAAAACCTTTATTGTCTGTCATTTTTAAAAATTTATTTTTATTTACTTTTTTGAGACAGGGTCTCACTGTGTAGTGCTGGCTAGCCTGGAACTCCCTATGTAAGCCAGGCTGGCCTCTTCACTCAGAGAGCCACCTGCCTTTGCCTCCTGAGTGCTGGGATTAAGGCATGTACCACAACTCCTGACATGTAAATTTTTTTTTTTTTTTTTTTTTTTTTTTACCATTTTCAAAGTCCTATGGGAATGGGTCTTTTGGTTACCAATAATACATGCAAATTTTTAGTAATCATAATAGCTTGTGTTTTCTGAGGACTGCTTGCTTGGCATTGGTCTAAGCCCTTTAAACTTGATAGTTTATTTAATCCCCACAACAAGCCATTGAATAAGGTTGTCCATATCTTGTTATCTATGTTAGGAAACAGGCTAGGAGAGGTCAAGTCAAGTGTCCAAGGTCACAGTGAACAAGCAGCAGAGTTGAGATGGAAGTTCAGACATCTAGGTCTTGAGGATTTCTCTTTCCTGCTAGGATACTGTGCTTCCAGCTAGAGAGGTACAGGGCTTGCCTTAGGTCACTCACTGGAAGATGGGAGGCAGGAGAGGGTACAGAAGTGGTAGAGCTAGCTGCAGTTCAGCTAGACCATGCCCCAGCACACCCAGGCAGAGGCGGCTGAAGAGCCTCCCTGGAAGTGAACGGAACGGATAATGCCATGAGTCCTCGGAGCCTCTGCAGAGAACCCTGCTGAGTGCATGGGCAGATGAGCTGCTTTGGGTGGGGAGGGAGGCATGACACCCACGGAAGGGAGGTGGCCTGCTGTGGGCCTTTGCCTCAGTTTGGGGGTGCAGCTAGCGGGGGCGAAGCTACATTGCTCTGGCTGAAGGAGAGGCAGAGCTGCCACTAGCACCCATGTTTACCAGCTCCCCTCCACACCCATCTGAAGGGACACCAGGCAGCCTGGAAGGAGACTGCATCTTGGGTCTGTGGGGACATTTTGCAGACCAGGACACTGGGGTATGAGGCCACCTGTCCTCTACCCTAGGAGTTGGGTCTTTTGCCCCCCGGGGCCTTGGGAATTGGGAGTGCCGAGTCTCAGGTTTTGTGGATTCAGTAACTGTTTACAAACTACTTGCCTGAGATCGTTGTCAGCCACACTCCTTCCTGTGTGGCCATAGTGGCTGTTTATGAGTCCTGTTTTGATGGGGTTTATGGGTTGGACTTGAGACATGTGGCTGATATCAGTCCTGACGCCTCCTCTGTGTCAAGCACTATGCTAGGCACAGGACATGTGGTGATCCTCTAAATCCCTGCCTTATTGAACAACAATCCAATAAATACCAGACTATGTAAGTCTGGAAACACTGGCCACACAGAAGAGCCTCTTTTGGCTTGGAGTCAGGGATTCCCGACCCTGGCCAGAGGCTGAGCTGTACTTCCTTGTCTTTCTCTGGCTAGGGCACCAATATTGCATCAGGCAAAGCCTTGGGTGTGGCCGTGGCCACAGGCTTGCACACAGAGCTGGGCAAGATTCGGAGCCAGATGGCAGCTGTGGAACCTGAGAGGACGCCACTGCAGCGCAAGCTGGATGAGTTTGGGAGGCAGCTGTCCCATGCCATCTCTGTGATCTGTGTGGCTGTGTGGGTCATCAACATTGGCCATTTTGCTGACCCAGCCCACGGTGGATCCTGGCTCCGTGGTGCAGTCTACTACTTCAAAATTGCTGTGGCCCTGGCTGTGGCTGCTATTCCCGAGGGTCTCCCAGCAGTTATCACTACATGCCTGGCACTGGGCACAAGGCGTATGGCACGCAAGAATGCCATTGTGCGGAGCCTGCCCTCTGTGGAGACCCTGGGCTGCACCTCAGTCATCTGCTCTGACAAGACAGGGACCCTCACCACCAATCAGATGTCTGTCTGCAGGGTGAGTGGCAGCTGGGTTGGGGCCCACTGGTGTTAGGTGATGCTGGGTGGCTGGGTTGGCTCCCTGACCTCCTTCTCGGTAAGGAATGGAGAACCTGGGTGCTGTCTCCCAGTTGGCAGTGGGGAGCAGCAGACTGAGGTCTTCCGTGTGTAAAGCAGGCTGCATCAGTGCCTGTCTAGAAACATCACTGGGGCCCAGTGTCATTCAGCGTCCTGGGCAGGTTGTTTCCAGTCTGTGAATCATAGTCTCCTCATCTGAAAGCTAGGTATGAGCCCTGCCAGTAACTACCTTATGGGATCCAAGAGAGGGTCAAGTGTAGTCCCCATGTCATTGGACCCAAGTTCTATCCTGCTCTGTCCTGACTGTTCACCTGACGCCTGTCACCAGATATGCTAGCTCCAGTGACCTGGGAAAGGCTAGGGCAGCAATTATTCATTCCAGGGCACTTGATCCCACATCCTGGGTCCACTGTCCGCATGTGCCAGGGATTCTGGCTGGAATTCCAAGGGACAAAAGCCCATTCTGCCTTAGCAGAGAGGTAGCTGGGGAGATGGAGACAGCGGTGGGTTTCATACCTCAGGCCCCTGTCATGCCCCTTTTGCCTCTGCTCCCACAGTCTGCCTAGTAGGCCCTAGGAGCTGGCTTAGGGTTCTTGAGACCTTACAGCCCCCTGGAAGTGCTTCAGAGTCTGACGCAGGGGAGAGGCATGGGCAAGCTCTGCTGCCCTGCATCCTCTGACTTGGTGAAATCCCTAGCGGGATTGTATCTGTTCAGTGTTCCTTAACTAAAGATTTGAAAAGCGTGGTGTGAGGAAGTGGCGGTGGCTAAGCATGCTGGGTAATGGACTATGCTCATTGGAAGACTGCCCCAGAACAGAAAGGACAAGAAGGAAGAGCTAGTTCGGAGTACCTTTGGGATGCTAGACTGGCCACTGGCTTAAGAATGAGCTGTAAGAAGTGGGCTTTCAGTGGGGCTGATGGACTAGGAAATGGGCTTCCCTGGTAGGGGAGAGTGCAGGTAGGGGCTGGATGACCCAACAGGCCCTGAGAGCAGAAGCTCATTCTCTAGGGTCACCTCTGGGTTGGAGGGAACTGCCTCAGTGCAAGATATGGGTTTCTTCCCTGAAGACAGAGAATTCAACCCTCGCCATTGGGCTCTGGGCTCACTTTCTCCCTCTGTTACCAGGAGAGAAACTGAGGCTTATGTGCTTGAAAGGGGTCACACAGAGAGATGAACAAGGGCCCAGGTATCCTGCTCAACTCAGGGCCCTGTCATCTTGGCAGACATCTCAGGCACCGAAAAATGGGCTACAGAACCCTCAGGAGTCCTGAGCAACGGCCAGTGAGTGCCAGATGCCACTGGACAGAGCAGAGTCTCTGGGTGCCTAGCCTGGACCTAGCCTGGGCTCACTTCTTCACTCTAGTGGGGAAAGAAGGCCCTTCAGTGACTCTCGGGGATGGTGCCTCAAATATCCTCCTGGGGCAGACGATTTTTAAGCTGATGGCAGAGAGAAAGGAAGCCATCCAGCAGCCTGAACCCGCCCTTGCGCTCGCTTGCAGATGTTCGTGGTAGCTGAAGCAGAGGCAGGCTCCTGTCGTTTGCATGAATTCACCATCTCGGGTACCACGTATACCCCAGAGGGCGAAGTGTGAGTGTGGGAGCAAGGGTATTGTGGGGTCCAGTGGGTGGAGCTCCGTGGGATACCAGAGGGGTCCATGGGGGTGCTTTCCTGGGGGAGGGGTCAATGCAGGACGCCTCTCAGGGGCAGGGCCAGGCTCTGTGCTGACCACTTTCTCTCTGTAGGCGACAAAGGGAGCAGCCTGTGCGTTGTGGGCAGTTTGATGGACTTGTGGAGCTAGCGACCATCTGTGCCCTTTGCAATGATTCAGCACTGGACTACAATGAGGTGGGCCCCCCTCCTTTCCATGGCCTCCCTAGGTTCTGTTTCTGAGGACAGACCCTTTTCCTTTGTCCAGAGTCTCATTGTTTCAGGTTGGTGTTCCTTGCTGCTTCAGAGAGCCACACTTCAGGAGCATGGTACACCCTGTACTGTGTACACCCTCCCTTCCAACCCTCCTCCTCACTCTGCTCAGATCGTTTGTGTAACCTTGCCCCCTGAGAGACTGCCATGTAAGAAGCTAGAAGGCCGGGGATGCTTTGGGAAGACACTGGGTGGGGGACAGGGCAAATGTGGACATTTAAAGCAGAAGGCATGATGTGGGAAAGGCTCATCCTGCAAAAGCTAGATTTGACACACCTTGAATGCTGCTATTCGTTTGACTGAAGCAGGAAACTGGAACATACTGGAGGATACCCCAGTCTTCCAGGACCCCTTGGCCAGACCAAGTCAGCTCTCCTGCCAAGCCAAGGGCAAGCAGAGAGCCACCAGAGGGTTTTGAACAGGGGACCAGTGTGACTACATTGCCTCCCCCAAAGATGCTCTGTATGTACAGTAGCATAGACAGATAACAACACAGGAGCCAGGGAGCCCTATGAGGTGAAGGAACAGGGTTGAGGCTCAGCAAGAAGAACCCGGAAGCCTTGTGTGCTGAAGTGCTCATATAATCTTGGCACTTAGGAGGCTGAGGCAGGAGGGTCAGTTGTGAATCTGAGGCCATCCTAGGCTCATAGCAGGATCCTATCTCAAAAGTAATCAATAAAGACAGCAGAAGGCCCTCACTCCCTATGCACTGTGACCCCCCAGTCCAAGGGCGTGTACGAGAAGGTAGGAGAGGCCACGGAGACAGCCCTGACTTGCCTGGTAGAGAAGATGAATGTGTTTGACACGGACCTGGCAGCATTGTCCCGGGTGGAGCGTGCTGGCGCCTGCAACTCGGTGAGTAGAACGGGGCTTAGCCTTGGCTGCAGAGCCAGGAGTTCTGGAGTATCTGCAGATGGGGAAGACAAAAGCATAGGCTTGGGGGGGCTTCAAAGAAGAATGGAGGAACTCAAGCTTGCAAGATGTATCCATGGAGCAGAGAGAGGAAACGGCTGAATGTAGGCACAGGCTTCCAGATGGGAAATGAATACGTCTTGGGAGAAGAAGGTGGGAACCTTGAATGCCAGAGTCAGAGGAGTATAGGTTAGTAGACCACAAGGAACAAGAATCTTCTCCTGAGTGGCTAGTGAGAAGCAGGCAAGAGTTGTGAACTCTGTCCTTCATGCCCTGACCTACCTGGACCCTGCAGGTCATCAAGCAACTCATGCGGAAGGAGTTTACCCTCGAGTTCTCCAGGGACCGGAAGTCCATGTCTGTGTACTGCACACCTACTCGTTCTGATCCCAAGGCCCAGGGCAGCAAGATGTTTGTGAAGGTGGGGGCCTGCCTGTGAGGCCTGGGGGTTATTTCTGGGATCTGGGGGGGGGGGGAAGGGCAGGGAGCAGGGCGCTATCTGGTCTCCAGTCTCTAGAACACCAGGTAGAGTGTTTGCCTAGAGTGCAAGAGGCTATAAGTTTGTTCCCTAGAATGACAAAAACCAGGTGTATTGGCTTATGCTTCTAGTCTCAGCTCTTGAGGAAGTAGAGATAGGAGCATCTGCTATGTAAGTGAGATTGGGTTCATGAGTCTGGGCTATATGAGACCCTAACTCAAAAAAAAAAAAAAAGAAAGAAAGAAAGAAAGAAAGAAAGAAAGAAAGAAAGAAAGAAAGAAAGAAGGAAGAAAGAAAGAAAAGGAAGGAAGGAAGGAAAAGAAAAGAAGAGAAAGAAAAAAGAAAAGAAAAAAACAGATGAACAAAAAAACAAATAAAAGCCCCACAGACTGCAGTAGTAGGGAGGCTCAGGAAGCTGGGAGGCCCATTGTCAAAGCCATGGCTCTGGAGCAAGGTTGGTCAACACCCATAGGACACTGAGAGCAGCATCCAGTATCTAAGGGACCATGGTCCCTACTCTGGCCTGAGGGTTACTGTCTTGCCACAGGACTCTGGGGTCATCGGTGCTTCTCTGTGGTCTTGGGCACCCCATGAGGATGACAAAGTTGGGCTAAAAGCTCTCAGAAGTCCTGTGCTTCTGATCACTGGTGGTGATGTGGTTGGTGCTCCTATTTTTTGGAAGCTGAAACCTGAGGAGGGAAAGGAGCAGCTCCCATCCCAGCTCTCCAGGAATCCCATCCCTAGCTTTATCCCACAGTGGAGATCTTAGTGCCTATGAAATGACAGGACTTCGATCCTGGGAACCTTGGCCTCTTAGAGAAGGTAGCTCCTGAGGTTTTAGGCTAAGGGAGAGGAAGATGCCTGCCACTGATGCACTAGCCAGAAACCAATCCTAGGCCCAGGTGAGACCCTGATGAAATGAGTCAGTCACCCCTCCACCAAAAGCCACCTTGCCAGGGCCACACCTGCCACACTGCATGCCTCTTTCTAGTGCCCTCCCTGGTGGGGCTCAGCATGCCTATTTGCTACTGTGGAGCCGTTATAAAATGGGAATTCCAGTGGTACCAGGCAAGCAGGGAGGGACATGGGTCCCCATGGGAGATGCAGATCCCAATCAGACCTCCAAATGTTGCAGCAAGCCTTCTCAGTTGGGGGCTGGTAGAGCCACCCAGTGTGTGTCTTTGACCTCACCTTCCCATCCCTTCAGGTTTTCTCACAGTGAAGCCCACCAGGTTTCCCCCTCTGAGCTTACAAAGAATGGCTCTTCCCTTCTATCTGAGGTCTTGGTTGGCCTTTCTCCACAGAGGCTTGCACTTTCCTTTACCCAGCAGCAAGGAGGGCCAGGGTCCTGGCTGGCAGAGTTGACTCTTCATCCCTTCCCTCTGCAGGGAGCTCCCGAGAGTGTAATTGAGCGCTGTAGCTTAGTCCGAGTGGGGAGCCGTACAGTACCCCTGAACACCACCTCCAGAGAACATATTCTGGCCAAGATCCGGGATTGGGGCTCAGGCTCTGACACACTGCGCTGCTTAGCCTTGGCCACTAGGGACACGCCCCCAAGGAAGGAGGACATGCGATTGGATGACTGCAGTCAGTTTGTACAGTACGAGGTGGGTGCTGAGAGCCAGGTTCTTCTCGCAGTGGCTGGGTACAAACGAGCTCAAGTATAGACTCACACTGTGCTTGCCTCTGCCCCTACCCCACAGACAGACCTGACCTTCGTGGGCTGTGTGGGCATGTTAGACCCACCGAGACCGGAGGTGGCTGCCTGTATCACACGCTGCTCCCGGGCGGGCATTCGGGTGGTCATGATCACAGGAGACAACAAAGGCACAGCTGTGGCCATCTGTCGTCGACTTGGCATCTTTGGGGACACAGAGGACGTGCTGGGCAAGGCCTACACAGGCCGTGAATTTGATGACCTCAGCCCAGAGCAGCAGCGCCAGGCTTGCCGCACTGCCTGCTGCTTTGCGCGGGTGGAACCCGCACACAAGTCTCGCATCGTGGAGAACCTGCAGTCCTTTAATGAGGTCACTGCCATGGTGAGGCTACTAGCGAGTGGGAGGGTAGAGCCTGGGAGCTGCTTAAATCGATTACAGCTGTAACCGTGTTCGTACCCTCACCTTCGACTCTTACACTGACCTTGGTCTTCAACTTGTTTCGTTAATCACGTGCTTTACCATTGAGACCCTCTTAATTTGTTCACATTGGGCTTAATTCTGATATGCGTTTAAGCCTTGACCCCGTCCAGAACGGATTGCAGACATTGACTCTGATTCTCCAACACTGTTCAACTTTATGCTGATTTCAGTTTTAACCTGGTCTCCAATCCTGACCTTACAACTCCAAACGTGGCTATGATGTCACTGATCATGAGGACTCTGGCCTCTACTTTAGTTTGTATTGTTTACCTTCAGCCTGAGTCCTATCTAGATTCTGTGCTCACCCTGACTCTAGTATGTACCCAGCCCTTGACTTGGGCTGCATGCAACCATGATGTCATCTCTGAATTGACATCAGCTTTCTCCCTAATCTCAGTTTGATGTCGACTCCGTATCCAACCTGAATTTCACACCCATCCTTGGTGTGGTCCACCTCATCTCTGTCGCTGCCTCATCATCTTCTCGGGACTTAGGCTTGGTCTTGTCCAATTTTACCCTAGCCCACATCCCTTGTCTTCTCTAATCTCATCTTTAACCCAATATATAAGATCATGCTCATTTTTCCCTTCCTTCCTTCCTTCCTTACACACACACACACACACACACACACGCACGCACGCACGCACGCACGCACGCACGCACGCACGCACGCACACACATGCATGCTCGAATGGGGGTTTGGGGATGCTGTTGCAGGGGGTAGAAGAACTCAGGGCCCTCACTCTATCACTGAGCCACATCCCCTCCCCTTTTTTCACTTTCATTTCAAGACAGGTTTCCATAAGTTACCAAGGCTGGTCTTGAACTTGTATTCCTCCAGCTTCTGTTTTATGAGTGGCTGGGACTACAGGCTCTCTAAGCTCATTCTTAACTCCACCATTTCTTCTGTCTATCTGTCTGAGTCCTTGGGACCATCCCCTAATAGTAGGATTGCTTGGGATAAGAGGAAAATAGATTTCTCAGGTATGTCCTACCTGGCCCGGCCCACAGACTGGCGATGGGGTGAATGATGCACCAGCCCTGAAGAAGGCAGAGATTGGCATCGCCATGGGCTCAGGTACCGCTGTGGCCAAGTCAGCAGCAGAGATGGTACTGTCCGATGACAACTTTGCCTCCATTGTGGCTGCAGTAGAGGAGGGCCGGGCCATTTACAACAACATGAAGCAATTCATCCGCTACCTCATCTCCTCCAATGTTGGCGAGGTTGTCTGGTGAGGCTCCATGCTCCCTCCTCCCAAGCCCCTGTACCTTCTATGTCCCTGAGAAGGCTACTCCTGAATTGTGGTCCATTTCGGCATCCTCTACCATCCCTCCAGTCATGGTCTTTTCTCTTCATCACTTTTCAACCTTGAGACCCATAAGACTGGAGAAGCTGCTTCACCACAGGGCAACAGGGTGTCTATATGTATGCATGCATTGATCTGTGTGTGTATGTATAGTATGTTCAGGTGAAAGGTCTATGCTTAGGAATGCACGTGTGCTTTTAAGAGTCATTGGACATAAACACAAACAGAATGTATACTGGAGTGTGCCTATGTTCACATTTCTGTTTGCATGGGAGAGATGCCTGTTGGATGCTATGAGCTTGTATGTACTCAATGCATGTGGATTCTGCACCATTACACATTGGGGCCAGCACATGGGTGATTGCTTGTGTCTGTGTGTTTATGTGATTGTGTGACAGGTGTCAGGTGTTTGCCCATGTCTGATGCTTGGGCATGTGGTATGTGTGCACACACCCAACTGTCCTTGTTATACCTAAAGGACAAAAGTACCCAGTGTACTCACATCACTCTTGGGCTGCAGAGGAAGCTGTGGAGGGCCCCTCCTCCAGCCTGGGGTGAGAGGTGGAGCTGGGCTCTCTGCTGGTGGCTGGCCTGCTCAGGCTAGAGCCCGTGACTCTGGTTTTAGTATCTTCCTCACAGCAATTCTGGGCCTGCCCGAAGCCCTGATCCCTGTGCAACTGCTCTGGGTGAACCTGGTGACAGATGGCCTCCCTGCCACAGCACTTGGCTTCAACCCACCAGATCTGGACATCATGGAGAAGCTGCCTCGGAACCCCCGTGAGGCTCTCATCAGTGGCTGGCTTTTTTTCCGGTACTTGGCTATTGGAGGTGAGCAGGGCTCCAGCCCTCAGGAGCATCCTAGGTTTGCAGACTGCAGACAGTGCAACTCAATCAGCTTCTGCTAACAGATTCTGTGGGCTTGTGTGACAGAAAAGACTAGGCACAGGGTATGGCTGGTCTATCACTCTGCCTATTCCCTTCAGATACGGTCTCTCACTAACCTGGAGCTTGCCTTTTTTTTTGCGGGGAGGGGAGGTACTGGATAGACTGACTGGCCAGCAAGCTCCAGTGATCCTCCTGTCTATATCCCTACAAACCCCATGTGCTAGGACTACAGACACATACGGCCACATCCAGCCTTTACATGGGTGATCCAAGTTCAGATCTTCATGCTTATGTCCACTGAGTCATCTCCACAGCCCAGGGAGATTTTATTTTTTATAAAAAATCTCTGGCCTGTTTTTATTAGTACAAATTAGATTAGTCACTGTGCCTAAGAGTGTGGCAGATGAGGTTGCCACTCAGGGGCACCATTGGCACAGAGTAGATGTTAGTAGGCCATGGCTTATGGAGGGAGGGGAACATTCAGGGATGGTTGGGAAGGGGACAGGGATGGCTAAGAACCTCAGCTGCGGGCTGCAATGTCTCCTCTTCCTCTGCCCACAGTGTATGTAGGCCTGGCTACGGTGGCTGCCGCCACCTGGTGGTTCCTGTATGACGCTGAGGGACCTCAAGTCACCTTCTATCAGCTGGTGAGCAAGTAGAGGCCAGGCAGGTGGGCTTACAGATTCTGTGGTTGAGGGAGTTCCAGAGAGAGACTCAGCCTCCATGGCTGGCCTGCAGCTGTCCTTTCCCATCCTCAGGTATGAATACCATCCTCCAGGGAGGTAGCTTGGTTGGCCCTGGAAGCCCACAGGGGCCAGTATGGCCCCCAGCTCAAGGAAACACTACACAGCACAGTGTGGAACAACCTTAGCTTAGTTCGACTCTGGAAACAAGCCAGACCATCTCTCGGCTGCTGTCTGTCCTTTTGGCCCTTAGCTTGCAGCAGACATCACAGAACCGTGGACAAGGGTAGCTGAGGGAGGTGGGGCCCTTCCTTGATGGATGCCACCTGCATTATTGGAGAGGAGGTAGCCGCAGGGCCATGTTCTGGCACCCAGCAGCTCTCAAGCCCAGAGACCATCTCTTCCAGTTCACCATAATACAGAACATAGTCCAGGCTCCTTCGAAGGCTAACATCCCTCCCTTCCTGTCCTCAGCCAGGGATCATCCTTGATCACCTCGGCACCTCTGGCTCCCCTGATAGCTTTGGATTAGAACATGGGACTGTGCCTCCACCCATCCCTGTGTCTACATCCATCCTTTAGACCAGTGGTTCTCAACCTTCCTAATGCTACGACACCTTAATACCATTCTTCGTGTTGCGGTGACCCCCAACCATAAAATTATTTTTGTTGCCACTTTATAACTTTAATTTTGCTACTCTTATGAGTCATAATGTAAATATCCGATGTGCAGATGGTCTTAGGTGGCCCCTTTGAAAGAGCTGTTCGGCCAGGGGTCATGACCTGTAGGTCATGACCACTGCTTTAGGCCAAGGATTCCTAGCTTTCCAGGGATTTCCTTCCTTTCTTCTGAGATCCCACCTCATAAATGCTGTTTACCTCCTCTGCAGTTTTCATAGGTCCCATGCAAACCATAAGGCCCACACCATGCCTCCTTCCCCCCCACTGATTTCTCTTTCATCTTAGATGCACTGTCTGCCTGGTCACTCCAGCTGACACCTAGGAGTCACATTAGCCATCTCCTTAAACTTCGTCAGCCTGGTGTGATGCCTTCTTCTCGATTCTCCTTAGGTCATTCCTTTCCTCATCCAGCCACTTGGTCAGGAAATATCCACCAAACACTCACTGTGGCCTGGGCACGAATTACTGAGGCTATGGGATTGCTGGTCAGGGGGTCTCTATGAACTGGCAGTCTGGGGAGGGGCTGTGGGAATGGGGAATCCTATTCAGGGTGGGAAGTGCTTTAGTGGGAGGTTTAGGTGGAACTTTAGGCTAGAGTCACTGGTGTCTCTCCCCACTCTGTGTTTGTTTCTCTCTGTGTCTGTCTGTCTGTCTGTCTGTCTGTCTGTCTCTCTCTCTCTCTCTCTCTCTCTCTCTCTCTCTCTCTCTGTGTGTGTGTGTGTGTGTGTGTGTGTGTGTGTGTGTGGTACATGTGCACATGTATGTATAGGCCAGAGGTTGACATTGGGTGTCTTCCTTGATTACCCTCAACTCTATTTTTTTGAGACAAGGTCTCTTACTGAACCTGGAGCTCACAGATACATAGATTCAGCTAAGCTAGCTGGCCACTGAGCTCCAGGGATCTACCTGTCTCTGCCTTCTTTTTAGCCTCAAGTTGTCAAGTTTCAGGAGAGGGATCCTTGAGGAAGCTCCTGAAAGAGAACACTCTGATTCATGACTTTTAAAAAAGTGTTTGTTTGTTTTTTATTTTTTGGGGGAAGTGGGTAAGGGTTGGTTTTTTTTGTTGTTGTTTGTTTGTTTGTTTGTTTGTTTGTTTGTGACAGGGTTTCTCTATGTAGCCCTGGCAGTCCTGGAACTTGATCTATAGACCAGGCTGGTCTCAAACTCACAGAGTTCTGCCTCCTCTACCTCCGAGTGCTGGGATTAAAGGTGTGCTCCATGACCACCTGGCACTGTTTGTTTTTAATTTTATGTGTAGGAGTGTTTTGGTTGCTTGTATGTCTGTCTGTATGCTACATGTGTCCCTGGTGCCTGCAAAGGCCAGAAGAGGGAGTCAGATTCCTAGAACTGTAGTTACAATTGTAAACTCTCCTGTGGATGCTAGGAATCGAACCTAGCGTCTCTGAAGAGCAGCAAGTGCTCTTAGCCACCAAGATATCCCTCCAGCCCCCTGTTTCATGACTTCCTAAACTTTTTCTATTTGCAGCCTGTTCTCACCCAAGAAATTTATATATGACCTCAAGTATATAGGTATTAAAATACATTCACAAGTCAATTATTTATTAATAATATATCTTAAGGAATATATTTTAAAACAATTCTACCAGATGGGACCTTAATCCCAGCACCAAGGAGGCAGAGGCAGGTGGATTCCTGTGAGTTCAAGGCTAGTCTAGTCTATATAGCATGCTGTAGGCCAGACAGAGACATATAGTGAGACCCTGTCTCAAAACAAAAACAGGCTAGAAAAATGGCTCAGCAGTTAAGAACACTGATTGCTCTTGCAGAGGCCTGGGTCAGATTCTCAGTGAACGTGTAACAGCTCACAACTGTCTGTAACTCCAGATCCAGGGGATCTGATTGCCTCTGAGGGATCAGGCACTCACGGTGCACAGACAGGCATGCAGGCAAAACACCCATACACATAAAATTATATATATATCAGAACCAGCAACAAAACCCATGTCTTTGGTATACATATCATTTCACCACTAAAGAGGAAAGTGAAGTGCACGCTAATGAGCTGGAGGCACTCACTTTCTCTGCTTTTATATGGTCTAGGACCCAGAGCCAGGGAATGATGTTGCCTGGTTTCAGGCTGGGGCTCCCACATTAATTAACATAATCAAGTCAGTACCCTACAGACATATCCACAAGCCAACCTGGTCTACAGATTCCCTCAAGATAATTCTAAGTTTCGTCAAGTTGACAGTTAAAATTAACAACCACACCCATACTCATGTGACCCCATAAAGGGTCCAACTCAGTTTCCAAAGCTGGGCTGGTGTAGCTCAGTTGGTAGAGTGTTTACCTAACATGTATGACACTCTGGGTTGACAGCACTCTGTAAACTAAGTGTGGGGGACACATGCATGTAATCTCAGCTTTTAGGAGGGATCTAGGCAAGCCATAGCTGTCAATAGTTTCTCTCCTGTGTGATGGCAGGGGCTTATGAACAGAGCCAACAACATTGTATTTACTGCTAGGTCAGACCACCTGCCCCTAGACAGAGGTCTCTTGAAGGATTTATCTCTACAGTACAATGCCTATTACTAAGCCCTGGCCTTAAAGATCTTCAGGTTCGGAGGAGACTTGTAAGAGTAGAATTGTTCTTGTGGGAGTGTGAGAGACCCAGGCAGACTAACAAACAGTTGTGAATGGTTGCACTTATCCCTGTGGTATGGGAGAGAACAAGTTGGTTCTCCCAGACATCCTCAGTTTGGCATTTTACTACAAGAGACTCTGAGCAAGGCCAGTGAGCAGAAAGAAAGCTCCCTGGAAATGTGTGGGGTGGGGGGAGCTTTCTTATGGTGCTAATAGTTTGCTAATTTCAGAGGAAGTGTGTGTTAGGGCTGAGCCCTGGCAATTCATTCTCTATGTCATAAGCAGAAAGCAAGGAGCAGGGAGTGAGGTAGGAATGGAGCCTTGCGTAATGACATTGGAAGAGGGCACACATGGGTTTTGTCTACTTCTGGGGTCAGTTCTATTTAAGCATAATTGTGTTGTATCCATCTTGACATGCATTTGTGTATTTACGAGGTCTGTTTTGATCACTCACCGCCCCCACCTCCTGCACTTCAGAGACCCAGGAGTCCCAACCCCTTGGCTTCCCAGTGCCTTCCCCAGCCTAATGCCAGCTGCTCCCGTGATCCACAACAACCACCCCAGGACGGTCACTCTTGGACCCGTCCCTGGCAGTGCTCTCTGTCTTACTAGTGCTCACCCCCAGTTGTGTCCAAAGTTGGGGCGAGGATTCCCTTTCCTCTGTCCAGCACCTCAGTAACAGCTGTTCTCCTGGGCCCTGTCACCTTGTCCTCAGAGGAACTTCCTGAAGTGCTCTGAAGACAACCCACTCTTTGCTGGTATCGACTGTGAGGTCTTTGAGTCCCGCTTCCCCACTACCATGGCCTTGTCTGTGCTTGTGACCATTGAAATGTGCAACGCCCTCAACAGGTGAGCTGGGCAAAGGGATCCTGGGCTGGTATTAAGGGTCAGAGGAGTCCAAGACAGACTGGAGACTAAGGTCAAAAGGGACCGGGATTGAGATCCAAGTGGATTGAAGATTGAGGTCTACAGATCATAGAGGCCCATAATGGGTTCTGAGAGTCAGTAGGGCCAGAATTGGGATCCAGGAGAGAAAGGCCTGGGGCATGATGAAATGGAGGTCCAGGACTGAATCTGAGGGACAGAGAAAGTGGACCCAAGCCCTGAGACAGGCCTCTAGGGTGAATGGGGTGTACAGAAGAAATATCCACGCTGGCTCTACAGCCTAGGTAGAGAGGTGGTTGCTGAGGTGGGTGGGACCACCATGGCCTGACATCCTGTCCTGAGTGAATCCCTGTGCCTTTGGTAGCGTCTCAGAGAACCAGTCACTGCTGCGCATGCCACCCTGGCTGAACCCTTGGCTGCTGGGGGCTGTGGTCATGTCCATGGCCCTGCACTTCCTCATCCTTCTGGTGCCTCCCCTGCCTGTGAGTTGCTCCCATGCCTCCTCCTTCCTTAGTTTCTTGGGTTATGGGCATCAAGCAGTCCTTGGACACTAGGGAAACCAACTGGCTGCTGGGCCTTCCTAGGTCTCTCTAATGGAAGCCACCTGAAGCACAAGAGAGACAACAGGGAGAGATGTGGCTAGCCATCATCCCCCGATAGATCCCCACCTTCAGGGGACAGAAAAGGTGGAGCCCTCTCACTGAAGATACTGCCTGGGCCTGAGTGTTAGTCAGGGCCTAGGAAGGATTAGGTGGGCAGAGGAGAGCACTTTATCTTGGGGGAACCTAGTGGGTGAGGTGTGACAGGAGGGCTTCCAAGGACATGCCCATGAAGAGCCCACTGGAGTCTAGGTAGGTGACATGGATACACAGCTGGCACCCTGTAACCAGGCCTCCCTGCCCCCACCAGCTCATTTTCCAGGTGACCCCACTGAGTGGTCGGCAGTGGGGGGTGGTGCTCCAAATGTCTCTGCCTGTCATCCTGCTGGACGAGGCCCTCAAGTATCTGTCCAGGAACCACATGGATGGTAAGTGAGAGGCCCAGACCCTTCCACATCCTCACCAGCTCTCTCCAGCCTGCCTCTGCTCCCTCGACCCCATGCTTCAGTGGATGCAAGGTGCGTGGGAGGAGAGCTGTTTTTGGATCATGAAATGAAGGACATACAGGGTCCTGGTGGCTAGAACCCAAGGTCTTGCTGGGAGGTGTCTCGCACCAGGCTTATTGGGAACACTGCTCAGGGCCACGCTGCCTCACTCTCCTCACTTGCTATAACCCCCCACTCCACTCCACCCCCACCGTCTTACACACATATAATGTGGAGAAGGTGCTGATGTAGTACTGGCCTTGGCCTTTGACCTTCCTGTACTGGCCTGTTGTCTTTATCCACGTATTCTCAGGACAATTGGGCAGGCCTAGAGTAGGCAGCCGCCGACCACTTCCAGGACCCCATACCACACCGGGTTGGCTTCTTGGGGTCACCTTATGGGTGGGAACAAGGGGAGGGTCTGTCTTCATCCAGGAGTGATGGACAGTAGCAGGGCTGGGTGCAGAGAAGAAAGCTAGGCTGCTGTGGAGAGGTTGGGCCCAGCAACCAGCTAAGACTTGCTTTGGGCAGCTGGGACTTTGGGGGCCACTTCTAGCTGGAATGTGACCCCTGATCCAGGAAATAGTGGAAGCTATAAATAAATCCCATGCCTGTCATTCCATAAAGGTCCCTACACCCCCATGCTAACCAAATCTACTGGGTACTGAAAATAATTGTCTTTTTACAAGGGTCTCCATGAACCGTTCCTTCTTCTCTAGAGAAGCTGGCCTCTCAGAGGTCTGTACAGGGAATGGGTGCCCTCAAAGAGCCCATGAGTGGGGCTGAGGGCAGCTGGACTAGGCCGTTCTGCCCCTCCATATATGGTTCTTTCGGGCTCACCCTGGGTAGACCTGGGAGAGGCCTCAAAGAAATAGGTATGGTACTAGAATGTCGGAATTCCAGCTCTGTCTATGCAGGGGTGGCATACTCTTTTAATCCCAGCATCCCCACACCACATGTGCCAGGTAGACCATATCAGCTAGACATAGGGCAGCTGTCTGTATTCATGTATACCAGACTGAACCAGAGCATCACTTGAACAAGAGTTCAAGACCCATTTGGGCAATGCAATGAAAGCTTGTCTCTTCTCTAAAATATTTACATAATGTTTTATCTTGGTTTTCTCTGAAAGATCCTAAAGAGAGGCAGATCTCTGTGTTTGAGGCCAACCTCGCCTACAGAGTGTGTTCTAGGACAGCCAGGACTACACAGAGAAACCTATTTCAAAAAACCAAAAATAAAGGGGGGGGAAAAAAAAGAAAGAAAGAAATCCAGCTGTGGCCAGACAGCACAGGAGAGTCTCCAGGAATCCTCTCCTTCCGCACTCAGCCCCAATCACAAAAACTCACTTGTGAAGCCTGCTCCCTAGACATCTGAGCATCTGGAGGCTGTTTTGTCTTGTGAGACACCTCTCATCCCTGGTGACCACAGCAGCCATGGAGTTCAGCATATTTTCTTGAGGAAATTTAAAAATGAAAATTTTCTCCCCATGGCTAAAATTTCTCATTCCCTTGGGGGAAACCCTGTGTCTGGGATACAATTCCACACTGGATTCCTGGGCCCAATGGGAGGGGGGCATGCTAGATGGGGGAGATTAGAGGGCCGCCCAGTTGGAGCTAAGGGAAATTGCTAGAAGATTCTAGATGAGATTCCATAGACAGAGTAGAATCTGGCAGCTGGGGGTGTCTGTGATGGAGCTGGTACCCGGAGTGTGAAAGGGAGCCCAGAGGATGCGGAAAGCCTGGAATGCCAAGACAAGGCCCTGGCTATTCTCAGGGAGTGGGGACCACAAAAGGTGTGTAAGCATCTGGGAGGGCTCTGACAACTAGAAACATACTGAAGTGATTCTGAAATAGAAACAAAAGGGATGCTAAGGTGGTCTGAGGAAGAAACCAAATCCTAACCCAGAGTGAACGGCCCCAAGCCATACCTTTACCAACCTTCTTGACCCGGAATGCTGACCACCATGGTCTCGGAGAAGTTTGATTTGAAAAGGAGTGACCACAGGTCTTCAGGAGGGACCTGGGCTGGGCACCTGTGGCTGCCCCTGGGGACTGATGTGCTTGCTGGAAGTCCAGACGGCTCTGCCTTCAGCCGGCAGGCGGCCACAATCCCTTGGGCCTCCTAAAGCCGGACAGGGCGGGGGTGAGAGAGGGGACCCTTTACGTTCCCAAGCCAGCTGAGTGGCCTTTTAGGGAAGTTTTGCTGAGGCCTGACTCTTGTGGTTTCTCTGTGATTTACGAGGATGTGTCCTGGGGAGAATTGTGGATGTAGGGTCAGCCCTGGGACTGGGGGTCCTCTCTCTCCACCCTTGGCGCTGTTCAGGTGTGACTGAGGGGCTGTCAGGAAGCCCGGAGGCTGGGATGGAGAAGCTGAGAGGGAATGGATCTGGGAGAGTCCAAGGCAGATCCAGAATTCATCTAAGGACAGTGGAGCCACGGAAAGGATGGTGGGGCCAGATTGGGGCATTTGTATGATGCCAACAACAGAAGGAGGTAGTTAAGCAGGACAGACTGGAGTGGGGCCTCAGTCCTTCTATGGGCTGCAAAGGTAAAGGTCAGCTTGAGCGTGTTCAGTTGAAATCGGACCACGTGGATTAGGGAGGAGGCAGGGAGGATCCCCCGCTTATGGACCTAACAGTGATAGGGGCGTTTTCCAAAAAAAGAAATATGAGCGTTTTCTCTGGGAGTATTGGGGGACACAGAGAGAGCAGCCAGATTCCTGGGGCTAGGACTCAGTGAGGCCAGGGATAGACCAGGTATGGAAGGTCCCAGGCCACGGAAAGTGGGGGCTGGCCTGGAGAAATGAAGGGTAAGAGGCTGAAAGGGGAGCTGAAAAGAGCAGCCTACATATCTGACTCTTTGTTTTAATATGATTTCTCATTTTCTTTTCCTCCAGAAAAAAAGGACCCGAAGTAAGTCCTGGGATCAGAGAGGAGTCTCCAGTATGGCCGTCAGACTGATAGTGTCCAAGCATTTGTCCCCATTCCCACCCCTTGCCAACCGCACTCAGCCACCTGTCTATTGGACCCTGCTGGACATAACAGGCCTGAAACAAGAATGACCACCTCTAGGCCCAATCCCAGGTTCCTGTCTCCATTTCCATACCTCCCTACAGCTCTGGCCCAGAAGTTGAGCCCAGGAGGGGCGGCTAAGAAGCCAGAGCTGGCTGCAGGGCCACCACACATTCCCCCACAGCTCTACAACCTTTTCCCTGCTTGGAGGCTGGACGTTTTGCTCACTTGGTTTGCTTGGTAACTGGTGCCTCTGCCCTGATGGAGGACTCACGGGGGCCTTCTTACGGACTCTGACCTCTTGCTTAGTTTGGGTCTGGAGCCTGATCAGCTGTGGGAAGGAGGACTTGGAGGGGACCATCTGGGCCCAGCTGTGACCACAAGGAGGGGCAGCCCCTTCCACTTGGCTCTGCCTCCACCAAGTCCACTTCTGAGAGCAGGAGCCTGTGTCTGTTTATATATGTGCCGGCCCTAGGGGATTGAGGGATCACAGACAGATAGGAACTCAAGAAGCAGGAGGAGAGGCCGGACTAGGACTCCCTTTCCCAGGAGGCAGCCTGGGCTAGCTGACTGGGCTCAGCCCTATTCCCACCTCTCGGCTTACTGCCTCAGCTCAGGTTGGCTTAGGGTGACCAGGTCTGTGAAGCCGAGGCCAGCTTTACTGTCCATGTCCCTGGTGCCTAAGACTCCAGACACCCCTAGGTCTGTGTCCGCGTGTTCTGCCACCCATGGTGGGAGGCCATGTCACTTGCTGCAGGGCTGGGTGGTTCTGAATCTCCTGAACTGCTGGTGTTACTCTGCCTCTCTCTTTCCTCCCACTGTACATCTTTGAGTCAAAGAGACGTCACTAGGACGGATACTCCACGAGGGACTGCCTACCCCTACCTCCCCACTGAAAGAAAGCATCTCATGGGGATCTATCAGAAGGACTGGTTTGGGTGTTACTTGGTTTTATTTTTTTTCTGTTGTTGATGTTCCTCTTAACACTGCTGTCGCTCCTTTGACAAAAACTAGCTAGGTGTCCCAGAAAACAGAGGAAGTGTTGATCTGCGTGACTTAGCTCTTCCCTTGAGTGTGTACAGTGTGATTATTTTATATGTAAATCAAGATTCCCGTCACTGTCCTAACCCCCCGGTAACAAAAGCCCCCTCAGCCTGCCTTGCAGACAGATGAACTCCATGTTTGGCAGCCTACTCTCCTGCACATCCTCCCTTCCCTCTGGCGGGTTCTGGAGGGGCCTTAGAGAGAAACAGAGTTGGAGGGATGGCTTGGCAGGGACAGAGCCCTGTGCCCACCTGCTGACATGCTTTCTTCTGGTAGAGGAATAAAGATGTGTGTCTGAGGGATTGGAGCTGTCAGCATCTTGTCTGAACTGTGGCCTTCTATCTCTGTGGCTACCAGGGGCCCATCCACCCAGAACCAGCAAAGTCAAAGTCTGGGATCCCCACGTTGCCAGAGTCCACCTCTTCCTCGAAGATGGGACTTTGAGAAACACTAAGTTGGAATCACAAGACCAGAACCACACCCCAGTAGCAGAAGTGGGGCGAGCCTGAACCTTAATGGGCAGCCTGCTTACTGCTCTACTGGTTGGCAGTTTAAGAACAGTGCTCAACAGTTTAATCACATGTTTTATGAATAACATGTCACCTCAAAGGAAAAGGAGCTGGAGGTGGGGTGAGACAGAGCTGGGCCTGCAATTCAGGAGCCCTTGTACCTCCGAATCCCTGGGCAAATGCCTGCCCTGGCAATGCTGTGGTTCCTGTTACTCTCCCTGGGCTTTCTTGCTTGTTATGTTTTTATCTCCTCAGGCCCCCAGCAATCTAATATGAACCAGCCTCTGCAAGTGGTCCTGGGAAGAAGCTGTAGGAAGGGACTAACCATGTCTCTAAAGGGAAGGCTCACCATGAAAGTTTAGCATCTATCCTCTATCTGGCTGTCCTGGGATGGAGACCCAGATACCCGGGCCCTGTTGTACAGGGAAGGAGGCAGGACATCATTTGCAGAGCCCATTGCAAGGTGAAAACCTGGGGCTCCCAGATTACTCACTGAACTGGACTGGGCTCCAGCCAGCAGGAACAAAACAAATAATAATAATAATAATAATAATAATAATAATAATAATAATAATAATAAAAGCCCAAGGTACTACTGGGATGGGAATAGAAGCCAGTGGTAGAGCAGTTTGAGGCCCTAGGGTTGCGGGGAAGGAAGAATCCCAGAATTCCAGTGCTGAATGCAGGGATTTTCTACATGTGCAGGGATTTTCTACATGCGGGGCTGGTGCAGTTATCCAAATTACACATCTGTGAAGCTAGTTGTGACTGAGGAGACAGCTCACGCCCTGAGGAGCTCCCAAGGATTTATTTTTCCAGCAGAATAGTTAGAAGTATCCTTGGCCACACAGACCTCTGTAAGGCCTCTCAAATATAAAACCCTGCACTCCTAGGGTCTTAAAGGAGGCCCATGACAGGGGCAGGCCGAGGGCTGGGGCTCCAACTAACAAATGAGGAACCCATGGGAGGGCCTATCTGGCTGTCATCATGGTGACAGGATGTGGAAATGAGATAGCCTAAGCCCTAAGGGTACTTTCAGAAGAAGTGTGTGGCTCCAGAGTCCCTAGCAATCTCTGGAGCATGGTAGCTTGGTCCATTTTGCCTCCACCCCCACCAGGGCCTGCCCAAATCCATCTCTGTTGAGCACACAGCATGGAGTCTACAACCCAAGTCTGGGCAGCCAAGGTAAACAGAGAGGTTTCCTCACCTCACCCAGGAGGGAATTCCCAGGCAATCCCGGCATACTCCTCTCTGGCTCCAAGGTGGCAGCTGCCAAGATGCCCCGGGGTCCCCTTGCTTCTCTGGAAACCAGGACTTTGTGCTCTCCAGGCCCCCTCTACAAGGGGAGGGAGCAGGTTGGAGCTGTGTTACGAGACATGGAAGAACAAAATGAAAGACAGAGCAGAGAAGGGAATATAGACATCCAGAGATCTGAGCCCAAAAGGCTGGATACTACAGGACTACAGAGTCCATCTATAGATGGATGAACCACCCATAATATGTCTGTACAACAGAAAATCTTCAGCAACAAAGGCACACATGACCATATACATATAGAACCACGTAGCTTATAACCACTGTGATAAGTCAGCTATGGTAGTGCACATCTAAAAATCTCAGCACTAGAGAAGGCTGGAGCAGGGGCATTGCAGCAAGGTCTGGGCCAGCCTAGGCGACAAAGTGAAATCCTCTCTCAAACAAAGAAATAATCATCGTGTTGGATGAAAGAGGCAAGATACAAAGAGAGCTCATCCTGTGTGCATGCATGGACTTCCCCAAAAGGCAGGACAAATCTAAATGGCCGCAGACCAGAGATTGCTGGGCGTAGGTACTGGGGAAAGAGTGACCGCAAAGTGTCAGGAGGAGCCAGAGATGGTGGTGCACGCCTTTAATCTCAGCACTGAGGAAGCAGATCTCTGAGTTTTAGGGTAGCCAGGTCTACAGGGCGAATTCCAGGACAGCCAGGGCTACACAGAGAAACCCTGTCTTGAAACACCAAAGTGGGAGGATGCAGGAGGGACCCTTCTAGAACAATGGGCCAGAGAGTAGCTACATGTATTTGTTAGAACTCATCAAACTGTCAAAACAAACAAACAAACAAAGCAAATTCTACCTCAACTTGGTTTGATTTAAAAAAAAAAAAAAAAAAAAAAAAAAAGGAGCCAGAGGGGTGTAGTTTGGCTGGTAGAGTGCTTGCCTGGCATGGCAACACTCTGCTGGTTCATCTCCAGCTCCACATAAACTGTCCTTGGTGGTACTTGTCCATGATCCCAGCACTTGGGAAGTGGAGGCAGGTCAGTCTGAGATGTTTGAAACTGTATCTTAATAAATAAGAAAGAGCCATAGAAGAGGTAAGTGTACCTGTCTACCTATGGCTGAAGAGGGGCCCCAGCCTTGAGAACTGGCAAAGAAACAAGCCTCTTAGTGTTGAGGAGAGGGACCTCTGTCAGCCAGAAGCCTCTTACTACTGGACAGAAGAGGTCTACAGGGAAAGACCCAAAAAGAATGGACCATGATGCCTTGGACACTGAAGGATAGGAGCCAGCCTGGTCATGGCCCACAGTGGGAGGGAAGAGGTCTGGACAATTCAGACAATGAGGAAAAGCCAGCCCTGGGGCCGTGGCTGGTACCCAGCCTTCCCCATAGACCTCCCCTTGACTGTTAGGTCAAGAGCTCTGTTCCAACAGCATTGGAGGGGCTGTTGAGTGTTGGGGTGACTCCCTGAGGATACCATAGAGTGTGGGAGTCAGATTGCCAGAAATAAGCTTTTGGTATCCTGAGTAGCTAAGGAGACAAGTTGGAATCAATGCCACCCACCCTGTTGAGGACTCAGGCTGCCCTCCAGGCCTGGGCAGTGGCTCCAGGATGGGCACTGACCCCCTCCATACCCACAGAACGCTAAATTTAGCCAAGCAGGGGAGGTTGTCCTGGGGCCGAGTCCTTGGCAGCAGGGCCATGTCTCCCTAGAAGGCCCGGCCCAGAACCAGAGCTGGCCACACGTCCTTTGGGCTTATAAGGCAGGCCTGGCAGATCTCAAGTGCTGGAGTCTTTGGGTGGGATCTGGGCCAAGCCCTTAGACTTTGGGGAGCCTCTCTTCCAGCCACAAGCAAACTTGAGAACAGCTTGTTCCATGACCTTTGATCAGGTGTTCAACTTCCAGAGCCTTGGATATTGCATCTGTATAATGGGCATTCTACTACCTGTTTTACAGGCCCATAGTAAAGAAAAGGCTGAAGAACTCCATTGGATGGAATTCTGACATCTGTTTTCCCCACCTGTGCTGACAAAGCCTAGGGCCACAGGTGTCTGTCCCTAAGAGTGAACAAAAGGCATTCACGGTGTGTGTGTGTGTGTGTGTGTGTGTGTGTGTGTGTGTGTGTGTGCAACAGGGTTTTTCACTGAATGTAGAGCACACATATTGAGCTTGGATGGCTGGCCAATGAGCTCTAGGGATCTGCCCATCTCCACCAGTCCAGCCCTGGGGTTACAGATGCAGCTGCTGAAACCCCACAAGTGCTGGGGATCCGAACCTGGGTCCTTATACTTGCACTCCTGAACCCTGTAGTATCATGTGGTTGGCTTACTTTAGCAGGGTTATTATCAAGAAAAGAAAGTTATGCTGGGTGGTGGTGGCTCATGACTTTAATCCCAGCACTCACAAGGCAGAGGCTGGGAGATATCTGTGAGTTCAAGGCCAGCCTGGGCTACAAAGCCTGGTTCCAGGATAGCCAGATTTTTACATAGAGAAACCCTGTCTCAAAAAAAAAAAATTTTTTTTTAAATAAAAGAAGAAAAAAAGAAATAGAAGAAAGCTGTGTCTTTGGCCCCACCTTGGATTTTCTAGTACCTTCAAATGATCCTCTCTGCCATATTTCCAGCTGATGCCCAGGCTGTAACAAATGCAGGCCTGATGGTCTATTCAACTAGCTATAAACCTAGCTTCTTGAGGATGGGATGAGAAGGGAGAGGAAGAGGAAGAACAGGAAGTAGAAGAGGAAGGAGGATGGTGAGAAAGAGGAGAAGGGGGAAGAAAGAGAAGGGAGGAGGAAGAGGTGAAGTGAGGGAGATGGTGGCCGAGGCATGAAGCAGCGTTCTGGACAATGGCTGCCTTCCTCTTCCTGTCTTCTCTCCATCCTTTCTCTTCTCCCTCCTTTGGAGCTGGTCCCTCTCTAGAATATGATGTGAGTGTCGTGGAGGAGGGCACAGTTACAGCTCAGTCTCAGCACCTACTCACTCCTATCACAGGTGGCCTGTCTCCTGGGGCTCAGGTCCCAACAGCTGGACATGAAATAAGCTGGGAGAGGAACAGGCCCTTTTGTTTGGGGTCAAGACAAGGCCAAGGAGCCTGCTGTGGCTCTGGTTCCTCAGAAAAAGAGTGAAGGATGTGGTTCTCACCACCCTGACAGTGGCGTCAGACAGTTGTGAGAGGTCCTACTGGAATGTCAGTGTGTGTGTGTGTGTGTGTGTGTGTGTGTGTGTGTGTGTGTGTGTGTGTTTCAAGAGGGAGGGACTGGTCTTGGGTGCTGGGACGGGACATTCAGAAAACAACCCTGCTTGCACAGGGGCTCGGTGCCCTGCCCTGGGCTGTTTGCTCCCTGCAAGTGGCTTATGAGGAAGAAGATTGCTTATCAGTACTCAGGCCTGGGGTGCAGGACAGTGAAGGCTACCAAGGAGGCCTGTGCTTCTACCTGATTCTTCTAGTAGGCCCAGAGTGAGCTTGCTCTCTCCTCTGACCCTAGGGGTATAACGTGAGCTAGCCTCAGACCTGGGTCTTAAGACCCCTATGCTCAGGGTCTGGGTCACTACTGAGGAAGGCAAGGGTTGCCCTGGACCTGAACCCCTAACTCAACAGTAGTTTCAAATTCTGTCTCTGGGGTTGCTGGGACCCATCCCCCAAGGACTTCACTCTGTGAGGAAAGTGTTACATTATCCCTCTTTACAGGAAGCAAACTTAGAGAGGCCAGACAATGTCCCCAAGCCCTCAACAACTGGCAAAACTGCGTAATATTAGGCTTTCCCAGCTGGGTCTTAGGACCCCACAGACATATGTTTCCCTAGTATTTTCTAGATATCTACCTCCATGTCCCTTCTGGTGGTAGGGAGGGGATGGGAGTGCTGTCAGGAGGTAGAGTCAAGCAGGTCAGATGGAGGCAGAGAAAGGCTGAGGATGGAGAAGCCAGCCTGATGTTGAAGTTAATGGGTATAAAGCAGGCTTGGATTTGAAGGGACTGGTGGATGGGGTTGTCCAAGGACAGTTCTAGGCTACAGGATCTGATATCTATTTCTACCCATCTCCCTCCAGGTCCTCAGGACTGAGCTGCCTACTCTGAGACCATAGGTGTGAGGATGGAGATAGCATTCTGAGGAATTTCACCTCAAGTCCTGGCCACACCCCTCAATTCTGTCCTGTCAGGTTCTGGGAGTTGGGGGGTAGCCTGTAGCTTTATCTCTGCCCCCGTGACTGGTGGCCATGGTGGTTTCCGGCCAGCAGCTCCTGTTTCCGGAGGCCTAGAGGGGGCCCAGGCGGGGCCTAGAGGGGCAGTGGGGCTGGGCCTGGGTGGCCCCACTGGCTCCGCCTCTGTCTATCTTTGGGAATTTAGTTCCCAGGCACCACTGGCCGGTACTCCACTGCCTGCCAGCAGGCAAAAGCTGTTCTGATCACCCAGGGTTTTTCCTCCCAACCCAGACCCC
The DNA here is from genome assembly GCF_903995425.1 of Onychomys torridus. Taxonomy (NCBI): domain Eukaryota; kingdom Metazoa; phylum Chordata; class Mammalia; order Rodentia; family Cricetidae; genus Onychomys; species Onychomys torridus. The sequence goes on from NC_050450.1 coordinate 61,513,370, forward strand.
ACCAACTAACCCCTGCCTCCTGGCCTCTGGCCCCCAACTGCCCTGCTCTGTTCTTAGGGGGCTGAGAAGTCCCCAGTCACTCCACTGCTATAGCTGTGGATGCAGATGCTGGCCTGCCTTGGACCACAGAGGCCTGTGGGGGCTCATTTCTGAGTCCCTCCTGGCCACCATGGCACGGCGGCTGCAGGATGAGCTGTCAGCCTTCTTCTTTGAGTATGACACTCCCCGGATGGTGCTGGTGCGGAACAAGAAGGTGGGAATCATCTTCCGTCTGATCCAGTTGGTGGTTCTGGTCTACGTCATTGGGTGAGTCCTGAGTCCCCTCCTCGCCACCTTTGGGCACCAGACCTGGGGTACTGACTAGCCCCTCATCTTTCTATGCACTGGAAAACCCTCCTGCTGAGCCTCCATGCTATTAGGAAAGAATAGGCTCTGTTGACCCACTGCCAAGACAGAGATGCCGAGGCAGGATGGGACACACTGCTCTGGGTGCACGGTGAGCAAGAGGTGATGCCATTGTGGGTCCCGAGGAAGTGACATTGTGAATGGTCCTTCCCAGTGAGTGAGTGAGTGGCGCTCGCTCTAAGAGCTTCTTCCACCTCCAGCCTCCCCCAGGCAGCTACTGAGACAAGGCAACACCCATCTTACTAGCCAGAAGACAGGCCCTGAATGAGGGACAACCTGGGGTATCCGGGAACCTGGGAACTGAAAGACCCTTGGATTCTGAACACTCAGCATGTAGATGGAGGCTTGAAGCAAGAGGTAGTCTCCATTCTCAAGTGTGACATCTCCTTCCCGGGCACAGGATCAAAGCTGCACAGGTCTACCTCAGCCATCTGGCTAGCCTGGAAACCATGCAAAGGCCACATTTTAAGGTCTTTTTTTTTTTTGTTTTGTTTTGTTTTGTTTTGTTTTGTTTTGTTTTTCGAGACAGGGTTTCTCTGTGTAGCTTTGCGCCTTTCCTGGAACTCACTTGGTAAACCAGGCTGGCCTTGAACTCACAGAGATCCGCCTGGCTCTGCCTCCCAAGTGCTGGGATTAAAGGCGTGCGCCACCACCGCCTGGCCAAAGGCCACATTTTAAAGTTCAGTCTGGTTGTCCTGAAGTTAACAGGCCTGGCAGAATCTTACATGAGCATGTGTGTTGAGTGGGCTAATGTCATGGTGTCATTCGGAGGTACCTGTACCCTTCCCATGTCCTATATGTCTAGGCATGTACCAATGGCTTTACGTATCCTTTGCTGGATGTACATGCATGTATGGATGTGCCCCTGTCTGTCCTGGGTCTGAGGTAGTTAGGTGCCTGAAGTGTCACATGTAAGGAACATAATGTTTACCCACAGTCATGCCGAAAATAATCCCTAGAGGCCCTGGGGTCACTAAAAGGGCTGGGCCCTGATGAGAGGCTGCCAACACCCAGCACCCCAGGCTGGCTATGCTGTGTGGTGCTGAGGGCTCTGCACATTCGCATTTGGGGGCCTGAGACAAAGGGCCTGAAGAGTTGCCCATGTAGTGCTAACCTCTTGGGAGTGTCTAGCACCCAGAAGAGCCTTTCTTCTGCCCACTGGTCCCCTGAGCTTCAGAGCTGGCCAGATGCAGCCAAGGCCAGGACCCTCTGCTGCCTTTTGGGCTCTGTCTCCCTCTTGCTCACAAATCAATTTGGCCAAGCTTGGGAGGAAAACTAAGGCCCAGAGAGGAGCCACGGAATTTCCAGGTCACAGGGCATATCAGCCTTAGCCCTCAGCCTTTGCTCTGCTCCTCCCTTTCACCCCCACAAGGCTTCTAAGGAACTGTCTAATGGGCACCAAGGGCCACATGTCGAGCACAAGAGGAGCCTGAAAGTCCACCATTCACTTATTCCTAGTTCCTCCAGGAAATAGAAGTCAGTACTCAGGCTCAGCCTGTTCCTCACCTGGGGAGGCCAAAAAGGTTGTCCTCACTCAGGCCCCGAGGGCTCTCTCCTGTGATTTCAGAGCCTGGCTGTCAGAACACAAGGACAGTCCACCTACCCGAGCCCTGCTTAGGATGAGTCCCAACTGCCCCCACCCCCACCCCAGCTCTGACACACTCCTCCAGTGACAGAAACCTCACCTCCTCCTTCTTTCCTTTCTTCTGGCCCAAGATGGTCCATCATTTTCAGATGGATGTAGCCCTTGTTGGTGTGAGGGGTGGGGGTGTAAGAGATGAGGGATGTAACTAGTCTCATTCAAATGTCCAATTCATACAACGGAAGAACCGAAGGCAAGGTCTTCAGGTCTCCAAACCCAGGCTTCCCTGCCCACTGGAATTTTTGCTAACTCTGGCTGTGGCTCCTCTGTCTCTGTCGCCCTCATCTGGCCCCTGCCTGATGCTACACTTACTCCTACAGACAAGACTCCCAGCACCTCGGGCATCTCAAGCCTCAGTTTCCCCAAGGTTACATAGGACAGCCTTTGGAGAGGACCATGCTCTTGCTTATGAAGGGAAGGGCTTTGCTCTAAGGATCCCCCTCTTTCCTAGGTGTTTGTCTGGATATCCGGTCCTGTGGGTGCTGCAGGGAAGATGGGGGTTGGGGAGGAGGAGCAACCAAGGGATTCAGTCTCCAGGCACCAGACATAGAAGCCCGTGTTGGAAATGGGAAGCGTGGAGGTGGAGAAAGCAGCCGTGAGACTTAGGAAGTCAGACAGACAGACAGGCTGAGATGCCAAGATGTAGAACAGGCTTAGAGGAGGGAAGTTTAGGCTGTGGTCTCCATTGGCCATGTTCTTCCTGTAGATTCGAGGGACGTAGGGGAAGCAAGAAACTGCAGAGGGCAGAGCCTCTGCTGGCCCAGATGAAGGTGATGTCACGGATAAAACGCTCCAATTGGAGGGCTTGAGCTATGAGACAGACTGGTCTGGAAATGAACTCGGTTGTGTGAGTTCAAGTGGGCCAGCCCGTCTGGCCAGGCATGGTGGTGCACATGTTTAACCTCAGGCAAAGGTGGGTAGATCTCTGTGAGTTCAAGGCCAGCCTGATCTATATAGTAAGTTCTAAGACTTTAAGGCAGCCGGGGCTACACACAGAGATCCAGGTTTTTGTTTGTTTGTTTGTTTGTTTGTTTAAAGAATTGGTCCAGTTGAATTTTGTATTTGTTTGTTTCTTGAGATAAGATCTACATAGCCTTAGCTCTTTTGGAATTCACTATGTAGACCAGGCTGGTCTCAAACTCACAGACATCCATCTGCCTCTGCCTCCCAAGTGCTTGGATTAAAGGTGTGTGCTATCAGTTGAATTTTTTGTTTGGTGGACTGGAACTTGCTTGAGACTGACTCCAAACACCTTAATATTGACTCTTAACTAACTTGTCTTTCATTTATTTAATGCTGGGGATTGGACCTACGGCCTTGAGCATGCTAAGCACACTGTCTACTATTGGGCTATTCCTTAGCCTTCATTAAAAAAAAAATCACACACACACACACACACACACACACACACACACACACACACACACACACTTCTGACCTGAATTAGGCATGGTAGGTGGTATTTACCTATAATCACAGCACCCAGGAGCCTGAGACAGTCATATTATGAATTCAAGATTAACCCGGGCTACATGGTGAGTTCCAAGCCAGTCTGGTACAAGATGATACTCTCTCAAAACAAATGAAACTTCACAAGTCTGTGGTCATTATTATTACAAGGTTGCATACTTATCACTTCTAATTACATTTCCATTACTCTAAAAAGAAACATTGTATCCCTTGGTAATCAACCCCCTTTCTCCGCAACAGCTTGCCTTGCCTATTCTGGGTATTTCCTATAAATAGAACCATACGCCAGGCGCCTTTTCCCATCTGGCTTCTTTTACTTGCCATGTTGGTTATAATGTGTAACCCAATGTTTTTATGGCTAAATAATATTCCATGTGTTGATTCATCACATTTTGTTTATTAGAGTATCTGTGGTTGGACATTTTAAGCTGTTTCCACTTTTTGGCCCTGAGTGTTTGTGGACCAATACTTTGGTGGACGTATCTTTTTTTCTCCAAGGTATATATCTATTAGTGGGATCAGGTCAAGTGAAAGGCCATGTTCAAAGTTCTGTGGAACTGCAGAGCTGTGTTCTAAACTGTCCTGCGGCATCGGAGATACCTTCAAGATGTCTGCTATGGAAAGCAGATCTGGGTCCCCAAATAAATTAGTTACCTCTCTTGTAGCTGTGACAAAAGCAGATAAAGGTGGAAGAGTTTATTCTGGCTCACGGTTTGAGGGCACATCTGTCATGATGGGAAAGGCGTGCTGGTGAGAGCCTCTCTGGCTGTAGCAGCTGGGGGCGGGGGGGCGACGGCGGGTCTCCCTGTGCCCACAGTCAGGAAACAGATCACCTCATAGTGCTGCCCACATTCAGGGAGGGTGTCCCCTGCTCAGTAAAACCTCCCTTGAAAGGTACTCTGCCAGGGCTGGGGATGTAGCTCAGTTGCATAGCATACACAAAGCCCTGGATCTAATCCCCAGACACATCAACAAGGATGTGCATCCCTGTAATCCTAGTCCTCGGCAGATGGACCCAGGAGTTCAAGGTTACTCTTGACACCATTGTGAGTTTGAGACTCAAATTCCTCTCCAACAATTTGCTTTATTACTTTTGAATTCAGCCTCATTCAAGTTCTCAGGACAGAGGCAGAGTGAGGCCAGATTCTCTGCCATTATATAACATGGATGACCCAGATGGTCCAGTTCCTGAAAGGATTTTTGCTCCCCTGTGAGGCCTTCTGATCTGGGCCCCCCACTATCTGCATTTCTCCTAGCATTCTCGTCTCCTAAACTCCCCTCAGAATGGCCCATGAGGCTCTGTTTACAGCATTCAAAGGCTTCTCTGGCCCACAGCTCCAAACTCTTCCAAAAAGACCTAAGGTTTACATGGTCAGGCTTATGAAAGCAATGGCCCCACTCCTCAGTACCCAGATCTACACTAGGAAGGGTCCTCTACAGGAAGGGCACTGACAGAATGTATGTGTAGCATAGAAGGAGAGTCACCAGATTGCCTTTACACAATAGGTATGAGCCAGGTAGCTCCACAATGGCTGTCTGCATGCTGGAGAAGCTGAGAGCCTGGTAGCTAATCGATCTGCAGAGCTAGATACCTCAGGGGCCTCAATGTGGCACTGGAGGACTGGAAGGTCCTGGGGAGTCACTAGTCCTCAGCTCACATTGGAAGACAAAGAGGCTAGGGGTCTGATATCAGCTTCAACAGTGGCAGCAGCTGCTGCAATGGGCACAGGCCCCTGGAGGAAGTGAAGGCAGGCAGGCCACACTGCTTTTCCTCCGACCTCTTTATCTCTGGGCCTGTATCTCTGGAAAGGTAAAGCTCACTCTGAGTTAACTTCCTCTCTCAGTTAATCCTCTGTGGGCACGTCCTGAGGTGAGTCTCCTAGGTGACTCCAGATGCAATCAAGTTGACAATATCAACCAGCACACAAGCAACCAGAAATGCCAGCAGTCTGTTCAGACTTCTTGAGGGAAGGCTCCTAGAATTTGCTCATTTCTGTGCTTTTGGTATCAAGAACAATGCCTGGCACCAAAGATGGGCTTGATGCATAAATGTTTATTGAATGGCTAACTAAATGTGTAGGCCTGAGTTTGTAAGGGCAGACCATAGATATAGAGGTGGATCTTGGGACAAGTGAACCTGTGACAGCTCACCCAGAACTCTGTCCTGGGCTGAGAATGGAGGCCAGGGGAATGGGGAAGAATTGATGAGAGAGTTTCATTTTCATGTGTCTTGAGTACATAGCCTTGTTAAGGATTTGCTGAGTGGGCAGTGCCTTCGAGGTAGGGGCGTCCTCTGTTATACCGAGGAAGCTGGGGTTCAGAGAAGTTCAGTCTCTAGTCTGAAGCCATACATTTGGCAAAAGGCAGGTCTAGTCCTTAAACATGGGCCACTTCACTGTGTGTCCTCTTCCCAGGAACCACTGGAGAAGGGAGCCCCAGGAGAGGTGAAGAGACTGGAAGATGCCGGTGTCTTTGACCCCAGACTCTTTGATGGCATTCCCAGAGTGTTAACCACAAGGCCAGGTCAAGACATGGCTTTGGGGGAGATGGCTCAGCGGTTAGGAGTATGTTCTGCTCTTGTAGGCGAACTAAGTCAGTTCCCAGCACCTATGGCAGGCGGGCAGCTCATACTCATCTGTAATTTTGGCTCCACAAGATTCAAGGCCTTCTCTTGGTCTTCATGGTTATCTATAGTTGAGTGTTCAACTCCCCACCCCCACCCCCCCACACCCACACATATATATACACAGTTAAAAATAAAATCTTCTTTCAAAGACATAGCTTTGGAATGACAGGCCTGTTGCCGTCATGCCAAAGCTATTATTACCAGGGCTGAGGTCACAAATGCCAGGTTTGACATTCCCTTTTGACCTCCAAGACCAGCAGCCCCAGGGGCAGACACAGCCCAGAAGTTGTATAGGTCCCAACCCACAGCCGAGGCAGGGGAGGAGCTCCGGGGAGATACATCCATACTAGTGCTGTACAACCCTGAATGGGAGACCTCCAGCCCTGGGTCTCCTCCTGCTCCTGTTTGACCTCTGACTTTTGGGAGAGGAGTGTCCTCAGACATCAGTTTCTCCACCTATTGTGTGATGTGTTGTTATTGGGCAAAGAGTAATTGAGGCTCTGGGGATGGAGATGTGAAGAGGGAAAACCAGTGGCTTCTCAGAGAAGACTCAGGATGTGCAACAAAGCAGCCCCTTTAAGCTGGGGTGCGAGACAAAGGCCTGACTGCAGAAAGAGACCATGCAGATGCGGAACCCCTCTCCCTGAGCGGTTCCCAGCAGGGCAGCCTGGCCGCCAGCCTCAGAACCCAGACCTTTGTTGTGCCTCACCTGTTGCTACTTATGGCCTGCAGGGGGCAGCAGTGACCACACTTTGGCTTGGAAAAGGGATGGTTTCCAATGCAGGAGAGGCTTAAAGTTAGTGACAAGGCTGTTTCCCGTGGCCTAGGACAGGGACATGATGACATTGACTCTGGCACTAAGGCTTGGAGAATCCTGTCCCCAGAGCGGATGACTTTGAGCTCTTTGTCTAGGTAAGGATGGAAGGAGCAGAGCATGCGCACCTACAGTTTTCTCCCTGGGGAGGACTGCGGGTATATGCTCCAGTGGGCAACACACACTCAGTCGACTCAAACGGTGTCTTCTAAAGAAAGAGGCTATTCCTGGAGAGACGTGAGATACAAAACTCCCAGTGTAAGCAATCGAAATGAAACTAAGCTAGTTCCCACAATGGAAGGGACTTACTTCGTTGGCTCATGTTCTAATAAAGCCCAGACATTGTTGTTGCTATTGTTTGTTTGTTTGTTTGTTTGTTTGTTCTTTTTCTTTTTTCCCAAGAGGCTGCAGCAACATGGTCAGGAATCTGGGCCTCTCCATCTCCTGGCTCCATCCTCAGGCTATTGCTGGGAGATGGCAAAAATGGCTAACGGTGGTGTTGGCCTCACAGCCGTTTTGTTTAGCCACCCAGCACAGTGGAAGTTCCTTTGCTAGTAAATCCAAGGGAAAAAAGAATCCGGCTTTGTTGTTGATACTCTTCTAATGACAATTAGACTGTACTTCTGCTAGAGGGGTGGGACATTGATCGGCATGCCTTGGCCATATGCCCGTCCCTGGGAGTGAGGTCAGTCCCACTGAACCTCCTGGATTCGACATGAGCCGCTTACACAACAGCCTGAGGGGGGGAGCTGGATGCTGCAAGGGGGAAGGTACGGTCTCTAGCCCCACATCCTGGCTTCCCTTCTCTTTCCCACTTTCTACTCAGTAATGACAGATGGCTTCTTCACAGCGTTGGCTAGGTGCCGGCCCACATCCTAAGCAACTTCTTTGCATTAACTAACTTAACATAAACAAGCACTGGTGTTGTTCCTGTTTTATAGATAAGGAAGATGAAGAGGAAGGACCCACTCTAAACCTCGCAGCACTGAGGAGCAGGGCTGGCTGGGAGACAAAGGCAGACTCCGGGACAGTCGGGCAATCCAGCTGTCCTTCCACTTTGCTGGAAGTTGTGTGGGAAGAAAGAGGGTGTTGGGAAGGAGGACTGGGGTCAAGAGCTGGCCAGCTGGCCCTGACGGACAGCTCTTGGAAAAAGGATTAGGAGGGACAGTCAATCTGTAGCTGCATGGGTTGGCCTCGGTGGCAGTCAGAAAGGTGGGAATTTAGACCCAGGCCAGCAGGGGGCGACAGGCAAGGCTGTCCTGCCACCAGGAAAGTAGCTCAGAAACGGATCTGAAGAGGACAAGAGGGGGCGGCCCAGAGGATGCCAGGAAGGACAGAGGCTTTCACAGCCATTTGTGTCCTTGGATGTCCTGCCCAACACTGCACAGAATCCTAACTCCTCTGTCTTCCCCGGACCTGGCAGGTGGGTGTTTGTCTACGAAAAGGGATACCAGACTTCAAGTGGCCTCATCAGCAGTGTGTCTGTGAAACTCAAGGGTCTGGCTGTGACCCAGCTCCAGGGCCTGGGGCCCCAGGTCTGGGATGTGGCTGACTATGTCTTCCCAGCACAGGTGAGCTGGCTCAGGGCTGCACCATCCTCCCTCCCACAAACTGTGGCTCAAGGATCCCCGAGGGACCAGTCCAGCTACCTGCTCTCTGGACTTCTGTCTCCTTTGCTGTGAGCCCTTTTATTCCACAGTGATGTCATGGGATGTGGTGTCTGCTGGGTGTCAGGTGGGCTCGAGAGCCCTGCTGGGGGGCAGTGTTTAGATGCTTGGGGCTGTTCTACCAACTCTGCCTGTTATCTCCCTGTCCTTCACTTCCAGGGGGACAGCTCCTTTGTAGTTATGACCAATTTCATCGTGACCCCTCAGCAGGCTCAAGGCTACTGTGCAGAGGTGAGGACTCTGCCCCTCTCCTGGATCCACAGGGAGATAACCTAATGGAATCCCCTTGGGCCTTGGTGGTGATGTAGGACGGGCTTTCTGATGAGGTTATGATGCAATGTTGGACAGAGAGTCACACAAAATAACCCTCAACCATTGTTAGTACCATTGTTGGGCATTGGGCCTCTCCATCCCAGCCTCCAGTCCCCTGCCAGCAGCTCTCAGCAGCTGGACAGAAGCCTAGGATAAATGTGGGAGAAGGAGGCTGTGAGCAGGGGTCTCCCACAGAATCTGAGATTTTGCTCCACGTCTACACTGTGGCCCTAGGGGGTGGAGCAGGAGAGGGTACTCCCTAGGACCACACCACAGGGCCTGGGGCCAGCAGCTCTCCTCTCCCCCAGAACCCAGAAGGTGGCATATGTCAGGATGATAATGGCTGCACTCCAGGAAAAGCAGAAAGGAAGGCCCAAGGTAAGACCAGCCCCTTCCTGTCTGCCTCTCTCTGTACTCCACATCTCACCAAGCCGTTCCCCACTGAGAAAGTCTATCCTGCTCTCATCCTGGCCCTCAGCTCCCATGCCATGGAAGTCCACCATAGGGTGGGACACCAGGGGTTTCTCTCTCACTACAGGTATCCGCACAGGCAAGTGTGTGCCCTTCAACGGCACAGTGAAGACCTGTGAGATCTTTGGCTGGTGTCCTGTGGAAGTGGATGACAAGATCCCAAGGTAACTGATGTCCTGTCCTTCCAGGGAGCTAGAGGCAGGGTCCTGACTCACAGACGTCTGTGTCTGGCAAGAATGGGTTCTTTATACTTCTGATCCTACCCCTCACCCTATCCGTGTGGCCCAGGCCAAAGAGTCTCCCTGGTCTAGGAGCCTGTAAGCCTGTGCCTCTGTAGCATGGCTACCCCAACTCCACCATACATCAATGCACGCTATGGGGGACCCCTGTGCACCCTGCTATATGCCAAGCTCTTTCAGAGCATGCAAACACTCTTGGGGAGGGGCACTGAGTGAATGCTGTTTCCCCAGCCCTGCTCTTCTCCATGAGGCTGAGAATTTCACCCTCTTCATCAAGAACAGCATCAGCTTTCCACGCTTCAAGGTCAACAGGTTCGTGGGAAAGGAAGGCAGAGATGCAGGTGGTTTGTAGCAGCTGCAGTGCTCTCAACACTGTCTCCCTCCATCCCTGCTGCCTGCACTCTGGAGACAGCAGCCTTGGCTGACTTTCTGGAGGCTGACTGCTCTGGAGGGGGACATTCTAGAGTTCTTGAGGGTCCCTAGAGCTGAGCGGAGAGAGCACCCTCCCAGCTGGCTGCTACCCATGCCTTCCACACAGGCGCAACCTGGTGGAGGAGGTGACTGGCACCTACATGAAGAAATGCCTCTACCACAAGACCCTGCACCCACTGTGCCCAGTCTTCAGCCTTGGCTATGTGGTTCGAGAGTCAGGCCAGGACTTCCGCAGCCTGGCTGAGAAGGTATGGATGGGATGGGGTGGTGCCGGCAAGGAGTATACAGCTCAAGGTCACAATACAGGCCTGCCAGTCCCATCCTGTCTCCCAAATTTCCCTGGGATAGGCCAAGTGTGTGCATTGGACTTGAGCCCTAGTACCAGAGCCCCGAGGGTCCGCAGGGCCTGGTCGGATCCATGGAGGAGATGCAAAGAATGAAGAGATGTGGGCAGACAGCATCATCTGGCTATTCAAAAAAAAATGATCCTCCCTCCCTTCCCTTCTCCCTTTATTTCTTCCTCTCTCCTTCCCTTCCTTTCCTCTCCCTCCCTCCCTCTCTTTCCTCCCTTCCTTCTCCCATTTTTTCCTTTTTGTTCTTTTGAGTCAAGGTCTCTCTATGTGGCCTAGGCTGTCCTCAAACTCTTAATGCCCTTGCATCTGCCTACTTAATGAAGAGTAGAGGTATGTGTCACCACACCCAGTTTCTTTTTTAATGATTTTTTTTTTCTGCTGAGGATGGGCCTCATGCATGCTCAGTAATAACCCCTAACCTGGAGCTGTACCACAGCCTGAAATCACTGTGGTGGGGATGGACCTCAGGGCTTCTCATGTCCCCTGGATTCCAAGACCACAGTCCTGTCTTCGTTATAAGGCTCTGGATCCAAATCCTGCTCTGCTTCCCAATCAGAGTGTGCCCTCAGCCAGGTCTCTTAGGTTCAGTGTAGCTGGGAATTACCAGTGAAGACAATAATAACACCATTCCCGTGGTGGTGCTGTGAGGATCAAGTGAGCATGCACCTGCCAGCTAGCACTTCAGCTCTGCCCGGCATGGGGCAGTCCTACATCCTGTTCTCGCTGGGTCCTTCTTGTGCTTGCTCTTGCAGCTGCCTGTTCAGGGATGGCAACTCTTCCCTTCTCTGTGAGGTCACTAACAAGCCCCATTCACGACACAGTTGTGTACGGTAGAAGTCTGCAGGTGTTTGCTTCCAAGAGCTACTCCGAGATGGAAGCAGCCAGACAGTGGTTAACTGTGGGTGCTTAGGCTTCTGTTTGTTCATCATGATTTACAACCCACCCTGCTTCTAGAACCCATGCCTACCCTCACCCACTGAGTGTGGAGATCCCTGTTCCTGCCTCCAGGCTCAGCTGCTCAGCTCCCTGCCCACTTCTCTGACCACCTCTCCGCTCTTGGCCTGAGCCACCCACCTGTCCTGCCTTTCTTTCTTTCTTTCTTTCTTTCTTTCTTTCTTTCTTTCTTTCTTTCTTTCTTTCTTTCTCAAAGATTTATTTATTTATTATGTATACAGAAGAGGGCACCAGATCTAATTGCAAGTGGTTGTGAGCCACCATGTGGGTGCTGGGAATTGAACTCAGGACCTCTGGAAGAGCAGCCAGTGCTCTTAACCTCTGAGCCATCTCTCCAGCCCCTTACTTCACTTTCTGAAGTGTTTTCTTCCCACACTGCACAGGTCACTCTAGTTCAAAGGCTGCTTGCTTGTCTCCCACACCACTGTGACTTGAGCCCGCGACTGAGAAAGGGTGACAAGTGCCAGATGACTCTGTCTCCTTGGACCCGACAGTCGTAGAGGACAGAGGTCAATAAGTAATCACACAGAATACACATATGACAAGCCGGGTGCGCTAGCACACATCTGCGATCCCGGCACACACAGGAGGCAGATGCAGAGTTCAAGGCCAACCTAGACTACACAGTAATACCCAGTCTCAAAAAACTACGAAATGGGAAGAAGACTCAGCCGTTAAAAGCACTTGCTGTTCTTCCAGAGGACCCAACTTTAGATTCCCAGCAATTCACATTGAGTGGTTCACAACCACCTGTAACTCCAGCTCCAGGGAACCCAATGACCTCTTCTGGGCTCTGAAAGCACCCATACACACACATATATACATTCAGAAAATACCCATACACACCTATACACATCTCTCAAAATTAATAATATAATTTTTCAAAGATAGTGCAAGCACCAACTATAAGACAGTTGTTGTTGTTGTTGTTGTTTTTCTCTTTTAAACTCATGAAGCCATCTTGCCAGTCTAGACAAGAGTTTTAGAATCCTGAAGCCCAGATCCTATGTGCTTGTGTCTCTGGCAGGGTGGGGTGGTTGGCATCACCATCGACTGGGAGTGTGACCTGGATTGGCATGTAAGGCACTGCAAACCCATCTACCAGTTCCATGGACTGTATGGGGAGAAAAATCTGTCTCCAGGCTTCAACTTCAGGTACCTGAAAGTCTCCTGCCAATTTCTAGAATGCCACAGGTTGACAGATGTACCCAGAGGGGACCAAAGGACCCTGGATGGCCTCCATCCTGTGTGAGTTATCAAACAGGAAGCCAGCAGGAAACAAGACCTTGAAGGCTTGAGTCCCTAGCCCTGGGTCTTGGCTCCTAAGATGTCTGCCTGGTGGGAGTCAGGGAAAGGCTGAGTTCAACTCTCCCGGAAGGAGGCTAATCATTCTCCTTGAGCAATGCCTGGAAGACCTCTTCCTAATACTTTGGCACCTTCTTCTGCCACCTGCCCATCCCCCCACCTCCAGGTTTGCCAGGCACTTTGTGCAGAACGGGACAAACCGTCGTCATCTCTTCAAGGTGTTTGGGATTCGCTTTGACATCCTTGTGGATGGCAAGGTGAGTGTCCCATGTGAAGGGATGGCCGCCAAGGAAGGCCCCTTCCTGCTCCAGATGTCTGTTGTTATGGATATGAAATGTGATGGGAAGGGTGTGTTCAGAGATCTGCTTCTAACAACCATGGACAAGAGGGATGACCCTGGCCAGGCTTAGAGACACTGACAGGACTCCTACCATCTCCTTGGGTCCCAGGAAGCAAGGCCAGGGTTAAAGCCTGGATTTAATGACTAGGAGCTGGCTCTCGGGAGAGTTGGAGCCCTGGGCTACAGGCAGTGGGGATAGTTTGGAGTAGAGGGAGAAGGGCTTGACCTTTTCTAGCTGGGTCCCTTCTTCTGATCCGGCTCTCCTCTGGGCCTTGCCACCAGGCCGGGAAGTTTGACATCATCCCTACTATGACTACCATTGGCTCTGGAATTGGCATCTTTGGAGTGGTAAGTGCTGGGCTGGGTTTCAGCCACTCCTCTTCTACATTCAGTTAGCAGAACCCCCAAAACGTGACTTCAGCTGCCCATCATTTCTGAGGCAGCAGCTGCTTTCCTACCACCCTAGACCCACTGTGTACCTGGGGAAACTAAGGCTCAGAGTTAAGGTAAGAGAGAGGTAGGATGAGGCTGACCTGGTCCCAGGAGGGGTTTGCAGCACCTTATCCTGTCTTCAGGAACCTGGGGTCTGGAGTGGAAGGATTCAGCTAGGACAGGACCGCAGTCAGTAGGGACCGCACTGGGACACGGAAGGCCTGTATCTGCCCCAGATTCCCACTCTCCATCCCTGCCCTCCCTGTCCTCAGGCCACAGTTCTTTGTGATCTCTTGTTGCTCCACATCCTGCCCAAGAGGCATTACTACAAGCAGAAGAAGTTCAAGTACGCGGAGGACATGGGGCCTGGGGAGGTAAGAGAACTCCCGAACTTCTTTAGCAGGGCTCTTCAAAGACCTCAAGCTTGTGGGTCTGTATTGGCAGGCTCTGTCCTGCAGGACTTGGAGCTACTTCTGGGGCCTGATTTGCGTTCTCACATTGCATACACAGGGTGAACATGACCCCATGGCCACCAGCTCCATTCTGGGCCTGCAGGAGAACATGAGGACCTCTTGACCTCAGCCTTGGGCTCTGAACTTGACTCAGTGTGTGGTTTCCGTCAAGGGCTGGTGGCTTCGAGCCAGGGCAGAGGCCATTCCCAGGGGCTTTCCTACCAGGCACACACCAAGTTGCCCACCTAGTTCAGAGTGGAGACAGGCAAGACACTGCAATTCAGAGCTCTGGGTCCAATTCCACACTTCCCCTCCTGAGGGATGTCCCCTGCAGTTTCAGCCACTCTGGGTCCATGTGGTTGGGCTCCTCACACACCTAGACCCTAGCTTTGTGTTTATGGCTCAGGCTCTCACTGTCCATCCCAGGGCCTCACCTGCCTAGATTTGTGCTCTTCTACATGGAAGCCACTAGCCAGATGTGACAATTTGAACTTAAATTAAAATATGATAAAAATACGCCTCAGTTGAACTAGCTAAGTGGACATGTGTGGCCCATGGCTACCACGCTGGACAGCATAGGATGTTTGTCATTAAAGGAAGTTCCGAAGGAATTCCCTGGGAGACTCATCAACAGTGCAGGGGCCTGGCACACATCCCACTTCCTAAACCAGAAACACAGGCCACTTTGTACCTGAGGCTTAAGAATTGCCATCCTGGAGCTTTGGGACTTGTAAGCTCCCAATCAGCCTCGGGTCAGCACCAACTGGCAACTGTAAGCACTGAGCAGGGGCTCAAACACCCCCAACCAGTGTGTAGTGTGCTCATGTGCCACACAGGCATTCACAAACCCCCATGTGCACACCGCCCCTACACACACAATCCTCCACCCCCACTGTGGGTTGGAACAGCTTGGGTACTCCAAGTGCAGCCATCTGAACACACCTACAGCCCCAGGCAGGGACACATGGTCTTCATGCAGTGTCACCACCATGGGACGATGCTCCTTCCTGAGGGAGTCAGGCCAGACCAGCCCTTCTAGCCACAGACCCTTACTCAGCTACCTCAGGTGGAGGTATAAGCTTGATGAATCCTGGCTCCTTGCCTGTGGCCCAGTCCCAGCTTCCATGGCCTGCCCAGCTTGGTTGGAACATGAAGCTGAGGAGGCAAGGGGTGGGGTACAATAAAAAAAAAAAAAATGAGGACAAATTTCTGTCTTCTTTGTTTTCCTTTTAAACCCTTCTGAAGTTCTGTGCACCTGCGAGATGCACAGCTGAGCTGAGCGTCTGAGGTCCCTGTGGGCAGGCTGGTGAGGGGTGCCTGAGCCCAGCTGGGTCAGTGAGCTCACAGTGGTCCCTGAGCTCCGTCTCTGCACAGGACAGGGCACCAGCACTCTACCCAAGCCTGAGCAAGCTCTTCTCCTGGCTGTGAGGGAAGTTGAGCATCCCAGAGGGAGCCTTGGGAAACAGGGTTGAGAGAAGGGCTTATTGTCCCAGGGTGGGATTTGGGGGCACTTCCACAAAGGAAGTGAGGCTCCATGTGGGCACGCCCTCCAGCCTGGGCTCACAGCCAGCCAGGGGTTCTGAGTACCCCCACCCTGCTCTGTCTAGACCAGTCTGAAAGGCACAATTTCTCATACTGATGGATCTGTACAGTTCAATGTGGTGGCCACTTGCCAGGGGTAGCCAATAAACACCTGGAACCATTTCACTTTGTAATGTTTTTTAAACAGTGCTTTGCTATGTGGCTCATGCTGGTCTGAAATTCACGATCTTCTTGTCTCAGCTTCTCAAATGCTAGGATCACAGGTATTTGGCACCGTACCCAGTTCTTATTTACTTTTAATTCACCAAAATAGCTGTATGAAGCCAGTGGCTAGTGGAGTGGACAGCATGGGCCAGTTGTTCTCTCAGACCTTGGCCTTCTGCCCCCTTCCCCAGCCAAGAACCTTCCACCCTCCTCTTTCCCAACCTCCGAAGCCTGTGCTTCCTCTTTCCTCCTGAGTGGCAGGGGGAAAAAAAAAAAGCATCCAAACAGCCCAGATACCTCCAGCCCAGGCAGCCTCTTCTCTCTCACCCCATGCCCTGCGTGTTTTCTTCTCTTGCATACATCTGGCTCATGTTCTGCTGCAGACCAGCCTACTCCCTCTTCATTGCTGCCCTTCCAGAAAGACCAGTTCACCCTTGTCTACAACCGGCCTCCACCCCCATCACTTCCAAATGCCTTTGCCAAGGTCGCTAGCAGAGTCCTTGATGCAAAATCCACAGGGATGCTCGGGCTTGCATCTTGCTTGGCTCCCAGCATTTAACAGTTATTCTAAGATCCCTTACAGTGGTAGCCCAGTGCAGCCTCTCCTGACTTCCTGGCAGGCCTGGAGAGTAGAAGAAGAAGGCCTCTTGCAGCTCTCACACAGCTCACCCTGTGTCCTTGGTGAGTGGCCTCTCTCCAAGACTCCTCTGTATGTTAGGGGAACTGTTACCTCTGCTAGGCTTAGGATAGAGATACACGTAAAAGTGCCCGGGACAGTTTCTGGCACACTGATACACACTATTACCCATTGTCTCTGGATACATACATACATGCATATATATTGTCTTCTTGGTGCTACAAACCTTGCTCCTTAGTTGGGAACATGGCTGCCTACAACTGCTACGCCCACAGCTGTGACACCTGTGTAGCTGTAGCAAGTATGCCGCTGTGCTGGGGTCCAGCAGCTGAAGGGTTGAGGTTGGAGCTTCCCGGAGCGTGGCCTCAAGCGGTTCCCCCACAATCAGCAATCGTCATGCAGCTTGAGGATCCCAGGAAGCCCTGGAGAACGAAATGGCCTTGACAACAGTCCTTGTTGGCACTAATCATGATCTTTCTCTGTATGTCTTATCTGTGTCTTCTCCAGTTAACAGCACAACCAGTACAGGTCAGCACCAACATGACTGACCCAGGTCACCTGTACCCGGAGCACCTCCATTTATCAGACCAGTGTATAAGGAACCTCAAAAGACTTCCTCAAATACATCTCTGGGGTCGTTCCTGTTTAGAGTAGAGCAGCGCGAGCTCTTGTCAGAAACAGCCAGAAAGCCCAAAAATGAAAGTAAAAATAAAAATGTTACGAGGGAATAAACATAGCATGCCAGACCCTTCTAGAGAGAAAGAGTTAGAGAAAATTCCCCAACACACACTTCCCGGGGGGTATACACAGTACTTCTTAGGAGGGAGCTGGAGGACAGCCCCTAGGTGGACCCCCGAAGGTGGAAGTTACCTAGAGCCGCTCCCATATACAGGAAGTTATGATAAAGTTGGGAACAGATGGGTAAATTATAAAGAACGGCTTGGAAAGCAAATGGGTATATGATAGTAAAATATAACCCAGACTGGCAAGAGTTTGGCTCCCCACAGATGTGGTCACTGGCGCGAGACAGATTTCACAAAATTCTGAGATCATGCCCTCAGACAATAGCCACGGTGAACTCGCGCTGCGGAAGTGATACACAAAAATAGATATGGATGTCTCTTGTTATTGTTTCTTGCTGACTCTGAGTAATTGTAAAAAATAATGGCCTGATGTAACCCCCTGCCAAGTTCCTTGATTGTAAAAGTATATAAACATTGCCTATACAGAAGTAAAATTGCAGCAGCACATCAACACATGTGTCTGTCTGTCATTCTCCTCGCCGATTCCTGACTTCTCCTTGAGCCTTCTCCCTGGTTCTCCCGCAGTGGTGGTCTCCCTCTGGGTGGTCTGCGGCAGGTGGCGCCTCGAACAGGGACTTGAAGGACAGGTAATCTTTTCCCCCCTTTTTTCTTTCCTCCTCAGAAGTCAGGTACGGTTCTTACCAGGGAGCTGCAGTCCCGCCGGTAAAGGATCACCGGTTAAGTGTAAGTAATCAAGGAGCCATGGGGCACGCATTGACTAAGAATGAGAAAATGCTGGTAATTATGATACAGCATATGTTAACTAAATCAGGGTTTCGGACATCAGTTGCAGATGTGCAGCAATTTATTGCCTTCTTAAAGAAGACCAGCCCTTGGTTCGTTGAGGAGGGATCATTGACTGTGGATGAATGGAAGAGAGTGGGGACAGAGGATTACGCCACCCCACAATCACAGACAAAGATACCTAGAGATATCTTGCAATTGATAACAACTAATGCCGTACAATCATGGCGAAAAATTCCCCCTCAGGGAACCAAGGGAGGAGCATTGGCTAGTATTAAACAAGGTACTGAAGAATCCTACCAGGATTTTATAGCTAGGCTTGAGGAAGCTGTCTCTAGAATGCTCCCCCCCTCAGAGGGGACGAGTATTCTATTGAAGCAGTTAGCATGGGAAAATGCCAATGCTCTATGTCAAGATCTGATTAGATCAATAAGAAAAACTGGAACCCTCCAGGACTACATAAAAGCATGTCAGGATGCCTCACCGGTTGTAGTGCAAGGAATGGCCTACGCCGCAGCCATGAAAGGACAAAAATTTAGCGCCTATATCAAACAAACATATGGGAATGGCAGGAAAACTGCCCAATCTCCAACTTGCTTTCAATGTGGAAAGGAAGGACATATGCAAAAAGAGTGCAGACAGGGAGGCAGAGCCAGACCTAAAAAGGGGGCTCCTGGCCTATGCCCTCGCTGCAAGAGAGGAAAACATTGGAGAAACGAGTGTAAATCAAAGTTCCATAAGGATGGAACGCCCCTAGGAAAAGGGGGCTCTGACGATGAGCAGGAAGAGACAAAAAACTAAGTCAGGGGTGTTCTCCTAACCCCGCAACAAAGGGAGAGGAGAGGAGGCAACAAGCACCTCACTCAGGGCTAGACCCTGAGGCTCCAGAGTTCACTGTTCATGATTTGTCTAGAGCAACTCCAGAAAGTGCAGGCTTGGATCTTGCTAGCACTAAGGACATGATACTGTCCAGATGGGATGGAATAGCTTTAGTTCCTACCAATGTAAGGGGCACTCTGCTGCCACAAACTGTGGGACTAGTCATTGGACGAAGTTCCAATTATCAAAAGAACTTTGAGGTTCTTCCAGGTGTAATTGATGCAGATACAGAAAATACTATTAAAGTTATGGTAAGGCCATCAGCAGAGACCATACAGATTCACAAAGGACAGAGGTTGGCTCAGCTGATCCTCTTACCTCTTGTTAAATTACCCAATCCTGTCATGAAGGATGCCCGGGGGCAAGGACAATTTGGGTCCACTGAAGGAATGTTCATGGTACAGGATCTCGGAGAGAGACCCTTTAAGTGCATCTTGATTAATGGACGGAAATTTCGGGGTCTAATGGACACAGATGCAGACAGGACTTGTATAGCTGCTTCAGAATGGCCTAGTAATTGGCCCATTCAAAAAACAGGGTCCTCCTTGTTGGGACTTGGCTCTGCTTCAGGGGTTATGCAGAGCACTGCATTATTGAAGTGGAAAAATGAAGGTAAAGAAGGCTTGATACAGCCTTATGTGCTCCCATCTCTCCCATTCACTTTGTGGGGGAGAGACATGCTTGATTCCATGGATATTAAACTAGTGACATCAGATCAAATTAGTTATCAAAATTTTTCATAGGGGCCACTACAGAACATCTGTATACAGACAAAATAGAATGGCTTACTCAGGAGCCTGTGTGGGTGAGTCAATGGCCCCTAACAACAGAAAAGATACAGGCTCTGGAACAACTAGTGCAAGACCAATTACAAAAAGGGCATATAATAGAATCTAACAGCCCATGGAATACCCCTGTCTTTGTTATCAAGAAAAAATCAGGAAAATGGAGACTGCTGCAGGACCTTAGGGCCATCAATGCAGTGATGAAGGATATGGGGCCATTGCAACCTGGCCTGCCCTCTCCTGTGGCTGTGCCTCAAGGATGGCATATAATTGTCATAGACTTACAAGACTGTTTTTTTACCATCAAACTTAACCCCTCAGACAGTGAATATTTTGCCTTTAGTGTTCCCTCAGAGAATTTTAAGCAGCCTTTCAAAAGATATCAGTGGGTAACATTGCCTCAAGGAATGAAAAATTCTCCTACATTGTGCCAAAAATTTGTAGATCTAGCTTTGCAGAAAATAAGACAAAAATATTCTGATTTATATCTCATTCACTATATGGATGACATACTTCTGGCCCATAAAGAAAAACCTCAGTTGGAACACATATTAGAAGAGACCATAGAGGCACTAACCCTGTATGGATTAGTGATAGCCCCTGACAAGATACAGAAAGACAGGCCTCTAAATTATTTAGGACAAATAATTAAGGAAGATTATATTACTTCTCAAAAGGTCTCCATCAGAAGGGATAAATTGAAGACTTTAAATGATTTTCAGAAATTATTAGGTGATATTAACTGGCTTAGACCTTATTTAAAAATTACCACTGGTATGTTGAGCCCTCTATATTCAACTTTACATGGTGATTCTAATCCAAAATCCAAACGTGAGTTGACAAAAGAAGCTATTAAGGCCTTGCAATTGGTAGAACAGGCTTTAACTGCAGCTAAGGTTAAACAAGTAAATTATACAGAGCCATGGTCTTTGATACTTTTTGCAACTTCTTATACACCCACTGCTTGCCTGTGGCAAGATGGAGGATGGAATGGTTACATTTACCACATACTCAAGCTAAGATGTTGGCTGATTATCCTTATTTATGCTCCATATGTAAAGGCCGCAATCGGTCAAAAGAATTGTTTGGGAAGGAACCACCTAAGCTTATTATTCCATATAATAAAGCACAATTAGAACATTTATATCAATTCAATGAAGATTGGATTTTGGCACTACAGAATTTTACAGGTCAGATATTGTTTCATTACCCTAGACACCCTATAATAGAATTTGCAAGAAATATGGAATTGATATTTCCTGTCTGGTTCTCTCATAGCCCCTTAGATCATGCTGTAAATATTTTTACAGACGGTTCCTCCTCAGGAAGAGCTGTGGTTTTTACCCAGACACATGGCCTGTGGATAGAGGAAGGAGAGAAGACTTCTGCACAGCAAGCAGAAATTAGAGCAACTATTTTGGCCTTTGAAAAGTTCTCTCAAGAGTTTAACCTTTTTACAGATTCCAAATATGTAGCTAACTTGTTTCCAGCGTTGGAAACTGCCCTTTTGTCAGGGAAGTCCCCCATTTTACCATTTTTACAGAGATTACAAAATTTAGTCCAAAAAAGGTCACAAAAATTTTATGTAGGACATATTAGAGGACATAGCAAATTACCTGGTCCACTGGCTCAAGGTAATGCTATGGCAGATTTATTGACCCAAAATTCTTCGGGAGTGTTTTCTGTACATGAGGCTCAAAAAAGTCATGCCATACATCATCAAAATGCATCTGCTCTGAGAAAGATGTTCTCTATAACAAGGGAACAGGCCAGACATATAATAAAAAAATACATTCATTGCCCCCCAGTGCATCACCCACAAAAGATGGATGTAAACCCTAGAGGTTTAAAGCCTAATGTCATTTGGCAAATGGATGTGACTCACATCTCTTCTTTTGGAAGAATGGGTTATATACATGTCACAGTAGACACATACTCCCATTTCACTTATGCCTCAGCTAGGACTGGGGAAGCAGTCAAAGATGTGGTTCAACACCTTATACAATGTTTTCAAATCATGGGTCTTCCCTCACAAATAAAAACAGATAATGGGCCTGCTTACACTTCTAAAGCTTTTAAACAATTTTATGGCCAATGGGGAATCGCCCATGTTACAGGGATACCCTACAATCCTCAAGGACAGGCCATTATAAAAAGGACTCATCAAAATTTAAAATTACAAATAGAGAGGCTACAAGCCTCTAATGGATATTTTACTCCTCATCATGTCTTATCCCATGCCCTGTTTGTGCTTAATCATCTAAATACAAATGACAAGGGACTCAGTGCAGCCCTGATTCATTGGGATCGTAAATTCCATAAGACTCCTTTGCCACTAGTATATTGAAAGGACTTGTTGTCCGGTACATGGAAGGAACCGGATGTTCTTATAACTGCGGGACGAGGGTACGCTTATGTTTTCCCACAGGATGCCGACTCCCCCATCTGGATCCCAGATCACCTTATCCGACCTGCAAAGGGAAAAGAGAAGGCGCAAACACCGCTGGAAAAAACAACAGAGGAAACTGATGACGGACATAAAAAAGATGAAGTTCAGCGGCGAGAAACCGAAAATGACTTGGTCACAGATTCGACTTCTGACTCAGAACACAAAGGAACTTTTAATTAAACAGGGAAAACCCCTTACAGCTTCTTTTTATTTCCTTGCCTTTCTAGCTTTAATTTCCACCCCACTGCCGGTCACTCAGGGAATTTCCTACTGGGCGTATGTCCCTAATCCCCCGATTATTCAGCCTGTAGGATGGTTAGATCGAGAGCCTATCAAGGTGTTAACCAATGACTCAGTCAGATTGGGTGGAGCACAGGATTCTGACGCTCGTAGCAGCTCCTCCTCCTTAATAAATTTTGAGGGCAGAGCAGATTCGCTCCCAATCTGCCTGACGCTGCAGGGGAAGGTGCCTTACGGCTGCTTTCCAACATCTTACAGGACCTTCCTGACTGACAGCCCAGACAGAGCAAACACTGGCAAGAGGTGGGTATGGGAGCTCCAGATACAGACTTTAGGGAATCAATTGTATAAGGATAATTTTACTCAAGTCAATCTCATTCCTATCACCCCCTGTATTCAAAAGTACCGGGATAAAGATCAATTTTGGGATTCTTCTCTGTCCAAATTCCCAACATGGTTGACTTGCGGTTTTCCAAATGCAGCTACAAGGTATAAACCACAGGGGTCGTCAGGATCCCTCAGGATATGGGATTACTCTAATTCTAATGATAAGGAGGACACTTATAAGAGTTATCTAAATACTCATAAGGAGAAATTTCATAATTATGTTTTTAAAGGACATGGAGAGCCTCTTAGGAGATGGTTCTCTCCAGGCTTTGTAAAACCTACATGGTTTGCAAAACAAGGCAACATTACTAGGAGACATTCTGGTTTGTTTAGGCTTGTTGCAGCTTCCAACATGATGCTAAAAAAAAGACCTAACCATACTCAATCAGAGGCCGTTGGCCTTAGAGCCTGTGTGTCTTACCCTAATGCCATGCTCTTAGCACAATCTTCCTTTATTAATATTACTCAGGATGGTAATTCTTTTCAAATAATATGTAATTCTTGTAAATTGACTAATTGTATCACTTCCGCGGAGCCAAAAGATCTAGGGACGGTTCTCATAGTCCGGCGACCTCCATTTGTCATGTTGCCTGTAGAGTTGGGCCCTGAACCTTGGTATGACAATTCGGCCTTACAAGTTTTAAATACTTTAAAAGATTTGATTCGTCCAAAACGGTTTGTTGCTGCTTTGATTCTAGGTATTACTGCTCTAATTTCGATTATTACTACCTTTGCTGTTGCAACAACCACATTAGTTCAGGAAATTCATACAGCTCATTATGTCAATACTCTTAATAAGAATATTACTATGGCTTTACTTGAGCAAGAAGCTATAGATAAAAAATTAGAGTCTAAGATCAATGTTTTGGAAGAAGTGGTTTTGGCCCTAGGACAGGACATTTCCAACCTCAAAACCACGATGTCTGCTCGCTGCCATGATAACTTCAAATCCATCTGTGTTACCCCATTGCCTTATAATGCTTCCCAGCCTTGGGAAAAGGTTAAGGCTCATTTACAGGGAATCTGGCATGATACAGATATTACCCATGATCTGGCCTCTTTACAGAAAGATATTTCGGCTATGAGTCAGGCTCATTTGCAAATAGGCGGACTACAAGATCTAGCTACAGAAATAAAAAAAAGGAATTAAGGATATGAACCCCATAGATTGGCTACAATATTTCATTTTTATTGGAGTGCTCATTTTACTAGTAGTGCTTGTTGTTTTTCTTTTTCCTTGTCTTATTAAATGTCTCTATACTTCTGTGAAGACAGTGCAGCAGGACGTGTTTGAACTTCATTTTAAAAACAAAAAAGGAGGAACTGCTACGCCCACAGCTGTGACACCTGTGTAGCTGTAGCAAGTATGCCGCTGTGCTGGGGCCCAGCAGCTGAAGGGTTGAGGTTGGAGCTTCCCGGAGCGTGGCCTCAAGCGGTTCCCCCACAATCAGCAATCGTCATGCAGCCTGAGGATCCCAGGAAGCCCTGGAGAACGAAATGGCCTTGACAACAGTCCTTGTTGGCACTAATCATGATCTTTCTCTGTATGTCTTATCTGTGTCTTCTCCAGTTAACAGCACAACCAGTACAGGTCAGCACCAACATGACTGACCCAGGTCACCTGTACCCGGAGCACCTCCATTTATCAGACCAGTGTATAAGGAACCTCAAAAGACTTCCTCAAATACATCTCTGGGGTCGTTCCTGTTTAGAGTAGAGCAGCGCGAGCTCTTGTCAGAAACAGCCAGAAAGCCCAAAAATGAAAGTAAAAATAAAAATGTTACGAGGGAATAAACATAGCATGCCAGACCCTTCTAGAGAGAAAGAGTTAGAGAAAATTCCCCAACACACACTTCCCGGGGGGTATACACAGTACTTCTTAGGAGGGAGCTGGAGGACAGCCCCTAGGTGGACCCCCGAAGGTGGAAGTTACCTAGAGCCGCTCCCATATACAGGAAGTTATGATAAAGTTGGGAACAGATGGGTAAATTATAAAGAACGGCTTGGAAAGCAAATGGGTATATGATAGTAAAATATAACCCAGACTGGCAAGAGTTTGGCTCCCCACAGATGTGGTCACTGGCGCGAGACAGATTTCACAAAATTCTGAGATCATGCCCTCAGACAATAGCCACGGTGAACTCGCGCTGCAGAAGTGATACACAAAAATAGATATGGATGTCTCTTGTTATTGTTTCTTGCTGACTCTGAGTAATTGTAAAAAATAATGGCCTGATGTAACCCCCTGCCAAGTTCCTCGATTGTAAAAGTATATAAACATTGCCTATACAGAAGTAAAATTGCAGCAGCACATCAACACATGTGTCTGTCTGTCATTCTCCTCGCCGATTCCTGACTTCTCCTTGAGCCTTCTCCCTGGTTCTCCCGCAGTGGTGGTCTCCCTCTGGGTGGTCTGCGGCATACAACGGAGGTTACATTTCCATGTTCTATCTCTTATACCTGGGTCTGGTTATGTGACAAAATTTGAGGTGGTGGGATGTATGGGGGAATGTTCTGTGGCACTTTCTGGGTACTTTCTTTAGGAGAGTGTTGAGCTGGAGAGATAGCTCAGTGATTAAGAGCACTTGCTGTTCTTGCAGAGGACCCAGGTTCAGTTTCCAGTCACATGGTGGCTCACAATCACCCATAGGCACACACAGGTGCACATACATACAGGCAAACCATTTAACCACATAAAATAAATAATTTTAAAAAGAGAGAGTTAGTGTTGATCCTTTGTTGTTTTTCTCCATTCCAAAACCTGGAATGTGTATGTGATGACTAGAGCTCTGGCCCCCGATTCAGAACCACAAGGACAAAGGCCATCTCCAGAGCTTGCTGGTACAGGGGGTGAAGAGAGCCACATCTGGAAGGTTTTGTGGAGTAGAGCCATCATATCCACCCAGAAGTGTTTCTCAGGGCTTACGCGTGAGACTTTTGTTGCCTACGTCAGAATTTTTATTTTACTTGGAACAAGTGTTTTGCTCTTGGCCTTGTTTTAGATGATTTGCTTCATCCTTTCCAATGCTCTACTTAGGACTGTGGGTCCTTGAGGGCTCTCCAAACTGTCCTGTTGAGGTATAGCTCAGCAGTAGCTCACTTGTTTAATATGCAGGAAGCCCTGGATTCCATCTCCAACACTGGGACAAAAATGGCTCTTTGGCCCAGCCCTTTCCTGAATCCCTGCTCTATAGATCCCTTCCTCCTCTTGGAAGATCCTCGAGCCCCGGGTCTCAGTGCCCTTCACCTGAGTCTTTCCCATCAGCACTGGAAACTCTTGAGACCAAGGACTGTTCTTGATTTCTCCAGCACAGCCTGACCCCTGAGAGGTGTCCAGCTGATGAAGGGCTGCTGGCCATTCTGGATATCCAGGACGACATGGGGGAAGGCTTCCTAGCAGCAGAAGTGTTGAGCCCCCAAATACAAGTGGGGCTGGTAGTGAGGAGTGAACTGTGGAGGGCTTGAGGGAGACCTGTTCTCAAGGTAGTGGGGACAATGGAAGATCCTAGGAGGCAGCTGTCCCGTGTTTCTGAAAACCTGTCCAGGTTGGCCAGCAGGCAGTGGGACTGGGTAAGGGGAGAGGCCGGGGGAGACACTAGTCAAGGGGAGACATAACTAGCGGTTGAGCTCGGGGCAGGAGGTGGAGAGAGGTAGGTAGACTTTAGGGATCTTCTAGAGGTAGCATGGCAGAACCACGTGCTACACTAGCTGGGTCAGAAAACCTGCTACACAGGTGTAGGCTTTCAGGTAACTCCCGGTTTCGGACTCCAGCTGGAGACAGGGACACAGGGGAGACCGAGCTGGAGACAACAATATGGGTCTGGGCTTGAGGTAAGCAGTGATGTGGGGTTCTCCAAGAGACTAACAGCAGGATCGAACCAAGGGTCTGTGAGGGCCAGAGTCCCCAGGCCTCTTGGTCCTGTCGGGCTCTTTCCCATCTCTTCAGCCCCACTTAGGGGCTTGTTGCCTCCTGCTCCTCCCCAAATCTGAGTGCTGCCCAACCCAGTCCTCCGCCGGTCCTCCCTTCTCCTGGCTTCTTCCTACCCCAGGAGAACACTCAACTCCAGGCCCTTCTCCCGCTGCCTCCGCCTAGCCTCTCCCTGGCAGGCACCCGGGCCTCATCAGTTCCGAGGAAGGGATGCTCTTGCCTCTACAGGCCAGGACGCAGGATTGAAGACTCGGGAAAAAGCACCGTACGCTTCAAGCCAGGCTGAGGGGCTCACGACGTGGCCCGAGGGATTTCGGGTTCCCTTAGCCTGTCTGTCTGCGGGCGCCGGGGGCGTGACGCGTCCGGGCCCAACCGCAGGGCCCCTCCCGAGCCACCTCCTCCCGATCCCGTCGAGACCCCGCCCCCTCCGGCAGGACCGGGCTCTGATTGGACGGCGCTGCGGGGCGCTGCGCGGCGCAGCCAATGATAGCGGGCCGGCGCGGCGGCGGGCGGGGGAAGCGAGCGCTGCCTGGAGCCGCGGCGCCGGCGGGTTGAGCCGGGCGATCCCAGCCCGGCGAAGCAGGCAGGGCGGGGCGCGCGGCGCGGGAGCGAGCCTGGCGCCCACCGTGGAGACTGTCGCGAGGTGCCGAGGTAGGGGTCGGCGGCGGGGACTTGGAGTGGGGAACTGGGGTGCGGACGGCTGAGCCGCTCTGTGCAGCGAGCGTGTTGTAGAGGGGTGGTCTGCGAGGCCGCGTCTACGTGGGCAGCCCAGGGACCTAGCGTGCAGAGATCCCCACTGTGTCTCCAGGGCCAAGTCTGCGGGGTGGCTCCTCGAGCCTGCGTCTGTCTAAGCCAGCTATGCGGGCGCCCGGCCACCTACGTCCCTTTCGCAGATGCTGTCTGCGGGACTGCAAAGGAGCCCCACGCATGGTGCCCCGGGCCCCGGCTCTGGGTGGAGGCCGTGTCTATGCGGAGTGGGCCTGGACGGGTGCACCCACGTGTGGATCTCGGCGGAGCGCTCCTCCCACGGCCCTCCCGTGAGTCTTCCGTGGAGAGCTGGGGGCGGGGTAATGAATGGGACGGATGCAGCGAGCGGCTTCAGCTGCTGCGTAGTCGTCCCCTGGCTGAGGGTGGCGGAGGCGGGCGATGCAGCTTCTGGTTCTGGTGGGCATAGGATTGATGCTCCGAGGGTACACACGTGCGCGGGGAGCTGTGTGTGGTGTTTGGAGGCGGGTGTGCGTGCGTCACGTGGACACAAGAGTGTGCTTGTGTACTTGGGGGGTGCGTTTCAGGATGGAGTGGTGTGTGAGCACGGGTCACGAGGACATGGGTTACATATGTCAAGGAAGGGGTGTGTGCTTGTCTTGAGGGTGTTGCAGAGTGAGCAGAGCTCTCTGTCACGTGCCCTGGGTCCCAGGACTGTGTTCCAGTGAGTGCCTCTTTGTCTTGGCCAGGTTCAGGATGAGAGAGAAACACACAGCTTGTGTCCTTGAAAATTCCAGGGAACAGGAAGAGGCCAGGCCTTCTTCACATCCTTGTCTCCTCCATCCAACACACACTGTGCACAGGTCAGACTGTTCTAGACCCACACACTTCAGGGAGCCCACTGCTTGCTCCTTGGTCCCTCCACACTCAATCTTTACAGCAGAAGTGGGGCTCATCTTAAACCTCAGCCAACAGAACTGCTTCCCTGCTTAAGACTGTCTGGTGTTGGAGGCCTTCTGGTTTCTGTCTACAAAGGCCTGCCCAACCCCACACCAAGCCCTGAGTCCCACTTTGGGAATGGTCTCTCTTAGGCACAGGGTGAATCCCCAATCCCCAATCCTGCTTAGTGGTCAAAAAAGAACTTCAGTGTCACCACTTCCAGGAAATACCCCCGAGGCCAGTGTAAGTAGACTGTGGCTTCTCTTCAGATATACCCCTCCATCAGGGACCTCTCACGCAGAGCAAGCACCTTCCCACCTCATGGCACTTGCTTCTGTGTGCCAGTCCCTCTGACTAGAGATGCGCTTCCCCAGACGTCCACACTGTTTACTGCCTTAGTTCTCTCATAGCTGCTTAGAGCTTGCATCTGAAATCCGTAGTATTATCATCTTATTCCTGTGCTGTCTTGTTACAATAGCTGTCCTCCCAGGGTATCCCACATAACCTATCATATATTCATTTCTTATTTGTTGCTTCCTGCCTCTACCAGAAAGCGAATGGTGAGAGCAGGGACTTTGTCTTTTGGGTTCACTGGTTTTTATCTCCCAGTCCCTACAGAGCAAATTCCCATGAATAGTCGTGGCGGGATGCATGGCTCTGGATTTGCATGTCAGGAGTCACGGTGCCTGTCTGTTCTGAGGCCCCTGAAGAACCAGGGGCAAACTCCGAACATATTTGCATGTTAGAAATCCTCCCACTAGCGACTGGTGTGGAGGAGGGGAGTGGGATCTGAATCTGGAGGTAGGAAACCCCAGGAAGTAGGGAAAGAATGGTGGAGGTCAGAATCTGGCTGTTTTATCCCCGAATCTGTGCTGTTTATGGGGTTCAACTTAGCTCAGCCTGCCAGCAGTGGAGAGATCAAAGAGGCGTCTCAAAGGAGGTGATGTCTGAACTGGTCTTCAGGAAGTGAAGCCAAGGGAGGCGTGTTCCTGGGAGAAGGCACAGTGTGTGCGAAGGCCTGGTGACACAGAGCCTGCAGTTGGGGAAGCTTGAAGTGGTGGCAGTGGGGGGGGGGGGGGGGGGGGAATAATCCTTCTGAGACTCTTGCCTCTATGGCCGGCACTGTGAGAACTAGGGAAACGGAGTTCCCACCTCTGTGATGGGGGCGGAGGAGAATTAACAGTCCAGGGATGATGCTTGAGTTGGATGGGTCCCTGATGGAGCTGAACTACCCAGGAACAGGGAGGGGAGGAACTCTCTGGAAAGAGGGCGGAGGAGGCTGAGAGCTGGCATAGAAGAGGAGGACCACAGATGTCAGTTTCCACAGGTGGGCCGAGGGATGCCTTGAGGACAGCTGCAAAGGGGGAGGCATGAGCCCACCTGGGTGTATGGGGGATCCCCAGAGGTAGTGGGAGGGCCATCCTCACAGCAGGCATCCTTGAGCATGACTTGGCACCAGCCTCCTGGGTCTCCCTCAAGGGGACTGAGTCATCCCAGGCTGGGGCAGGAGCTGCAGAGGGTACCATTGCCAGAGCCATCAGACCCTTGTCAGAAGCATAAACAGGCTATAGAAAAGCATCCCTGAGATGTCAGGACAACTGGTGTGTAGCCCACAAGGCTACTTACTGCCTCCTTGCATCCAACCCCACCCCCCCCCCCGACACACACACCAGACCTTTGCTGATGAGGGCCTGCTCATCTTCTGCCTGCATGGTAATTGGTCCCTGGTTCAGCCTGGCTCTGGAACATTCTAACAGAACTCAGAATAAGATCTGAAGTTACTGTAGATAGGGCTGCTTGAGCCCGTGTGGGTGACAGCAGGGTCCTCTTCTGGACTCTAGGACCAAACTGGATGGGGCATGTCCTCAAAAGGAGGTCAGACGAAGTGGCCTTCTGAAGCCAAGAGTTTGTGTACATGGGAGTGGCAGACACTTGGAGGGTGGGGTGCAGCTTGGAGGAGAAGCCGGAGCCAGGCCAGTCTAGAGCCAGGCACCTAAAGTGGGTTGTTTTGGTAAAGTGGGGCTCACTCTGAGTTGCTTCCAGATACACACACATTCTAGCCACATATTACTCTGGCACAAACTTCTTCTGTGTCCACAGTTCCATCCACTTCCTTCTAGGGCTCCCAGAGAAGACAGGACAGTAACCATCTATCTTACTCACCTGTGGGAAAACTGATGCTTCAAGAAGCTTAGTGTCCTTACCTAGCCCAGCGTGGTGGTGGCACAGGCCTTTCATCTCAGCCCTTGGGAGGCAGAGGCAGGAGGATCTCTGAATTCAAGGCCACCCTGGCCTACAGAGGGAGTTCTAGGACAGTCAGGGCTACACAGAGAAAACCTGACTCAAAAAACCAAAATAAAAATAAGAACAAAAAGCTTAGTGTCCTAACCCAGGTAGTATAGCTCCCATCTGGGAGAACAGGATTTGAACTTTGCCTAATGAGAGAAGACCTGTGGCTGGGGCTGTTATCTAAGTCAGTGGAGGGATTGACTCCCTGACACCTCCCCACCCCACCCCAGCCAACAAGAGTCTTTGCTGTGCCCTGGGACTGGGTCTCAGCCTGTCTGTCCAGCTTTCTGTTTGTCTGCTTATCTGCTGAGTCAGCTTCTACAAAGCATTCTTAAGGCTTTAGTTTGAGAAAACCCATTGAGTGCACTGCCAAGGAGGAGTGGACCCTCAGGCCAACCTTACAAACCATCACCAATCCCAGGCTGGTGGGACAGGGCATGTGTGGGGAAATCCAGACTTGACCTCTGGAGTTCCGCTCCCCTGGCCCTGGCTACACGCATGTGCCGGTCTAAGGGGCCAGAAGTGCACATGATCAACTGGTACAAGGGGAGCCCTCAGAGAGCGAGAACTGCTTGTCTGCACAGATGTGCTCCTAGGTGCAGCGCCACAGCACAAGGATGCACAGCCCCCAGCCTCTTCCAAGATGTTCTCTCTGGGTCAGACACAGGCCCTCATGCACACAGCATAGCCAGCCACAGGCCAGGCACAAGGCCCTGTCTCCTGGACACTCAGCAGGAACTTTGGGCCTTCCCTGCTGCCTCCCTCCAGCCAAGCCCTGCTTAGTCACCTGAATTTGATCCAGGCAAGAGGGAGGCATGGATGGAGAGCCTGACGTCAGCTCTCACAGCCTCCTCCCACCACCACCCTCGCATCCATCTGTGGCCCCAGCTCATCCCATGCAATCACAACTCTTTCTCTGGAGCTTGTTAGTGGCAGGCGCTGTTCCATGTCCCTGCCAGGCGTCAGCATCTTTACACCTCACAACCACATGAGTGTGAGACTTGCCTTGTGGCTCGCTTCACTGATGAGAAATACCCAAAGTTATCTGCCCTCCCCACCTCTAAGAGCCAGGAAGTGGGCAGCCTGGCATCCCAGCCTGGGTACCAAGCCAGGTCATAGTCTTTAGACCAGAACAGGAAGGCTTCTGCACCCACTTGCTGTGAGACCCCAGAGCATCTGAGGAAAGGGGGAGAGGGAGCTAAAAGGAAGGTGACTTTTTTGGAGTTGTAACCTGAGGGAAATTATATGCAAATGTTATGGGCCAGGGCGGCTTGTGGCTTCTATCTGCTGGGGGCTTCCCTGAGAGCAGAGGGTGAGAACTTCTGACTGTCTTCCATTCCCTGATGTGGTCTACTGCCTGAGGCTAGTTGGGGTTCCCTCACTGAGGCTGCTTTCCTATCCATGTAATGGGAACAGGGCTGTAGAGATCACTATGACGTCGACCACTTGTATTCAGCAAATATTTATCAAGCTCTTATGTGCCAGGCACTGTTGAAGACACAAGTGATCTTATGGAGACAAAGCAGACCGGAGAACTAATCTCAGTGCTTAAGACCTGGTGGGGAGGCCCGCCCTGTGGGGAACGGAAGAGAGGGTGGAGGGAGTCAGGCTTGGGGAGGCTCTTCTCAGCCTTGAAGCTCCCCTCACCCTCCACACCTCTTCCAGGGAGGCCTTTCAGAGCTCCAGCCTCACAAGCTCCCCCATCCTCTTCCTTCCTTCATGGCAGCAGCAGCTCTGCTGCCTCCTGCCTCCTGCCTCTGCTGGCTCCTGGCTCCCAGTCACTCAGCACAGGTGGTCCCAAGCAGAGGCTCTGACCCTTGCCCTGTTACAGTCTACCTCCAAGTCTGCTGGTAGGCAGGGCGGCTACCGAGGCATAGCATCTACCGTACAGAGGGGGAAGCCTGGCTTGCCCCAGACCCGTGGTAGGTTGGCAGCGGAGGTGGCTTCCCTGCCTGTGGATAGGGTATTCCAGCCAGCCCTACCACCTTGACAGCATTCACAGCCAAGGATGGAGAGCCACAGATAGAATGAGCATGTCACCCATGGGACCTGTGTTCTCTGAGTTGCAGTCAGGATAGAGGAAGTCACCAAGCGACCGGAAGGGCAGGGGTTCAGGAGTCCACTTACTTCCTTTTCTGAGAAGATGCAGAGTGAGGCCCAGGAGGGAGCCTTGGGTGGAGGTGGAGCCAGAATATGGGCTGTGGCAGAGATGGTTGTCCTGGTCTGAGAGTAAGCCAGGGGTTCAGCATGCAGCTAAGGGTCATGGCTGAGGTGAAGGGTGGGCCTGAGGCTGGGAGTTGACTTGAGGCTCAAGCCAGGGCTGCTGCTAGGGCTTTTAGCTGATTGGGGAACATAGACTGCAGTAGATGCAAGGTATGTATGAAGCCAGATCCAGGAGCACGTCGGCCCCAGTAAAGCAGCCACAAGGGACGTTTTGTCACATGGGCAGGCCGGAGGAAAAAACAGGAGTACAGACGCTACACTAGGGTCTTGTGTGGCAGAACGGCCCCTAGTGTACCCTCCTCTGGGCTAGGAGCTCCACTGGGACAGGGAGATTTGCTTTGGGGTCTTGAAGATAGTGAGAGGAGGTGACAGAGGCCCGAGACCTCAGGAATGCTCTTGAAAACAGGGAGAGGGACCAGAGTGAAGGTCTGGGATATCCAGAAGGCATTCCTGGAGGAGGTGTCCGGGTCTGCAGCTCCAATGCCCAGCCTGCTTATATATAAGGGGCAATATTGTAATGGTCTGCCAGCAAGTGTGGTGACTGTTGAGCTACTGGGCTGCCTGGATGGTTGGGACTGAACTGACCTGGGACTCTGTGCCTTAGTGTGACTAGGCCTCCAGGTCTGCCACATCAGCCTGTCTTGACTGCAGAATCAGTTTTGTTGCACTTCTCTATGAAGCCATCAGGGTAGGAGTGACTGTACCTATTTTACAGGCAGGGGCATGAGGGGGTAGCGGGCTGCCATGCAGCAGAGCTTGGTGAGCTACTAGGAGTCCCTGGATTTATGTGCCAGCAAGCCAGGCCCAGGGAACAACCAGGAGGTGGGTCTATAGCACTGTGGCTATAGTGGGAAAGGGGTCTTGGCCCAATCCACTTGCCTGGCCAGGAGTGACACTCTCTCCTCTCTCAGGTTCCCAACAAGGTTATACAGAGGATCCACTGACTAAAGGGATGGAGAGTGGCCCAGCCGTCTGCTGCCAGGACCCTCGGGCGGAGCTGGTAGATCGGGTGGCAGCCATCAATGTAACCCACTTGGAAGAGACAGATGAGGGCCCAGAGCCTGCCAGGAATGGTGTGGACCCTCCACCCCGGGCCAGAGCTGCCTCTGTGATCCCTGGCAGTGTTTCAAGACCCACCCCAGTGCGGCCCAGCCTCTCAGCTAGAAAGTTCTCCCTGCAGGAACGGCCAGCTGGAAGCTGTCTGGAGGCCCAGGTTGGGCCTTACTCTACGGGACCTGCCACTCACATCTCTCCTCGGGCCTGGCGGAGACCCACCATCGAGTCCCACCATGTGGCCATCTCAGACACAGAGGTTGGTGAGATGGAGTTAGGAAGGAGTTGTTCATAGGCCTGCCAGGACAACCCGGGATTTTTTCCCCACCATCTGTCCCATATACTTAGCTTTCTTTGATTTGCATACTTTGAGAGTGGAGAAGCTCCCTACCTAGCCAGCAGAGTTTCCTTCCTACCCAGAGAAGAGCCATCTAAAGCAAAGGGTACCTCCTGCCTTTTTCCCACCTTCAGCCCAGACAGAGGACCCTCTCTTGTTCCTAAGAAGCCTTCTGAGAGCTTTGGAAATAGATCATGTACATCCCAACCCCCTGATCATCCCAGGCTCGAGACATAATCCTGCCTCCCGAGAGTGCTCTGACTTAAAAACTGCAGTGTGCTTCCAGTTTCTGGTCTTTCACAGACTTGGGTCTGAATGTGAACTTGGGTAGTTGGTGGGAGTGCAGCATAGGCAGGATTCCAGCCTTCATATTTTCACATATTACCCCAGGCTTCTTGTCTCTTATGGTGGCGATGCTACCCCCCAATCTTCCCTGATCCAAATTTGAAAGGCTGGTGAGAGCTGGGGGGTCTGGGAAGTAGGGCTGGGCCCTGAACGGTCTCCCAAGAGGGGAGCACTGTTGTATCTGAATGAGCTGTCCTTGATGCTCCCTCTTCCCCAGGACTGTGTAAAACTGAACCAGTACAAGCTGCAGAGCGAGATTGGCAAGGTAGGACCTGGGCAGGATTGGGGAGGGGAGTTGCAGAGTGCTCTCTGAGTATCTTTCTTTCCCTCTGATGGGACTGGGGAGTAGAGCCAAGAACACCCCAGCCTGATTGGGTTCACCAGAGGAGGGTGGAGATAACTTTGGACTCTTGACTGACTTCCAGGGTTCTTGATGGGGGTTAAGGGAAAGAAGAGGCTCATGGAGTTGTGAGGTGGGGTGGTTCCTAGGGCATAGGGGTCCCTTCCTCATCTCTGAAATGTGAACCCAAGAACCAGGTGGCAGGAGATAGGGTGGGGTTGGGGTGCAGAGGCTGGGACCAGAGCTGTCAGGCCTGCCATTTCCTGAGCTAGACCCAGAGTGAAGGTGGCTGTGTTTTGGGGACTGACCAATGGCTGTCTGCAGGGCGCCTACGGTGTGGTGAGGCTGGCCTACAATGAAAGTGAAGACAGACACTATGTGAGTCTGGGGTTGGGAAGGGGTGTTGCTTAGGTAGGCTCCAGAAGCCTGGGCAGTAAGCAGGAGTGCTGGGGAAAGGGGCCAGGGCTACCTCCTCCTGGGGAGGTTCCTATTCCTGGGGTGTGCTAAGGGATTGAGCTTGAATGTTCCTTTGGGATACACAAGCAGAGGCTGGCTTCCTCTGAAGGGAGAAGAGAGGGAAGGCCTAGACTCAGTCATGGCATAGCAGACACATACCTGGCCACATGCTCGGTGCCAGTGGCAGCTGCCAGTGTGCCCATCTGGACTGTAATCCCCATGTAACCAGCCTTTTCTAGCCCCTGGTGGCTGTGCATGTGTGATAGTTCTGTTCCTTTCTCCACAGGCAATGAAAGTTCTTTCCAAAAAGAAGTTACTGAAACAGTATGGCTTTCCTCGTAAGTATACCTTGTCTTTGGGGGCTGTAGGCTTGGGGTGGAGCAGGAGGGAATGGTCCCTAACTGCTTTTGACTAGGAGTCGGGGTGGATGGCAGGAAACAGGGCAATG
Source organism: Onychomys torridus (assembly GCF_903995425.1). Taxonomy (NCBI): domain Eukaryota; kingdom Metazoa; phylum Chordata; class Mammalia; order Rodentia; family Cricetidae; genus Onychomys; species Onychomys torridus. The sequence continues at coordinate 61,549,017 of NC_050450.1, forward strand.
GCCTGGGAGTGGACTAGGCTTGGTGAGCTGGAATGAGATCTCCCGGCCGTGTGAGGGTCTTTCTCCTGGACCAGGGCCTTAACTTGGTTTTTTTTGGTCAAAGGCCGTCCTCCTCCCAGAGGGTCTCAAGCTGCCCAGGGAGGGCCAGCCAAACAGCTGCTACCCCTGGAGCGTGTGTACCAGGAGATTGCCATCCTAAAGAAGCTGGACCACGTGAACGTAGTCAAATTGATCGAGGTAGCGGGGATGGCGAGGGTATGGGAGCTTAGTGGGTGGGTGGGGCGGGTGCTCAGCCTCACCAGGGCCTAGGGAGCAGAAGTGGGTGAGACCAGCCTTGGATGGGGCTGTGGGGGGTATCAGAGGCAGTTCAGGCTGATCCGGGGTGTTCTTGCTGAGAGTGAGGGGCAGTCCTGGAGGTAACTGTGAATCCCTTCTCCATCACGGGGGAAGAAGGACCCAGTGTTACATGGAAGGCCTTTCAAGGGGGTGGGGGTGGGGATGGGGTATCAGTGACACTGAGGCCCCTCTGTTGGTATCTGTACAGTTCCTGCTCTGTGTCCAGGGTAGCTGCAGGGCACAGTAGGGGTCTTGGGTCAGGAAAGGACAGAAGGCCTGGGTTCCCCAACCCCATGCCTTCTCAAGTCCTGTGCCCATGTCTGCTCCTTCTGACCAGGTCCTGGATGACCCTGCCGAGGACAATCTCTATTTGGGTGAGTGACCCAGCTCATTCTCCCAGCAGCTTACCTAGGGCTGGTCCCAGTGAGGGCTCCCCAGGAACACACAGGATGTTCAGGTGGCCATGTACATGCACTGACCTCCTGGACTGTCAAGTCCTGGACTCCCTTGTGCGGTGCTGCAGAAAGAGACTTAGATTAATCAGATTCCGTGCCTATCCCTGGGCCCCACTCCCTGCCCCGAACCAGTCCCAGTCAGCGTGACTCTGCACTCAGTAGATACAAGAAGCTGGCTGAGTCAGTGAGCTTGGGGACCTTGCCTCAGTTTTCCCACCTCTACAATGGGACAGTAGGGTTGAGCGTGTAACCCAGTGGTAGAACACTTGCCCAGCATGCTTGGAGAGCTGCGCTCAATACCCAGCCCTTCAAAATATGATAGTTACAATAATAAGATGAGATAATGGTGGCATATATCTCGGGTTGATGTCAGGAAATGTGCACATTTGTAATTATCCTTATTAGTGTGAATGTTATTTAAGTTCCTTATCCTGATGGTTACTTTGGCTCTTTCTGGAGGAGGTTTGGAGAAATGGGTTAGGAGTTGGAGGTGAAGTTCTAGAGACTGCCCAGCATGAGCAAGACGCTGCATTTCAGTTCATCACAGAGAGGGAGTGGGGCCAGAGAGCTGGCTTCCGCATCAGGAGGCAAGGCTTTAGTCAGGAGTGTTAACAAGTCCGTCCCTTCTCAAGCCTCGGGGGTCCTCCCTGGGAAAGGGGTCCAGGCTGACAGTCTCATCTAGCACCCGAAGATCGAGTCAGGCAGGCCCACAGCGAGCCCGCTCCCATCTGCCCTGTCCCCCTGCCCCTCTCCAGAACAGGGAGGGACCCTGGCACCGGCCATCCTACAGCCTTACAACACCTTTCCTTCTCTTCTTTTCTTTCAGTGTTTGACCTCCTGAGAAAGGGGTGAGTTCCCCGTCCCAGTCAGGCAGGTCATTTCTAATCCAGGTCTCCCTCTCCTCCCCTTTGTCCCCCTGCCCAGGGGCCAGCTAGTGTAAGAGAAAGCAGAGCTGTGCACCTGCGGGAACTCTTGCCTCAGGGGTAATAAGAGACCTGGGACCATTCTGTGAAGGCTGGTGGGGGCTATGGAGGCTGGGGAATCAGGCTGGGAGAGGGATGGGCTCTGAGCCAGACCTTGAAAAACCAGGAAGATATTTGGATGGGATAGGGGCAGGGAATGTTTCCAGGCAAAAGTGTACACACGGGATATAGTTCATACTTGTATTTAAATCATCAAGGCATCTTTGAGCTCTGCTACAATTCATGATTATGGGAGGGAAATGCCTGAGAATCAGAGAAGGTAAATAAATGGCCTGCCTGAGGTCACACAGCAAGTTGTTGATGAAGCCTGGTGTTCTGACACTGTTTGCCCTGTTTGATCTATCAGACCATTTGCAGAGCAGCTGACATAGACTAATGGGCACAGGACCCTGGAGTGAAGGCTGTGAACTATCTCTTTGCTAGTGCTTTCCTGAAAGACTATTAAAACACAAACAAACAAAACAAAACCCCACCTGCATTCAAATCAAGCAGTAGGGACTGAGTCTGTACCTGAGCTGGTAGAGTACCTAGTATGCACCAAGCCAGGGTTCCAATCTCCAAAGAGACTTCCAAAGCTACACAGAGAAACCCTGTCTCAAAAAACCAAAACCAAAACAAAACAAAACAAAACCCCACGGGTAGCAGCTAACATCTGCAATCAGGAGCAGTTCAAGGTCATCCTTAGCTACATAGAGAATTCCAGGCCAGCCTGGGCTACATGAGACCCTGTTTCAAAACAAGTATATGTTTTTTGTTGTTGTTATTATTGACAAGATCTTTATTTAAACTTGACTGAACTTGAATTCATGGATGATCCTCCTTTATCTGCCTCTGAAGTGCTGGGATTACAGGTACTTGCCATAACACCAGGCTGTTTTTTGTTGCTTTGTTTGGAAACAGGGTTTCACCATGTAGCTCTGGCTGCCTAGAACTTGCTGTGTAGACCAGGCTGGCCCCCAGGTGACTGAGATCCTCCTTCCTCTGCCACCTGAATGCTGGGGCTAAAGGTGTGCACCACCACACTAGGTTTAAAAAGTAAAAGTTTTGCATTTTGGGGGGTGGGGATTTAGCTCAGTGGTAGAGCGCTTGCCTAGCAAGTGCAAGGCCCTGGGTTCGATCCTCAGCTCAGAAAAAAAAAAAAAAAAAAAAAAGTTTGCATTGTCCATCTCCGTGACTGATAATCTGGAACAGTATGTATATCTTTTTCACATGCTATACACTCTGAAACATGCTATTTCATTAAAAAAAGAAAAGCAGACCCACCTGATTGATTTCATGACTCTTGGGTCTGGGTCCACAATTTTAAAGCCATTGATTTAAATGGCATCTTTGTAATTATCTGGTTAAACTTAATTCTCGCAAGAACTACAGGCCAGTGGAAATAGAGATAAAGCTCCTTGAAAACATGATTGAAATGGGGATAGATAGGTTACAACTTTTGGGCATATGGGAGAAGCTAGTATCTTGAGTTCTCTGAACCCAGGAGCACCAGGTTCCCTGGAGGGCCTCTGTTCCTCCTTCCTGCAGCCATCTCTATTTCAGAGTCTGCTCTCTTTCCCCACAGGCCCGTCATGGAAGTGCCCTGCGACAAGCCCTTCCCGGAGGAGCAAGCTCGTCTTTACCTGCGGGACATCATCCTGGGCCTCGAGTACTGTGAGTGACACTGCCTGTCCACTGGGACTGGAGCTAGAGGATACAGGAGCAGGCTGCGCCCACGCTAAACAGCCATTGAGCCCTTCCTGTCAGTCAGCGCTGGTCTACCAATCCGCTTTAGTGGGGATCGGGGCGGGGAAGTGTGGGCGGGGCCGTAGCTTACTTCTCTAGGCATGCGCCAGGTCCTTCTCCGTGCATCTCGTTCACAATTGTGTTGTCCCAGGGTGTTCTATCTCGGTCTTTTCTGCTCGATTTTAGCCAAGCTTCCCCTCTGCGCAGGGCTTCAGGAGATGTGGGCTGGAAGAGATTTGTGTCCTGGAGTGATGGTAGGGTGGGTTAGCGGTGAGGAGACCTCAGGCGAGAGAGCTAGGCGCGCATAGCTTCTGTGCCAGAAGTGCATTCGTTTATTTCTCTCGTTCACTTCCCTCACTCATGTGCACCTACTTGGAGCCGCACAGACGATGGTCTAGGACCAAGGGAGCTCTGCCCAGGAGTGGCAGGTGGGGAGGCACAGGTGCTGTGGAGGCTTTCCGAAAGAGGCCGCATGAGATCAGATCCTGAAGGAAGAAGAGTAGGATCTCACCAGCCAGCTTTGAGGGTTGGTGGTGGGAGAGCCAGTCAGGCAGAGAGGAATGGGGCTGTACTGTTTGAAGAATGGCACTCAGTCTGGATGGGGCATCTAAGAGGCAGGGCCTGGTGGCCAATGAACAAAGGTGCTGGAACTGTCTTCGGGCCCCACGGTGAGGGCTGGAAACATCTCTGAGAAAGACTTTCTGACTAAATCCTGTCCATATTGTGAGGCCCTGAGGGCTCTAAAGCAGGGGAAGGCCTGACAGGATTTACTTCTTAGAAAGCTCTGTCTGGCAGCTGTGTGGTGGCTGGATAGGGTGTGAGAGGCAGCCAGCTGGCCAGGGGCAGGCTATTTCCACAGCTAAGTGACAGATGGTGAGGTCAGGATTAGGGCAGTAGCAATGGGGTGTGAAGGAGGTGGGGTGGCCGGCCTGGGGTGACTGACTGGTCTAGGAAGAGGAGGGCCCTCAGAAAAATAGGGTTCTGGGCTGAGTTGGGGAATGGGGGTGCTGCCCATCTCTCTAACATCTTAGCTGGACTTGTGAGCAAATTCTCCCTCCCTGGGTGATGTGTGACTTACAGTGACATGGGCATCTTTATATTGCAGAGCCTTTCTTGTGTCTTCAGATTAATGCTTTGTATGTGTAGGGAAATTGAGGCACACGGAGGCAAATGTTTAATACATAGACTCCAGCAAGGGTTTATAGTATGAGAGGGATGGGTACATTTTATCCTTGGTCTGTTGGTCTAGTCAGCTGCAGGAACAGCTCTTCCGGAGCTTGGCTCCACCCCCTTCCTTTTCTGGGTCTTTCTCCTCTGCTGAGGGCCTGTCTGCCATCTCCTAACTCCACTTCAGAAGCTTGCTAATCTAGGGTTGGTTCTAGGTAATAGCTTCCTCAGGGCCCAGCTGATCCTAATGAAGGGCGTCTCCGGGGTAAATGTTAGCACCAGGGAATGGACAGGTGGAAGAGGAAGGAGCCCCAAAGACTTGTAATTCTGGTCTTGTGGAGGGACAGTTGGAGCTGGTCAGAAAGGCCTGGATGATGTAGGCAGGTGCATTAAGATAGACACTGAGATGCAACACACACACACACACACACACACACACTCACGCACTCGAGTACATTTTTCTTAACTTAGGTGTCACTGTGTGGCCCAGGCTGGCCTCCAGCTCCTTATCTACTGCAGTCTTTTAAGTGCAGATTATGGTGGATGACAATGTGTACCACTCTCCCCAGCTTGGATTATTTTCACCTTGGCCTGTCATGGCTACTTGCTCCGAGGCTGAGAGGAGTTGTTGAGGTCTTTAGGATCAGGAAACAATAGAGGAAGAACATGGAGTTTCTTTTTTCCTTTCCTTTCCTTGCTATATTGCCCAGCCTGGTCTAGAATTTGCAGTCCTCCTGTCTCAGCTGGATTACAGGCATGTGTTACTGTACCTGGCTAGAACAGAAGTTTTCTGTTTTGCTGGTGATGGGGGTCGTAGACAGATGTCAAGTTCTGATACTGAGATGTAATTGATATTGTTATCTGTTGGACATCCACACACATACAGAGCCTGAGTTTCCTCTGACTTCCCTCCTCAGCAGGAAGTGTGTTGTTTGTCGTGGAAGTCCAAAGACTCCCAAAATTCCCCTCCGTGTCCTCACTTGCATAATGGAACAGTGAGGCTCTCATCTTCTGAGGCTCTTTCATATCAAGAATGAATGTGGGCTGGGATGCAACCGCTTGTTCCTAGGCTGGGTGAAGGCAGGAGAGGGGCTCTGGGCAGCGACCCCCAGGCTTGCATTACCACCTGCTTCTCTCTGCAGTACACTGCCAGAAGATCGTCCACAGGGACATCAAGCCATCCAATCTACTCCTTGGGGACGATGGGCATGTGAAGATCGCCGACTTTGGGGTCAGCAACCAGTTCGAGGGGAATGATGCTCAGTTGTCTAGCACGGCAGGGACCCCGGCGTTCATGGCCCCCGAGGCCATTTCTGATTCTGGCCAGAGCTTCAGTGGGAAGGTGACTTTCAGGGCCTGGGCTAGGTTGGGGGTTCAGGTAGAGGGGCAGAACAGCTTGCCGTGGGGGGCCACTTTGCAAGCTGAGGGTTCTAGGCTTCTTGCATTTGGATAGTGGCATGCTTGCCTCTTCCCTGGAGCCCAACACATACTCCAGCTGTGGCTCCTCTCATTTCCTAGCAAATGGTTACAGTCCCACTTGTATCTGTTACTGCTGCTTGTCTGTGTGGGGCTCTGTGCTGGACTGTGGGCCAGGCAGAACCAACATAGCCCCAGTCATATCCTTCTGCACGGTGATGAGGGCTGAGAGTCATGGCCCAAGGAAAGCGGGGGCCTCCTCAGGTCTAGACTCGGCCATGGAAAAAGGGAATTTGAGATGGAGGCAGAAGATTGAAGGGCATAGGGCTGGGTGGAGTTTAGACTCTCATGTGGCCAAAGGTAGTTATGAATGCAGCCCAACACCAAAATGTAAGCTTGCTGACGACAGAGAGCAGGGTGGGGAGTGTGGTTTTCTTTGGTTGCATGGGGTTCTAGTGCCTGGTTTATAGGCTTGGAATTTCCTATTTGGGCTGGGTATATAGTTCAGTGGTAGAACATTTGCCCTGTGTGTGTGTGCGCGCGCACTGGGGTTTATTTCCCAACTCTAAAACAAAAAAAGATTTTTATTTTTGCTATAATTCTAAATTCACTGGAAAGTTAGAGCATAAAGGCATACGGTGTGACTTGTAAGATCAGGAATGTTGTGAGTGTTTGGCTTGCGTGCATGTCAATGTATCAAGTGTGTGCCTGGTGCCCACAGACAGAAAGGGCGTTGAATCCCCGAGAAATGGAGTGATAGAAAGCTACGAACCACCATGTGGGTGCTGGGAACCAAACTTACATCCTCTGGAAGAGCAACCAGTGCTCTTAACCACTCTCTCCATTCCCCCATGTAACTTTTTACCCAGATTCATCAGCTTTGTCACATAAGCTTTTTCGTTGTCCTTATGTCCCTGCATATTTCTATTGTACTTTTCTGGGCCATTCAGAAATTCATTTTGAGAAAACAGAAACAGTATATCTGTTTATCACTATGTACTTCAGTGGCTTTCCTAAGAGGGAGGACATTCCCTTAAATAAGCTTGGTACAGTGACCAAGGTCAGGAGTCTATCAGTAATGAGATTGTCCTACAACAGATTGCACACATCTACATTTTTATGAAATGGTGTTGAAATGGTGTCGGCTTGCCCGGTGTTCTGTTTGTTTGTTTGTTTGTTTGTTTGTTTTCTTTCCGGATCCTGGAGGAGATCATCAGGCTCACTTGTCCCATCTCCTTAGAGTTCTCTGATCTGGAGTAGTCTCCCCCACTTTTCTAGGGTGAGGGGTGGGGACGGGGCTCACATATCCCATGCTGCCCTAGAACTTTCTGAGAACAACCTTGAACCAGTGATGTCCAGCAGCTACCTCCCAAGTGCTGGTTAACAGACATGCTGTCCTCTGTCCTTCCCACCCTCCAGCTTCTTGGCCTCTCTCTCTCTGTCATTCTGATCTTGGTGTTTTGAAAAGCAGCCTGATGTCTGGTGTCCCCTGGTTGGATTCTAGATGATGATGATGGTGGTGGTTGCTCTCTGGCATTGGATGCAGTTGTGCAGTAGCTGAAGTGAGAGCCTCTTGAAGCTGGAGCTGGTTATTGAGCATTAGTTCAATCCATACTGCTATTTTGAGAGTACATCTGTGTCATGGAGGCAGCAGATGACCCCACGGTGAAGTGTGGCTTGTAACCTGCTGAGTCAGAAACAGTGTCTCTTTTGGGCTTGTCCCTGGAAGGTCCACAATCCCAGGAATGTTGCAGTTCTGTTCTGGTTATCCTTGTGATCTCCCGGTGCTCAGCACAGGGTCCAGCATAGAGCAAGCCCCAGGGAGTGTTTGTTGATAAATGTCTGCCTAGGGAAGGAGAATCCCCGGGGGGCTCTTCGATAGCCTGGTAAAGCTGGGTGGGGATGGGGGTGAGGATGAATTGGTGGAGGTGCTGGCCATGTTTACTGATGTGAACTTGTTTCTCTCTAGGCCTTGGATGTATGGGCCACCGGGGTCACTTTGTATTGCTTTATCTATGGGAAGGTGAGTCCTGAGGAGCCTGCAGAACTGACTCTGCCTGGATCCAGGGACCCAGGAGTGGATGACAGATGCCGGACCTTCTTTTGTGTCCCTAGACAAAATGGCTTTGGAAAAAGCCCACCTGGGCCAGGAAGGTTGAGGGAGGAGAGGCCTTTTGTTTGTCTTTCTCCCCTTTGGGAGGGATTGAGTGGAGTCCTGGGACAGCACACATCCAAGAGGAGGTGACAGGTGTTGCCTCCTCCTTCCAGCCAGAGTCAGCCCTGTCCTCCTTTCTCTTGATGCCATTCATTCCTTCATCCACTCAATCATTTATTCAAATTGTTGGGTCTTGGGGACCTCTAACACTGATATGACGTAGATTCCTGCCCTCGGGTGCTTTGGCTCTGGTGACCACATTTAAAAAAGCAGAGGGAACCTCAGTAAATGGGTCCCCAAATGCCAGACCCTGAGAGAGTGAAGGTTTCACTGCAGGCAGCTTTACTGCTGGTGGCAGATGCAGCCAGCCTCTGACTCATCTGCTCAGTTACATTTGCTGAGCCCTTGCTGTGTGCCCTGAACAAGTTAGGTGGGGCCCTTCCCCTCCGATGGTGGGGGTAGGGCATGAGCTGCCTCCCACCCCTGGCCCCTTGCAGTGCGGATCAAGGCCTACATCCTGTCTGTCTCCCTTTCCCACAGTGCCCATTCATTGATGAGTACATCCTGGCCCTTCACAGGAAGATCAAGAATGAGGCCGTGGTGTTCCCTGAGGAGTGAGTTGTCCATGCAGGGGACTGTAGAAGCTCCCACCCACTCCTGGGGAGGGTATCTGAACGTCAGCAGAGCGCTCACCCTGTCAGGGTTCCATTTTTTTTTTACCCTTCAGAGTTAGTGTGGGGGGGTATTGATACCTGGGAGGGGCCAGAGCCGATGGGGAGCCTCCTGTCCTTGCATTCAAGGAATGTGGTTAGGGTTATTCCTGGTCCCTAGGAGGGGAGAAAGGGGTCCTCAATCAACTGTGGCATCCTCATCCCATGCCTTCCCTCCGCTAGGCCAGAGGTCAGTGAGGAGCTCAAGGACCTGATCCTGAAGATGCTAGACAAGAACCCTGAAACAAGAATTGGGGTGTCAGATATCAAGGTGGGTCTGGGCCAAGGTCTCTGTCCCTTCCTGAAGGAACCTATACTGGCACGTGTGTGGGGTGGTTGGGATTTGAGGGTTGAGGAGTCTTTCAAGGTCAATGTTAGGGATACCCGGGCACCTTTGCTGGTTGCTGTTTGTATGTCTATGGCCCTGACCCCTCCCCATCTCCTGGGCTCTGCAGTTACACCCTTGGGTGACTAAGCATGGGCAGGAGCCCCTCCCTTCAGAGGAGGAGCACTGCAGTGTGGTGGAGGTGACTGAGGAGGAGGTGAAGAACTCAGTCAAGCTCATCCCCAGCTGGACCACTGTGGTAAGAGGACGAGGGGTGGGGCCCTCTTGTCTTAGAGTGTGGGGTACTGCCTGGGCTTGCTCTGCTCTTGCCTTTGAGGGAACAGTGGGGCATCAAGCCTGTCAGCCACAGCACAGGGGCCATGGAAGCCCTGCTCTATTGGAGTCTAATGGAGCAATTAGACTTATTCAGTTGTGGCAGAGACCTGAGGCGTGGTGAGGCCCGCCACAGGAAGAAGCAGTTCCTTGCATGCATGCATTCACTGACCTGCTGCCCTTCCCTAGATACCACACTGGTGTCTAGGTGTGACAGTGAAAGACCCAGAGACTTGGTTTAAGGCTCCCACCTGTCGGTTAGACCACACCCTACCCCCAGAAGCCTCCTGCTTGCTTAGGCTGGGACTGGGTGTCCAGGCCTGTTCTCCATACTGACCTGTGCTCCCCAGATCCTGGTCAAATCCATGCTGAGAAAGCGTTCCTTTGGGAACCCATTTGAGCCCCAAGCACGCAGGGAAGAAAGATCCATGTCTGCACCGGGAAACTTACTGATGTAAGTACAGTAGGCTGAGGCCTGTGGGCTGTTCCTTGGGCTGAGGTGTGGCACCAAGGCACATCCCTGACTTGTACTAGTGTGGGAGCTGTTCCTAGATCCTGGGGATGTATCCAAATTTCAGAGCAGGGTCTCATTTGCACCCCTGGCCAGGCCCAGTGTCCTTCACACACACACACTGAAGGGTAGATCATCTTTTGGAAGCCTGCTGTGGTCATGCTCTCCTACTGGGTCCAGCATAGCTCTCTGACTTCCAAACCTGTGCTTCCTTCAGCCCTTGGTAGTCAAAAGTCTGCAGACAGATCGGGTCAGCTCCTTACCAAAGGTTGGTGTCTGTGGGGAAATGGCCACTCTGTCCACTTTCCTTAGCCCCAGGCTGGCTGTTTGATGCTCTTCTGAGTGGCTCATGTCATCCACAGCCAGCATTTTGTGAGTGTTTGTCCAGCGAGTTCATGTGGACAGGCTAGCTGACCCCTGTGTACTAAGGGGTCCCTGCTTTGAACCATATACATGGGTTCAGCACTTTGTGGAAGAGGCCAGAAAAGCAGTTCTCTGAACTTTGAGTCTGGCTTCCAATTTTTCTGCTGTAGTAAAATTCACCTGCCAATTAGAGTTTGTGCACAGACCTTCAGAGAGTACTACTTTCAGTACCAGAACATCCTGGTTCTAGGGCAGTTGGGCACCTCTCCAGGCTGTGAAGGGAGCTCCAGGGAGAAGGACTGTACTTCTGGCTTGCCCTGTGGTGAAGGTACTTTCCCAGGGACGTGACTGTGGACATTGTGTAGGTGCCCTTCCAAGGAGTGGCCGCACAGTGAGAGGTAGAGCTGGGAGAGCACTGATATCTACAAGTTTCCTGATTCTTCTTGAGGTAGTTGATATCAGGGTCCTGATGCTGGAGTTGCGCCTGGTGGATCCTATAGACTTTGACAAACTGGAACAGATCTGAGCATGAAAGGGAGTCTGTTAGTGATTATGTGGGCTCAGCAATCTGAATCATTGTGCAGTAAACTGAACATCAGGCCACTCCAGCTCAGTGCCTGTACCTTGATGCCCCCTGGTGGTGGAATGAAGCAGCCACTGGTTAAGGACAGGTCCTAGCTTCCAGTTTGTTCCCTGGAACTGCACAACACTAACAAGGATAAAGTATGTTTTAACCTCATCAGGGACCTTGGGGTCCTCTGTAGACCACATTTTTTACATTTTGTGGTATTTTTAGTCCAGTTCCATGAGGTTTATTCTTTGATTGGATAGTTTTAAAGCAAAGGTTGGGAGTGGGGATGCGTGATCAGATTCAGGAATCTGTCGAAGAATGGAATTCCAAGACTGATGGTAACTCTGCCCTGTGTCAAGGCAAAGAAAACACAGACTGAAAGGCCTTCTACCAGTGGGGGCCAGTCAAGGTTAATGTGGAAGGCCTTTGACCCTTTGACCTGGCCGGTACATCTGGGATTGCAGGAAGTCAGATCACTAGAGGTTCCTGAGAGTTTTAGATTTCATCTCAGTGGGGAGCCACACAAGAGTTGAGGCCAGGGCCTGGGGAACTAGCAGAAAGACTGCCATGATGGAAGAGATCCTAGGGAGGCCTAGTGTGGAGTTGGGGTGTGAAAGGCTGTAGCTATTCCTGTGTGAATGTGTGTGAGAGTCCTGGCGTACACATTCTACCTCCTGAGGCCCCTCGTGTTTTCTAACAGGAAAGAAGGATGTGGAGAAGGGAGCAAAAGCCCAGAGCTTCCCGGAGTCCAGGAAGATGAGGCTGCATCCTGAGTCCCTGCATGTGCCCAGGGCCATCGGCAGCATGCTCATTCCTCGCCTCCAGAGGCCCACCGCCCTCATGCAATAGTCGTCCCTGCAGGCAGGGGGCTGGGGACTGCGGCCCCTCTCCCGGCCCTCCTCCCCCATTGTGCTGCATGACCTGCGCACAGGCACATCCATGGACAAGTTTGGAAGGTGTATCATTTGGGGCTTGGGGTTCCTGCTTCTCTCTGTTCTGATCCATCTTGTGGGGAAGTCTGGGACCCACAGACTATTAGAAACCGTACCTGACTGGCTGGTGAGGCCCAGGGCAGAAGGCAAGAGACCAAAATGGCAGATGGAGGCCTGGTAGGCTGCATCTCAGAGAACTCCCATAGGGCTTGGTGGGCCTTCCCAGATGCCACACCACAAGGAAGGATGATTACCTCACCTCTGTGTGGAAGGTGCTGAGTGCTAGGCTACTCAGATCTCTGGTGTGGATGCTACAAATAATGTGTGCCTGGGAGAGGACTGGTGTTGGAGAATTCAGATTCCTCTTTTGTTGTCTTTTACCTGAAGGCTGGGGTGGGAGCAGCTGTTATGGGGAACATCTTCCTTCAGCTTTGAGTAGTTCCTGGCACATTGTTTGGCAGTCACGTGGACCTGACATTCATGGACTGTGTTTTATACTCGGCACTAGCCGGAAAAAGGGCTGAACTGAATCCAGCTCAGAGCATAGGCCTGAGCCAGGAGCAGCGCACCCTCCCTGCCTACCTCCCTTCTTCCCACATGGATCTCCAGAGCCAAGGGTGCAGAAGAGACATCGGGAGTGACGCTGAGGGCTATGAACACTCAGAACTGTGGCCCTGCAGATGTGGAAGTAACTGGGATCCAGGCTCTGACCCTACACTGGCTTACCCATCACTTGCCTAGGATGAAGGATGACCTGCCTAGGTGGGAGGCTCAGACAGATGAGGGACCCCACAGGATGCACACCCTGCAGGCAGGTGGCCCTTCTGCTAGTAGCTTCAGTGCAGGACATCTGTCAGCCCATGCAGGGCAGAGCTGCACGCTTCGGGCACACATGTGGACAATGCTTTCTGGAGCAAGTGTCAGCTGTCTGGATTCTGTGATCGTCTGGCTATTCTAATGTTTACTGACAATGCTCATAGAGATTGGTCCCCAAAGGGTGATGACCAGGACTCAGGTACACCCCACCCCCCAAAAGCATCCCATGAGATCTCAGCTGCCCACATGGGTTGCAGAATGCAAGAGGGCTGGACTAGAAAAGAGGGAGATTTGGTGGGAGCACTGAGTTCCAATGCATCTCTGTGCCAGTGGGTGTACATTGCGCCTCCATGTGCACTTGTGTGTGCGTGCCCATCTGCTGTACACAGCACACTTGCATGTCTCGCCCTGGCACATGCGTCTGTAATATAGTTTCTACATCTACTTAAGCCTAGGAGCAGAGGGTAGCCCAATGTCAATGGGCTCCCATTTCAACCCAGCTCCTCTGCACAAAGGCAGCCAGTGTAACCCAGGTCTTAAAAAAAACAATCATCTAAATATATCTCTAAGAATACTTTTATAGAGTGAACGAGAGAGAGGCAGCTTTCTGAACGGGACCCACTTGGGAAAAGCTTGGAATTGGGTGGCTGGCCTCACTGTCCCCAGCAGAGCCAGGAAGGCATGCTCACTGTCATCGGTTGCTGAGAGCTTTGGTTGGCATTGGTTTTGAATGTAGCACAAGTGAACAAACTCCATAAGAGTGTTTTAAAAATCAACTTCTTAGGAAGTGAATTAAAAACAATAAAAAGCCCATTGTTGAGTTTAAAAAAGAAAGAAAGGCTTTGTATATCTTCTGTGTCCAGACGTGTGTTTTTCTTGTCCCAGCTGACTTGGCTTGATCTTCTGGAAGGCTCTGAGGCACTGTAGGCCGCTGAACAGCATGGCAGGATAGTAAGAGGTAGGGAGAGGAGAGGTAGAAGGAAGAAGGAGGTGGAAGAAAGGTGGCTCATGAGGCCAAGGAGTTCCTGTCCTCTATGCAGCTTAAGCCCCAGGGCCCCCACTTGGAAAGAATTGGGTGCTTGAGAACCAGTGGGGTGGCCACAGGATACACTTCCTGCCTCATAGGGGTACAGGAAGGCTAAGCTGGGTAGCTGGCCTGCCCTGTGTCTTACCCATGCCTTATCAGACTCCACACCAGTACTGTAGCCATAGGGTCCTCCAGGCTAGTGATGTCAAGTGTCATTCTTGAGGGCAGACAGCCCTGAGCTTGAACACAAATTTGGCTACTTACCTGTCTTAGGGTTTCTGTTGTGAAGAGACACCATGACCATGCCAACTCATAAAGGGAAACATTTTATTGAGGTGGCAGCTTATAGTTTCAGAGGTTTAGTCCATTATCATCATGGTGTGGGGAGCATGGCAGCATGTGGGCAGACATGGTGCTGGAGAAGGAGCCGCTGCATGTTGATATGCAGGTAACAGGAAGTAGACAGTATCACACTGAGTGAAGCTTGAGCAAAAGAGACCTCAAAGCCCGCCCCAGCAGTGACACACTTCCTCCAACAAGGCCACATGCACTTCAACAAGGCAACATCTCCTAATAGTGCCACTTCCTGTGGGGACCTTTTTTTTTTTTTTCAAACTACCACACTACCTAATAACCCTGACACCTTTGGCAGGTCATTAAAGGTCATTTTCTTTATTGGGATAGTGAAAATAGTATCGGCACTTTTATGGAGTTTTTGTGACAGGAAATTGAGTCCTTGTTTCAAAAGCCTAGCTGTAATACATACTCAGTACACGAGCTCTTATGGGGGAAACCTGGGGGTTATTGCTCAGCCGGGCTTATATGCCTGCTGTTTGCCCAGCTGTGAACTTGCAGCTGGATGAAGCCAGACACTGATGAGTGCTGAAGACCAAGAAGATGACCAAGCTAGGGGCTGCCCCAGGGGGTGATAAGTTTTTTCCACCTGAGAAATGCAGACCCTTAGTATTCCTGGCTGCTTCCTGGTCCTGTGAGGGGCAGTAAGTACAAGGCTGTAGCAGGAATCTTAAAGGTACTTATTAATAAAATCAAACCTGAGCCAGTTATTGGGGTGAATGCTGGAAGATCAGAGAAGCAGAACAAGCCACAGCTTTCTCACCTCAACAGTTTCTCAGCTGGTCTTGTTTCCTCAGACTGGAAGCTTCTGTGTCTTCATCCAGAATGGCTCTCAGCTGAACTGCTGCTCCAAAGCCTAAAAGCTTAACCAGCCAAATGCTTCTAGTTTCTGGTCTTCACGCCTTATATATCTTTCTGCTTTCTGCCATCATTCCCTGGGATTAAAGGCGTGTGTCACCATGCCTGGCTGTTTCCAGTGTGGCTTTGAACTCACAGAGATCCAGAGGGATTTCTGTCTCGAATGCTAGAATTAAAGGCATGAGTGCCACCATTTTCTAGCCTCTGTATCTAGTGGCTGTCTGTTCTCTGACCCCAGATAAATTTATTAGGCTGTACAATATTTTGGGGAACACAATACCACCACACAAGGCCTTCTCCAGAGGGATGATGGTGGCCAGACAAGAGTTTGTCAAATACCATGCCAAAAAGTGGGTTTTGTTCCCATTCCCTTCCTATCCTTTCAGCCCTTACCTGTCACCTCACTGGTCTCCAGCCCTTAATCCCTGCCAGCTGCCTAGTAAGAATCCCACTTTGGTATCCAAGGTCTGCTGCTGGCTCTCTGGCTACTCTGCTGACTCAGGTTCTATCTGCCCCCCCCCCCCGCCCGCCTATTCTCTTCCATCCCCACTATGTTTCTATCTCTCCTATCCTTCCAGGGTACTGCCTTTCCCATACCTCTACCTCTGCCTGTCAAAGTCCATTACACTCTTAAGCAAGGTCTATTGAGTCATGAAACTTGAAGAGCATCATGGGTGCTTGATGGGATTTTCCCACGAGTCTCATCCTTTTAGTGTGCATACTGGTGGGACAGCTGAGGCCCAGAAAAGTGATTTAGGAAAGGGCCAGGTTAGGGCCTGCATCTCTTGCTCACTGAACCCCCACCCAGGCCTTGCCACACAAGCTCCCAGGAGAACTGCCAGCCCTACACATGCAAAGATGTCTGGGAAAGCCAGAGTCTGAAACTACTATACCACATAGCGGAACTGAGCTCCAGTAACAGTGGGTCTGCTTAAAGGTTTGGGAGGCAGTGAAGTGTGCCTTGGGGAGCCTTGGTGCCTACCAAGGCCTGGGAATGTCTGCAAGCTATGAATCCTGCAGACCCTTTCCTGATCTCTGTTTCCTTGTTCACTCAGCCTACAGGGTGGCTCAGCTGGGGCTGAGGGCTGGAAGTTATTGACCGGGTTCCAGCTTTACCAGGGGACACACACCCCAGGTTACAGGGTTACCTTCACTATAGACAGATGAGCACACTCCAAACAGCCTTCATCTTGAATGAAAATAGACAGTATCCTCTCTGGGGAGCCAGGTGGTAGGTGGTGCCGAGTCCTGGGTGCCTACTGAAGACGAGGTCAGTACAAGTAGCAGTCTGGCTGGACTAGGCCTCTGAGGTGTCAGTACTACTTAGTTCCAGGCTTAAATGGCCTTCCCTCCCTAACCCCCCCCCCCCCCACACACACACACACATGAACTCAGCTCTACCTGGTGGCCACAGAAATTCATTTCTCTAGCTGATAATGAGAACAGGTCAAAGCTTGGGTCTTCACTGTCCTAAAAGTCCAGTGTCCCACCTGTTCATCCCTGCCTGCTCCTTTCCACAACCAGGGACTAGTTACTAGAAAGTCACGTGGTTGGAATTATACAGAATGTAACTTTTCTCTGCCTCAGGTAGTTTGGTGAACAGTAGGATTTGACATGGGGAGGGCTCTCCTGTGTTCCAAGCTGACCTTAAACTTGCTGTGTGGCCAAGAATGGCGTTGAGCTTCTGATCCTTCCTGCCTCCACCTTGTGAGTGCTGGGATTACAGCCGTGTGCTATCATGCCTAGTTTGTTCTGTGCTGGGGATTGAACCAGGGTGTATGCTGGGTGAGAACTCAGTTAAAGCAGCCACACATAGCCCAAATCTTTGTTTTCATAATGGAAAGGCATATTTTTAAACTTTTAACAGTTATTTATTTTACTTTTTTTTTTTTTCTCTATAGATCAGGATAATCCTAAAAACAATTATCCTGCTTCAGCCTCCCGAATGCTAAGATTACAGGTGTGAGCCACCATGCTCAGCTCTGACTGTGTGGGCATGTGCTTGTATTTAAGTATGTATGTATGTATGTATGTATGTATGTATGTATGTATGTATGTGTTCAAGTGGGTGTGTGGAGGCTAGAGATAAATGTTGAGCCTCTTCCTTGATTATTTGACACAATTTTTTTCTAAAGTTTTCTTTCTTTCTTTCTTTCTTTTTTTTTTTTTGGTGTTTTTTTCTTTTTTTCTTCCTGCTCCCTCATAGGACTCATACGTTTAATTTAAGTCAGTAGCCTATTTTCCAGTCTAGGCTCCACCTTTTTTGTTTCCTTTGATATTTGGGGCAAGTAACACATGCAAGCTTTGTACTCCTAACAGTCTTACAAGAATTAAAGAGGAAAAAAAGTGTGCCAGTATTTGTACAGAATTTAGCATAAAAAATGCTTTAAATTTTTTTCCCTTTTCTTCCAAGACGGAGAATTAGGGGTATAAAATCTGTTTCACACTTCTAGGCCAGGTCTTCACTAGCCTTGGGAAGTCGGCAACAGTTATCCTAACTTTAACTGAAGATGCAGACAGGGTGCTTTACAGGGTAGGAATGAGAGCCAGGGAATACCTAGTCTTTGTAATCTTCCCTCGGAAAAGCCACATCTGGTTTCCTGGAGGCGAAGAGTAGAACAGGAGCATTCAGTTTCCTGTTTTGAGACAGGGTTTCTCTGTGTAGCCCTGGCTGTCCTGGAACTCACTCTGTACACCAGGCTGGCCTTGAACTCAGAGATCTGCCTGCATCTACTTCCCGAGTGCTGAGATTAAAGCTGTGCGCCACCATGCCCACCCAGCTTCTAAAGATTTTTTTAAAATTTGTTTTAAAATTATGTGTGTATGTCTGTGGATGGGTTTGTTACATGAGTACAGTGTACTCAGAAGTCAGGAGAGGATGTCACATCTGGAGCAGCAGTTGTGATTATAAGCTGGATGTTGGTGCAGGTCCTTCACAAGAGCATTATATACTCTTAACCACTGAGCCATCTCTCCATTTATTTTTTAGACACTTGAGTCTAAAATGTCAGAACATTCTGCACTTTTAACCACTGAACTATCTTATCTTTACTTTAGTTCTTTGTTTATCTGTTTTGTTTTTTGGTTTTTTTGAGACAGGGTTTCTCTGTGCAGCTTGTGCCTTTCCTGAAACTCACTTGGTAGACCAGGCTGACCTTGAACTCACAGAGATCCGCCTGCCTTTGCCTCCTGATTGCTGGGACTAAAGGCATGCATCACCACCGCCAGGCCACTTTAGTTTTTGAGACAGGATCTCTCAGTAACCTAGATTCCCAGACTAGCTAGGCTGGCTGGTCAGTGAGCTCAGGGATCTGCCTGTCTCTGCCCCTCTAGCACTGGGGTTTTAGATGCTCACCACTTTGCCAGGCTTTTACATGAGTGCTGAGGATTCAGAACAAGGTCCTGGAGGAACTTTACGGTTGAGCCAACTCTGCAACCCCATTAGCTGTAACTTTTTGAAAGTTATTCTTTACCGCCTCCTAAATTCTCTGTTGTTTCACATCACCAGGCTGCACAGTGGACAGGGAGGCAGAAGAGGTGAGCTGGGTCAAGAGAAGGGAACAGAGCCGCCTGGGTAGCAGCCTGGAAGCTTAGTGTTGACTTCCCGATGTCCCTCGCTAGCTGTGGCTGCCCCATAACTTCTTTTGTATTTGTTTTTGCTTTTTATTTATTTATTTATTTTTGATTTTTTGAGACGGTTTCTCTGTAGCTTTGCGTCTTTCCTGGATCTCGCTCTGTAGACCAGGCTGACCTTGAACTCACAGAGATCCACCTGGCTCTCTCTCTGCCTTCCGAGTGCTGGCATTAAAGGCATGCGCCGCCACCGCCCGGCCCCACAGCTTCTTTGAACTGCAATACCAAATCTCTCTGAATTGAATCCTCAAGCTGCAAACCTCTTTCAGGAGGGAGATAGGCCTGTGTAGCTGAGTAATTAACTGCTTCTGCCTCTCCTACCTCCCACACTGTAGGCCCCCAGAGCTAGTGTGATGGTAGGGTTCCTGACTGTCCTGCCCAGCTGGCCATCCCAAACATAAACATTTCTTTAAAATACACACTAGGGAGCCAGCGGAGGTGGGACATACCTGTAATCCCACCTCAGAAGGTGGAGGCAAGAGGATTAGAAATTCAAGGTCATTCTACCCTGCAAAGTGAGTAGCAGGCCAGCCAGTTGCTACAGGGCAAGATCCTGTCTCAAAACCAGAGAACAGATATAGCTCTTTGGTCAAGGGTTTTGTTAGTATGCTCTATTGTCAGTACAGAAAAAAAAAAAAATGGAGAAAAAAAATACATTCCATTCTGTCAATCCTGTAGGGTAAAAGGGCCAGCCAAAGAAACCCACCCTGACCCTGAACTCAGAGCCAGTGAAAAGGACACTTTGGCCCTGAACCTGAACCAAAGAAACACACCCTGACCCTGAAACCAGAGCCAAAGAAACACACTTTGGCCCTGGAACCAGAGCCAGTGAAAGAAATACACCCTGGTCCTAAAACTAGAGCCAAAAGGTTGAAAAGGACCAGTGAAAGAAACACTTGGGCCTGAAACCGGAGCCAACTCTGCCCCTGACCAGCTGAGCACAAAACCAACCAGCCCCTGAGCACAGAATGCAGCCAATCTTTGAGCTTGTCCAAACTCAAGGATTGAAAACTGACCAAGTCCCACCCTGAAAATCTCCACCCTGGAAAAACTGCCTCCAAGAAGCCCAGAGTAAGCCCTGTGCCTGTTCAGTTTGCTGCTCCCCTTTTCCACCCTGGCAGAGGCAGCCACCCTCCTGGATTCTTCCCTCCAGACAAATCTCTTGAATAAGGTTTGGGTGACGACCTTCTTTGGCAGGAGCAGAGATCTAGCCTGAGCAGGGCAGAGCACGGCTGTAACACTTCATCTGGAGAAACCTTCCTCTAGTGGAGCAGAGTTGTTACACTCCCCAGGACCTGAACAGAACTGTAACAACTTTGCTGGGGAAACCCTCCCCTGCCCAGGCAGAGCTGTTACATTGGGGAACCCTTTCCCTGGAGCAGAGCTGTAAACTGCTATGCTTTCAGTGACTTGTGGTATTCCTTGGCTCCCGACTTATCAGGATCCCTTCCCATCTGAGCTTCAATGCTTACAAACCTAATTTTGTACTTACTTTCGCATTACATTCAACCAAAGCTACCTATCTAAGGAATTCCATCTTTGTCCCATGGTGTAGGCCCATTTTAAGAAAAAACTTGGATGTGCTACACCACTCCCCCCACCCCATCCCCCAGACAGGGTTTCTCTGTGTAGCTATGGTGTTTGTCTTGGATCTCACTCTGTAGACCAGGCTGTCCTCGAAGTCACAGAGATCTACCTGGCTCTGCCTCCCGAGTGCCGGGACTAAAGGCGTGTGCCACCACCGCCTGGCTTTCTGTTGGATTTTTTTTTTAAAGATATTTATTTATTATGTATACAATGTATACAATGTTCTGCCTGTATGTATGTATGCCAGAAGAGGGCACCAGATCTCTTTCTAGATGGTAGTGAGCCACCACGAGGTTGCTGGGAATTGAACTCAGGACCTCTGGAAGAACAGCTTAAGTGCTCTTAACCTCTGAGCCATCTCTCCAGCCCTCTTTCTGTTGGATCTTATAACCCCATATAATAGCTCATTTAGCCTTGCATTCTTCTCTGGAGGTGTGTATTGTTCTATTTTCTGATGAAGGAACTGGGACTTGAGGGTTAAGTGGCATGCCTAAGAACACCCCCGGTATGTCTTATCCTTGAGTTTTCTGTTTTAGAATTATTGGTCTGTGAATAGATTTTTTAGGGGCTCGGATATACTATGGTCTCACCTGTTCCTGCATCAGATTGGGAGATAGGTCTAGAGAGGACCCAGAGCTAGCTAAAGGTGACACTGGAGAGATACAAAATCAGCACTCATGGCAGTCAAGAGGTACCTTCTGGAAGTCTGAAGCCTTTCCTCTTTCCCAGCCAGACTCTAACTAGAAACATTTGCAAGAAATCATTCTAATGAGTCTTTGATGGGTAGAGCTCCCCAAAGCAAGAAAACGGGGTCTAGGCTCTGGCTTTGCCCCTTGGGTAGATCACTACCATCTTGGAAGCCCCCCCCCCACTTAAGATAGGTCCATAGCTTAGGCTGACCTCAAGCTAGTTATGTATTGAGCTCCTAATCCTCCTGCCTCTATTTCCCAAGTGCTGGGAATACAATCAAGTATCACCATGCCCAGCTTAAATTTAGGCAGGGTCTCATCTTGGAGCTCTGGAACTCACTATGTAGATTAGGAAGGCCTAGAAATCATAGAGGTGTGCCTACCTCTGACTCCTGAGTGCTGGGATTAAAGACATCTAACCCTATGCTGGGCCCCAGCTTTAAATATTTGACTACATAAAATGGCTCAGTTACTGGAAGACACAGGTTTACCGCGCAAATAACTTTGTCAACATGCATATTGCCAAGAGATGATAGATTATAGTTCATTCTGGGCTCTGAAGCCTGGTTGTCAAGGCTCAGATCCAGGTAATCATTTAAATAGTTTATACCTCGAGAAAACTAGCCCCAGTTTTCTCCTATGTGAAATGAAGGTAATAATAAAATCTTATTCATAGAGTTGTAAGGGTTCAAGCCTTGAAAGTATTAGGCACATAGTAATCGCTCAGTAGTTTTTAGGAATATAGTCCTCAAAGTGGAGGTATTTTGGAACCTCAGACGACGCTCCACCTCCGGCTCTGTTTGGTCCCACCCCCTCCCCGCGAAATCCCGCCCCAAGCCGGTCCCAGGTTCCCGGGCCCCCAAGGGGGCGCCAGAGAGAAGGACAGCTTTCTGGTAGAAACGGGCGACGCTCTGGCTGACAGCGGCTCTCCTCTGTGGTTAGCGGCGGCGGCGCTCTAGGCGGCGGGTTGTGAGGGGCGGGCTTTCTGTGGTGCGGCCGGCTGGCAGCTATGGCGGCCGTTCGCGGCCTGCGAGTGTCTGTGAAGGCAGAGGCCCCGGCTGGGCCCCCGGCTTTGGATCTCCCGTCGCCCGAGGTGGAGTCCGGCTTGGAGCGTGGCGAGCCGGAGCCCATGGAGGTGGAGGAGGGCGAGTTGGAAATCGTGCCGGTGCGGCGCTCGCTAAAGGAACTGCTCCCGGTACGGGCGAGGGGCGGGGGCTGAGGAGGAGGTCGCCGAGCCAGTGTCCCTGGCGAGGCGCAGAGGTGGCGGACCGCGGCACTCGCCCAAGTCCGGGACCCCGGAGCGGGGCGCGAGCGCCGAAGGGCGGGGGCCGCGCTTGACCCGGAGAGAGCCGGAGCGAGAGAAAGGACACCCGGGCGCCCGGAAATGGGTGCAGAGAAGGCTGGAGGAGGCGGGAGAGCTGGGAGAGAGTTGGGGACGCCCCCCTCTCTGCCCCTCGGTGCCGGCCGGTGGCCCGGAGCGAACGAGCTGTGTTGGGCTGGAGATCAAAGGGAGCCGCGGGCGGGAACAGAACCTGGAGCAGCGCTGAAAGGAAGTGTTAGGTGGCGCTGGCATCCAGGTCTCCTGGTGGGTCCTGCCCCGGCGGCGGAGTTAGTGCCTCTTCAACATGGCCATTCGCTCTTCGCTTGAGAAGGTTAGACCTGTCAAGCAGCATGTTGGTGTTGTGGGTGAGGGTCATCCTGTCCCCGCGCACCTTCACTGCGTTCACTCGGAGGTCCCAGCTTCTGACGCGCAATGACACTTGATCTGTCTTTTACCACAGCGGGTATGAGACGAGGAGGAGTGTGTTGCTTGTGGTTCGGTAGTCACATGCCCTATTCTTAAAGCTGGTGTGAGGCCTGGGTAGCTCGGTTTGTAACACACAACATGAACTACTTCCACCCCCACCCCCACCCCAATTACATGATAGCTAGTCTTGCTTGTACATTTGACGTTGTGAGTAAAGGCTTAGGTAGTGATGGCGACAGTGACTTTGGTAACAACATTATAGCAACTTTAGCATTTTCCACATTCTATCATCTAGAGTTCACTGCGGTTGTGACTTAGGTGTTATCCATTCATTCAGTTTAACATATATGTATCGCACCCCCACCACCACCACCACACACTGTGTGCTAGATATAATCCTAGGTGTTTGATTAAGATCAAACTCCCTCTTAGAGTTTGCCCTGGTAGGGGACAGAAGTAAATAAATACTTTTCTTTTGTGTCAAGTACTACGAAGAAAACACACTCTGTTAATAGCATAGAAAGTACAGTGCCCTGGAGGGATGTGAAGCAGTCAGTGTGTGTCAGGATGTATAGGGAAGTTCCCTTATATAGTCAGATTTAACCTTAACCCTACATGACAAGAAGAGGCAACCATGTCAGTTGGATGGGAGCATTTCCAAATAGGGAGACAGCAAGCACAATGTCTCTGAGATGGAAACAAGATTGTTTTGTTGGAGAAATGTTGGGATATATTAAGCTCAAAAGAGGAGAGTAGAAGTCAGAGAAAGACAGATAGCATAGAAGAAAGCAAGGCTCAGAGATGTCCAGGGTATTGATGCAGAGCTGAGACTTCAGTCCTCACTCAATCCGTTTCCTCTTTTTTCCTTGTATTGGGCTGTGTTTTTCCCAGAGATCTGGGACTTTATGTATTTTTGTGGTGGCATTTGCTCCACCTAGTGGCCATGAGGGGAATTTGTCCAATCTGGGTTGGGGAGCTAAGTGACTCTCATTTTTGACATTTTTCCACACACGCCTTTAGATTTTCCTTTCTGTAGATACTCAGTTGACAGAATTACTAATATTTTGAACAGGCTGCTGTCTGGGGTCTGAAAGACTTCTTGTTAGAATGGTCCGTTGTTACTGTGGAATCTGAGAGAGAGAGAGACTTCCTAATAACACAGGTGTTAGGGTGGAGAAGGCTGCTGAAGAGAATGACTTCCAAAAGGGCCGGTTCTCAGACTGCCTTTAATCGTGGATTTTCCTCCCAGAATTTCCATCTTTTCTCTTCTGTTAGGACACAAGCAGAAGATATGAAAACAAGGCTGGCAGCTTCATCACCGGAATCGATGTTACCTCCAAGGTAAGACAGACTGTGATTATTTGTTCAGTTTGATAAGTAGGTGAAATTAATAATTGGTCCTTAGGACTTACTGATAGTAAATATTCTTTGCCTCCTTTTTTCTTTTGTTACATATATATATATCATATATAATCATATTATCAAATATCTATATTTACCTTTCTACCCAAGGATGCCCTTGTATATTCCTGATATACGTCCAGGCAGCATTTGTAGGTGCTTGTATCCATGAAAAGATAATCACTATACTTAGATGCCTGTGCTTAGCTATTTCCAAGAAAGAGCTTGCACTGGGAATGTTTATTTTAGTATTTATTTATTATTGTATATGATGTATGTGTGTCTGTGTGTAGGAGTGTGTCCATGCTATAGTACACAAGTAGAAGTTAGAGAACAGCCTCAGGTATTGGTTTTCACCTCCCAGCTTTTTGTAGTAGTAGTAGTGGTGGTGGTGGTGGTGGTAGTATTTTTAGATTTATATATATGAGTGGTTTGCTTGCATTTGTGTAAGTGTGCTACATGCAGACCTGGTGCCCGAGGAGGTCAGGAGAGGGCTTCAGATCCCCTAGACCTGGAGTTTCAGATGGTTGTAGCTGCCTTGTAGGTATGGGGACTCAACCTGGGTCTCTGCAGGAACAGTCAGTGCTTCAAGCTGCTGAGCTGTCTCTCCAGGCCCCTACCTTGTGCCTGCCCCCCCCCCCCCCCACACACACACACTCACTCACTCACTCTGGCTGTTAGTCATTGTACTGCATACGTTAGGCTAGTTGGCTTGCACGCTTCTGGGGGGATTCTACCATCTCTGCCTCCTATCTCCCACTCTGCTATAAGAGTGCTGGAATTACAGACATGTGCCACAATGTCTGGCTTTTTACATGGGTTCCAGGAGTCCAGACTCAGGTGGTCAGGCTCATGTGGCAGGCACTTTTACCCACAGAGTCGTGCCCTGCCCTGGCCTCGGGGTGCTTACTTGGATGTCATTTGCACTCTTTAAAAATGTGTTTTGTTTTCACTACCTATAAAACATCAAAAGCACCCAACATGTAAATAAGCCCTTGGTGCATGCCAAGGTAGGAAAATAGGGTTTTCTAGTTGTGTATGTGCTTAAGGTCTGAGGACCATGCCAACCGAATTAGTTCCAGCATCTTGACAATATTGCCTTTTGCTAAGTGATTGCTGTTACCATTGTACCCCTTCATTGTGATACCGCAGAGTAGTATCTTATTTTCCATGTGAAGAACAGTCAGTGTACAGTATATTGCTTTAATTCAGTTCAGGCCCTTTTTTTTCTTCCTGATTTAAATGTGTACAGTGCAGTTCGGATATATATGTATATGTATGTATGTATGTTTTTTGTGTCATCCCCCCTCCCCCAGTTTTTTGAAGCCCTATGTGTAGCTCTGGCTATCCTGGAACTCTCTCTGTAGACCAGGCTGGCCTTGAACTCACAGAGATTTGCCTGCCTCTGCTTCCCAGAATTTTGGGATTAAAGGTGTGTGCCAACCAGCTTCAGTTGCACTTTTTATTTTGTATGTGTGTATATCAGTGTTTTGCCTACTTACATTATGTGCATGCCTGGTACTTGTGGAGGTCAGAAGAAGGCATCAGATCCCCTGGAACTGGATTTATAGACAGTTGTGAGCTATACCATGTGGGTGCTGGGAACTGAACCCAGGTCCTCTGTTAGAGCCACTAATGCTCTTAACTGCTGAGCCATCTTTCCAGGCCAATTTAAAATTTAAAGAGTGTATATCTATATGTTGGATGTTTAAAAACAAGAATAAAAATAAATATATCATATTCATACCAGAAACTATAGTTTCTCTGTCTCAATTTATTTCAGAATACTTAAAGGCCAAAAGAAAGCTGAGCACCTCTAGTCCAGAAAATAGTACAGAGTGAAAATGTACTCATTGTAATTAAGAAGTAGACTGCTCTTAACCCTGCAGCATTTTTTAGTATATGAAACAGGTACCTGGGAGGAAGGGTTTTGTACTTGAATTGTTAGTAAAGGATTTGCATGGGGAGATAGCTCAGCCCTTAAAGTGTTTGCTGTGTCATCGTGAAGACCTGAGTTCAGATCCTCAGCCCCACATAAAAACCACAGGGCAGTGTGTTTGCATTTATAATCACAGCACTAGGGAAGACCTGCTCCCCGACCCTCAAATGCACACACGTTCCTCCTACACACTAGAGTGCACGCATAACTCACTCACTCACTCACTCACTCACTCACTAAGAAAAGTAGATTGTCATTTGTGCTAAGTAGACTTCAGTGTAAAATTAGCCTAACTATTAGGAAGTAACAGGAGCATTGCTGCTTCCTCTGTGCCACAAGTTTGCTTCAGTCAGACCAGTTAGTTAGGGGTTCTTGAGCCATTAGAGAAATCCATCAATCCAAAGCAGAGTTGGACCTGAATTTATTTATTTTTTCTCTGAGGACCAAACCTAGGTCCTTGTGCTTGCTAGGCAAGTGCTCTACCACTGAGCTAAATCCCCAACTCCTGAATTTATTTTTACTCTTGCAAGAAATCTACAAAGCTGAATGTTTTTCAGCAAAATGTCACTGCTCTTTGTCACTTAAAAATGAAAACAGGCAATTCCATGCACATAAGGCTGGAATAGAGGAAACTGTCTTTGCTCCTGTGTTATTTTTAAATGGGGGTGTGACTTTTAGGGAGTGGATCATTCAGGCAGACATAATGTGGAAGAGCATAATAGGTGTGATTACTCTGCCCACAGACAATGTAAAGTGATAATGGTAGTTGTGGAGTTCCTAGAAATATCACTGGATCAGATCTGTTCTTAGCTAGTGGAAATATTTTCTCCAAACCTTTTTGCATTTTTGTATCTCCATTTCTGCACTAGGAGAATTTGAGAAGTTGAGGTTATTTGTTGCAACTTCTTGGCATGATTGCTGATAACACATGAAGTATCCAAAAACTTTATAAACAAGTGTTCATTGAATTCCTACTATGTTCTGGGTGTAGTCATAGGCTATGATAGAATGGAGATGATTTGGGCAGGGCTACTGTAAGCTGTGCATGTCCAGTTCACTGCAAAACACATCAAGGCACAGGTTGCTTACTTCTTCTGATTTATTTTAAGGTTGCAACATGCTGTTTGTGATTTAACATTCCTCATCTTCCTTTTATCTCTGTACTTTGTACTTCCCAGGAAGCAATTGAAAAGAAAGAACAGCGAGCCAAGCGCTTCCACTTTCGAGCAGAAGTAAATCTTGCCCAGAGAAATGTAGCCTTGGACCGAGACATGATGAAGAAAGGTACAGTGTGTTTGGGGAAAAATTTTTCATACTGTTCTGAGAGTAACTTTGCCTGCCATCACTTCATGTTTCTGGCTTTGTCCTGTATGTCCAGTCCTCATCCAAATACCCAAGAGGAAGGGATTCTGACATCACTGGTGTAAAGGTGAGATGCTGTCAGATGTTTCTCAGAGCTAGAATAATGGAACAAAGGAGGTTGTGAAGGGAGGCTTGTCAGAGATGATGTGTGCTGTAGACCTCCTCGTTGTCTGCTTCATCGTGGTGATGTAAGCCTCTTTGGCTTTAAGAATAGTGGAAGTGTCCTACAGTGATGCTTTCTTTTAGGGCAGTTGGAGCACTTTGGGAATTGGTGGGGATTTTTTAATAATGTCAATACATGGTACCTGCAGACCTCCTAGTAATTATTGTCAAAGAGGCCTAAACTAATTGTAGTCTATTTTATTTAGGTATTTTGCTTCCTAGAACTCACAGCGAGGCAGTTGATAGTGGTGGGTTTTTGTTTGTGATGATAGGTGTAACCCTGAGACTTGCTCATGCTAACAAGTCAAGTCACCACAGCCTCAGCCCAGTTACTCATTTTCTGTTTGCTTGCTTGAGACAGCGTCTCATGTAGCCCAGACTGGTTTCAACCTGAAGATAATTTTGAACAGCAGTCTTTCTGCTTCTCCCTCCCAAGTTCTAAGATTACAGGGGTACACCATATTGATAGCAAAGCAATTTATAAAAAAGTGTTCCGGGGAGCATTTCCCTGGAGTGAGCCTACATTCTTTTTTATTACCCTCTAATCTAAGTCCATGCATACAAAAGGCCTCTCTCTGTTGTATTTGCCAATATTGGTATTTATAAAGGGTTCAGGAAGCAGCCTTCGACTGCATGTTGAAGGTCTGTGTGAGTCCTTTTAGTCCTGTTTGGTTGATGAAAGCAGTTCGTAAGCCTGATGGATGAGGGAAAGAATGGCTACTGTTTGTTGGGAACATGTTTTTTTAGGGCAGTGGGTTAAGTACATTATATATTTGTTTCTCAAAGTAACTCTGCGGAATATATATCTATATCTATCTATCTTTTTTTTTTTCGAGACAGGGTTTCTCTGTGTAGCTTTGTGCCTTTTCTGGATCTCGCTGTGTAGATCAGGCTGGCCTCGAACTCACAAAGATCCTCCTACCTCTGCCTCCTGAGTGCTGGGATTAAAGGCATGCCCCACCACCGCCTGGCAAGGAATATATTTTTTATCATTATTTTACAAAAGAAGAAACAGGTTGTAGAAGTTTAATGCATTGCTCAGAGCTAATGAAAGAACCAGGATTTCAACCTAGGTTTATCTGACTCTATAAAGACTCAACAGGTGGTCAGACTTAGTTGCAAGTGTCTTCACGCTCCAAGCCATATTTCACCAGCCCTATGCTTAACATTTAACCTTACTTCTAACACTTTTGGTCTATTGGTATAATTTTATATATGTGAATATTTTAAATGTAATGTGTATATAATTTCATAGTCCTAGACCATGTCACTCTTTAGTCAGTCGTGGTGGGACAGAGTAGTGCCTGTGCAGGACTGGTTACTCTTTTTGCATTTTTGCAGACTTTGGGGTTTCAGGCCTACGGGGATCTCAATATAAGGAAAAGTCCTATGAAGTCCAGGGATAGCTATCTAGCTCCTCAGTCATGTGCTAGCACAATGTAGGCCTAGGGAGACCTTGAACTCTTCTCTCACAGCTCAGCTTTGAAAGCTCAATGTTGGACTGCACCTTTTGGCTTATAGTCCCAGCCACAGTTGTTCATGCTTTTCTCTCTGCTCATTTGCCCTCTGTGAAGCATCCCTGATTTTGTGCTCAAAACTCCCTCTTCTATTGGTGCTTTTAGGATCACAAACCCTCATGGAATCTAGTGCCAGTTCTTTTGTTACTTTGTTACTAGGACAAGTTACTGAACCTTTTTTTTTATTAAATATGTTTATTTATTAAAATTTTTTTCCATTTTACATACCAACCCCAGTTCTCCCTCCCTCCCTTTCTCCCACCCCCTCACCTCCCTCCCACACTGCCCCCATCCACTCCTCAGAGTGGGTAAGGCCTCCCATGGTAGTCAACAAAGTCTGGCACACCAAGTTGAAGGAGAGCCTAGCCCCTCCCCATTGTATCAAGGCTGAGCAAGGTTTCCCACCACAGGGAATGGGCTCCAAAAAGCCAGTTCATGCATTTGGGATAAGTCCTGGTCCTGCTGCCAGGGACCCCACAAACAGATCGAGTCACATAGCTGTCACCCACATTCAGCGGGCCTAGTTTGGTCCCATGTAGGTTCCTGAGCTGTCAGTCTAGAGTCAGTGAGCTCCAACTAGCACTGGGTTTCCCAGTTATGTTCTCGACCCCCTCTTCTTTTTTTTTTTTTTTTTTTTTGAATGTTAAATGTCATTTATTGAAGGAGGGAGGAGGTCTTAAATACAGACTTACAGCACAATGGGGGAACCCCAGTTGGCAGAAGTTTGCTTCTGATTTGTTTTGTTTTGTTTTAAGCTGATGATCGAACCCCGGGCCTTACGCTTGCTAGGCAAGCACTCTACCATTGAGCTAAATCCTCACCCCTGCCCCTGATGTTTTACAATCTTGCATCTAAGCAGTTAACGCCCAATATGCTGGATTCACAGACCAGGAGCTTCCCTTAAGCATTTAGGAGGGTGGAATCTCGCAGGGAATTAGCATAGGGAGGATATCAAGGTCAAGGTCAGCAAGCAAGGCAACAGTTACCCAAAACGGGCCAGGGACCTAATTACTGAACCTTTTAAAGACTTTTTTCTTGTCCACAAAATGGGAATACAATATCTATGTTATTAATAGGATTGTTTTGGGGTTAAATTTTAGTCAAAAATATTTATCCTGCACATGGAAAAGCAATCAGAATCTTAAGTTTCTACTTTTGTTTTAGGCAGAATCTCATGTAGCCCAGGCTAGCCTTGAACTCTGATTCTCCTGCCTCTGACTCCCAAGTTCTGAGTTTATTGGTATGAGACAACATGCCCAGCTATACAGATATTTCATTTAAAAGACAGTAGCTTTGCCTGGACATTACCTGGGGAATATTGCTCATTTTATAATGCAAGCTGAAAATGAACCTTAGGCAAGATGGCTTAAATGATGTCTCTGAACCCTGGGGAATGCTGATACCTATCTAGATGAATTTAAGGTAGAATTGTGGGTAGATAGGGTTGGATAAGCCCTAGAGGTAACTGTTATTGTTTTGGTATCTTCTGGGTAATTTTAATGCAGAGTCAGGATTGGACAGGATTGGTAACCATTAGTTTTGAGCCAAGGTTCTGAAGCCCAGTTGCCTGGATTCAGATTCTTTTTGTAGTTCTGTAGCTTGGACAAATTGTCTACCACTGTGAACTCTTGGAAGACAGACAGAATTGACAGGAGTCTGACAAAATGTTGCAGCTCTTCAATTGGTGCTTAGCACATAATAGGCACCCAGTAGATGTTAGTTATCTGGCATTCAGCTAAGTAGTCACCTGAGCAGCCCAGTCTTAGAGAGAGAGGAATTGAAATAAGTATCTTCATACTCACAGCTATACAAGATGTCATGTGATTTTTTTTTTTCTTATATCAACAATAATAGCACTTGTTAAATGCTCACTGAGTTACGGTTGCTCTGCTTTGTGGCAAATTTATCCTTTTAGCAATTCCCTGAGGGTTTTTACTGATGAGAAAACCAAGGTGATGAGAGGTTGAGAAACTTGCCTGAGGTTCTACAGCCATGTATGTAACAGGGCTGTGCTTGAAGGCTGGACTGACTGGAAGCTTGGATTCCTATTTTGTTAGCCTCTGTCTTTCCAGTGCTAGAATTACAAATGTGTACTACAAACATACCATGCCTGGCATATCTTCACCCCCCTTTTCCCCCTGCCTCCTCAGTGTGGGGTTAAAGCCTACACCAAACACAGCCATATTGCCCTTTTTTGTTTTGTTTTTTGTTTTCAAGACCAGGTTTCTCTGTGTAGCCTTGGCTGTCTTAAATTTACTCTGTAGACCAGGTTGGTCTTGAACTCAGAGATCTGCCTGCCTCTGCCTCCCGAGTGCTGGGATTTGTTGTTGTTTGTTTGTTTGTTTCTAGACAGAATTTCTCTGTGTAGTTTTGGTGTCTGTCCTGGACCTCGATCTATAGACCAGGCTGGTCTCGAACTCAGAGATCTACCTGCCTATGCCTCCCCAGTGCTGGGATTAAAGGCGTGGGCCACCATCACCTGGCTAAAGGCAACTTTTTTTTTTTTTTTTTTTTTTTTTTGAGACGAGGTTTCTCTCTGTAGCTTTGGAGCCTGTCCTGGCTCTCACTCTGTAGTCCAGGCTGGCCTCAAACTCACAGAGATCCTTCTGCCTCTGCCTCCTGAGTGCTGGGATTAAAGGCGTGTGCCACCACCTGTATTGCTCATTTTTCAATTGGATTTTTTTTTTCTCTTTTGCTGTTGGAGTTTTGAAGTTCCTTATATAGTCCAGATGTTAATTTCTTGTTGGAGGTGTAATTTCCAAATATATTCTTCCATTTTATAGATTATCTTTTCATTCTGATGATTATTTCCTTTACTGTGAAGAAGTTTGGGTTTAGTTTTGTCTTTGTTTCCTGTGCTTTGGGGATCTTATCCAAGGAATCCCTGCCTAGTCCAGTGACCTGAAGCTTTCCTTCTGTTTTCTTCTGGTAATTTGTTTTAGATTTTACGAGTCTTCTAAAAAGTTTTTTTTTTGTTTTGTTTTTTTACTCTTATGCGTATGGGTGTTTTGCTTGCATGTATGTCTGTGTGCCATGTGCATATAAACCCTCAGAGTACCTGTGGGTGCTAGGAACCAAATCTGGGTCTTCTGCAAGAGCAACAAGTTTTCTTAACCACTGAGCCATCTCTCCGTCCCCTAAGTCTTTTTCAGGTGTGCCTAACCTGTGCTCTGTGGGCCACATGTGCCCCAGGATAACTATGAATGTACCACAGCACAAAGCTATAAGCTTTGTTAATGCATGATGAGATTTTTGGATGTGTGATTTTTTTTGTTGTTGTTGTTTTGGTTTTTTTGTGTGTGTGTGTGTGTGTGTTTTGGCTTTTCGAGACAAGGTTTCTCTGTGTAGCTTTGTGCCTTTTCCTGGAACTCACTTGGTAGCCCAGGCTGGCCTCAAACTCACAGAGATCCGCCTGGCTCTGCCTCCCGAGTGGTGGGATTAAAGGCGTATGCCATCACTGCCCGGCCGATGTGTGATTTTTGTTCTGTTTTGTTCTGTATTGTAACTTGGTTACATAGCTCTCGGTCCTGAACTCTGCCGATGAAGGATCTGTTGAAGCGTCAGGGATTGGGCATGGCCGAATGCACTGTGAGTTGATGACAAGCACTAGCAGGGGTGTGGAGGAAGGCACTGGGTGCTTCCTTACTGCTGTGATAAGATGCCCGACAGACCTGCTGAAGGAAGGAAGAGCTGACTCTGGCTCAGGACTTGAGAGGGTCACAGCATGTCATGGCAGGGTAGGAGACGTTGGTTAAATTCTTGCAGCTGTCACAGTGGGCTGACTCTCCAGATATAGTGCAGTGGAGGGGAAGGAAAACACCTGACTCTGCAATCCACAGGCATGTAATCCCCCTGGACAGAAGTTTGGTCCACAGTAGTGAGACTGTGTGGCAGAGAAAGGCTGGAACCATAGGTGGGTATAACTTTCAAAGTCACTTCTGAGCATATTTCCAAAGAAAATTAGTGTGTAAAGAGACATCTGTACACCTGTGCACTTTGTTATTTATTGTAACACTAGCCGCATATCCAAGACAGGGAATCAAGTTAAATGTCCATTTGTGGTGGTAGGGATTAAAGCTGAGGCCATACACATGCTAAGTAAACCCTATCTCTGAGCTACATCTCCTCCACAAGCTGATGACTAGATTAAGAAAATGTAGTACATATTCACATGGAATACTTTTCAGCTATAAAAAAGCAAAACCCTGTCCTTGTGATAGAAGTAGAGATCACTGTGATAAGTGAAATTCAGTTTGACACAGATGAACAGTAGCACATGGTTCCATGTATGAAATCTAAAATGCATGAGTTCAAGAAGAGTAGGTCATCAAATGCTGGTTACCAGACTGGGAGAACAGGAAGATAGAGTGGTCGGGAAAGGTTGATCAATGGGTTGTAGTTGTAGTTTGGAATAAGAAGATCTGGTTGTGGAATTGCGTGGGAGGGTAATTACTGAGAACATTTATGTAATACATATTTCAGATGTCTAAAGGAATGACATTTGAACATTTATACCAGAAAGAAATAATAGGTGTTTGCTTTACTTTTTGTTTTTGAGACAGAGCCTTACCCTGTAGGCCAGGCTTTCTGAAACTCCCTATGTAACCCAGATTAGTTTTGCATTCTTGGTGATCTTCCTGCTTCAGCCTCTGAGTGCTAGGACTACAGGCATGAGTCAGCATACCATTTTCATGTACCAGTTAAAAGGAAAACATGCTTGGAGTAATGGGAGCTGAATTCTTGTCAGACTGGCTTCAGAAGAGGAGAGGAGGTTATGAAACCCTAGTTTTGTATGAGATGTCTCGTTTGCATGAGCTTTAAAAAAATTAATGCCACTTGTACAGATTGAGAGGACTCTGTCATCTCCAGACATATACATGTCAAGCTTTGTTCAGCTGCATCCTTCCTGCCCCTACTTCCTTCTCACTCACTGCACCTGGTCCACAGGCCCTTTTCTCTGCTTGAGATCTTTTGAGGGATTGTAGATACACATGGATTTGCAAATTCTTAATAACATATTTACATATTTTGCAAGTATTTCATGGAAACACTCAGGTTCTTTTTGACCATGGCTGTCAACTTTTTTTCTCATCAGATGTAATAACTGTTTTCAATGCATTGTGAATGGGACCAGGCTTTTTTTTATAGCTATTAAGGTGTTCGATGTTGTGTAATGATGTATTTATTTGAAGGTGTGTGCGTGCTGACAGAGGTGAGAAAACAACTTTCGGGAGTCGTTTCTTACCTTCCACCTTGTTGAGAGAGGCTCTCACTCTGCTGTGCTGTGTACTCTAGGCCAGCTGACCCATGAGCTCTGTCTCTGCTTCCCATCTGTAGAGGCTGGGGTTACATATGCATGCCACCCTACCTGCCTTCTTATGTGAGGCTGGGGTGGAACTCAGCTCCTCACATTTATGTTGCAGCCAGAGCTCTCTTTGGCCCCAGGAATTTTTGATAGCTTTTTTTTTTTTTTTTTTCCATTTAGTGTTTTAAAATAATCTGGTATATAATCAATCAATCAATCTCTCTCTCTCTCTCTCTCGCTCGCTCGCTGGCTCGCTCGCTCGCTCGCTGTGTTATGTTCTGTAGTTTTATTTGGGTAAACCATGATTTACTTGATATTGGGTAAGCTGTAACTGATTACCCTCAGGGCTGCTGGATTGTTAGAAGTAGTGCTGCCCTGAACATTGTTGTGTGTGATATGATCTAGTGTGTGTTAGGGTTGATGCTGAGAATTCATAGGTTTTTAGGATATGTGCTAGACTATATTCTCTTACCCTTTGGACTATCCTTGTCCATGCTTCCACTAGCAGGAGGAGCAACTCCTCCCGTGTAGCCAGTGTTTCATGCAAAAGACAAAACTCTGCTCACTGGAAGCTGGTATCTTTTTTGATTGGTTTTAGACTGGGTCTCATTATGTGGCCCTGGCTGGCCTGGAACTCACAGTGATCTGCCTGCCTGCCTCCTGAATGCTGGGATTAAAGGTATGCACGACTACACCCAGTTTAGTATCCTCTTAATATGGATTTTCCAGTTTAGTTGGAAGTCAACCCTCTCTTAATATTTATCTGCCATTTTTATTTTTTTATTTATTAATGTTTATCTGCCATTTATATTTCCATCTGTATAAATTGTTTATATCTTTTGCCCATTTTTGTTTTGAGGGGGTTTTGTTGTTGTTGTTTCTTTTGAGATAGGATTTCTCTGTGTAGCCTTAGCTATATTGGAACTAGCTCTTTAGACCAGGCTGGCCTTAACTCACAGAGATCCGCCTGCCTCTGCCTCTGCCTTCCAAGTGCTGGGATTAAAGGCGTATGCCACCACCACCCATCTGAGTTGTCGTTTTACTGATTTGTAGGATATCTTTTTCGTGTGTGTGTGTGTGTGTGTGTGTGTGTGTGTGTGTGTGTGTGTACATGTACGTATGTACGTACAGTAAGGTTTGAGACAGACTCTAATACTTGAGCCCAGGATGGCCTGTAACAAACTATAGCCCATCTGGCATGGAACTTGTGGCAGTCCTTCTGCTTTAGTATTCAAATAGTGGGATTGTAGGCACCATCATGCCCAGTGATTTGTAAGGTTTCTGGACTCTAGCATCACGTATAGTTTAATTTCAGAATCAGCTTGTCAAGTTCCATGGCTAGTAGAGAGAACTGCCATATAGTTTACTATTGCTCTATTCCTCAGTCTGAGCCCTGGGTAGCTGTTCTGAATCACGTCATTTGCTTAGTGTAGTTTAATGGTAAACGTTAGTGCAGTTAACCTTACTATCTTGTGTGGTGTTCTTTTGAAATAATTACTGTTTTAGCTTCTTCCTCTTCTAGACCCATTATCTAAACCACTGTGAAGAAGTGCTAGCAAGCTGTACATAGCAGGTAGGAAAATTCTGTCTGTTTTTTTTCTTTTCTTCTTTTTTTTCTTTTGTAGCAATCCCCAAAGTGAGACTGGAGACCATCTACATTTGTGGAGTAGATGAGATGAGTACTCAGGATATCTTTTCCTATTTTAAAGAATATCCTCCAGCTCACATTGAGTGGTTGGATGATACCTCCTGTAAGTATACCCACGTTTTCTGTTTAGTATGCTTTTATTTATGATTTTTAAAAAGTTCTTGCTATCTTTGATAGTAAATAATTATGGACCAAACTGTTTATTTTTAACTTCTGTTCTTAGTCTAGGAGAAAAAAAGCTAACCTGATAATACTTACATAGCAGTCATTGTGCTTCAGGAGGGTTTTCTTGGGGGTAGGTCTTACTCTAGCCCAGCCTGGTCTAGTACTGGAAATCCTCTAGTCTCTGCCTGCCAAGTGCTGAGATTGTAAGTGTGTGTTGCCACACTTGGCTTCAAGCAGCTCATATGCATAGAACAGTTATTTTGTGGAAATGGGCTTGGGAGTGTAGCTTTAAACGATGTTCATCAGGCATTTTCCCACCACTTTTATACTTTTTTCATGAGCTGGTTTTTACTTTGACTGACAGCTGTCTGTGGCCAGTAAGACTGTGACAATGAACCTGATGCCAAATCCGCTCTCAAAAAACGTAGATTTGAATGTGTGATGTTTTATTTTAGGTAATGTGGTTTGGCTGGATGAGATGACAGCCACACGAGCTCTCATCAATATGAGCTCTCTGCCAGCTCAGGATAAGATAAGAAGCAGAGATAGCAGTGAAGACAAGTTGTCTGAGAAGAACAAGAAAGGTAACTACACACAAAGGAGCCCTTGCCCATTCTGTACACTGACCAGTTCTGGGCCTTTGAGTAGAGTGATATGAACACTGCATTACCAGATGTTTCTGAGGTAAATTATGATGCTTGGGTTATCAGTCAATAGGAACAGAAAACTCTGAGCTTTTAAAATTTTATGAGATGGGGTTACATTAAGGTTCCTCTTGTCCCTCACACTCCATTTTAGACAAGCAGGAAGACAGTTCAGATGATGAAGAGACTGAAGAAGGAGAAGTTGAAGATGAGAATTCAAGTGATGTAGAGGTTAGTATTAGGACAAAGATATTCTGCAAGATTTTATTGTTAAAAAAAATGCTTACCATCTTTTTAATGTAAGGCTTAAAGAATTAGTAAGCTGTGTTTTTTGTCTAGCTTTTACCGTGGAACCTTCTGAAGGTGCACCAGACTCTTAGCCTTTTAGTTTATGTGGATGTAACAGTTCATCTTGGAATCTTAAAATAATGTTTATACTTGTGAGGAAGAGAAAATGGGTTTATTAAGAAATACTTTGAAGTGTTACCTAACCAATAAAATATGGAAAGGCAACTAGGGTTTGCTAGAAATTTTGGAGTGTATTCATTTGAAACATTTTGTGTGTGCGGTGCTAGGGCAAACCTAGGGCCTTGGACATGCTAGGCAAGTGCTATACCTCTGATCTGTATCCCTAGCTAAGCATATTCATTTGGAGTTTAAATATTCAAATGATAAGTGTTTACTGTGTACCAAATTCTGGGAACCCCCACTGGAGGCTACATGCTAAAAGGGAAGACAGATACACAGTTACATGCTGTTAGGAGATACCTGAGCAGGATGAAGACAGAAAAGGGTAAAAAAGGGAGAGAGGATTAGGGCTTCAGAGATGGTGTATGCTATGCCTACAGAAGACCTGAGTTCAGTTTCCAGCACCCATGTGGGATGGCTCATAACTGCCCCTATAAGGCATCCAAAACTGTTCTGCCCTCTGAAGACAACTGCACTCATGTGCACATAACCCTACACAGATGTAGAAACATAATTTTAAAATGTTTACACTGAAAGAAAATGATGGAGGTTACTATTTTAGGCAAGGTTGTCAAAGAAGATCTGGCTTCAGAGGTCTCCAGAGGAATGAGTACTATAACTCTGATGGGTATGACAGATAGAATGCTTTTGGGGGGTGGTGTTGAGGGGGGTTCAAGATAGGGTTTCTCTCTGTAGTTTTGGTGCCTGTCCTGGATCTCACAGGTTGGCCTTGAACTCACAGAGATCTACCTGGCTCTACTTCCCGAGTGCTGGGACTAAAGGCGTGCTCCACCACCGCCCAGCCTAGGATGCTTTTTTAATGGTAACCACAGAAAAGGTGTGAAATATGCTTTGATTTTTACCTTGAAAATGTTTTCTTTTTCTTAAGTTGGACACATTGTCTCAGGTAGAAGAAGAGTCTCTGTTAAGAAATGATCTTCGTCCAGCTAACAAACTTGCTAAAGGAAATAGGCTATTCATGAGATTTGCTACAAAAGGTAAATTTGATACTGATTTTTGATCAGAATGATGAATTACTGAGTGAAACTTTTCCTATTGACCAGAAGTTAGCTCAGATAATTCCAAAACTCTCTTTAAACAAACACTTTATGAAAACTAGCTTACTGATTGAGAAGGAATTTTTGTACATATGTATTTGTTAGTGTGTATTTATTATGTAGTGATTAATTTCATTGTTACATTCCCATACATGCTTGTAATGTACTTGGACCCCATTCATTCTCTTTACTTCCTGTTTATACATTCCTTCCCTTCTTTTTACCTCCCCAATAGTTCCCTTTTACTTAACTCTGAAATTCCACATAGGAAAAAAATAGGATACTTGGTGAGCCTTTAGTTTTGTTTTTCAAAACAGGGTTTCTCAGTGTAGCCCTGGCTGTCTGGGAACTCACTCTGTAAAACCATGCTGGCCTGGAACTAAGGTATCCACCTGTCTCTGCCTCCTCAGTGCTGTGATTAAATGTGTGAGCCACTATACTGAGACTTTGTTTTTAAGAGAAGGGAGTTCTGTTAATAAAAGTAGAAGATTTGTAGGAACCATAGGTGCTGGGCACGGGACCAGAATGGCATTGACAATGCTCAGGGTACTCTCTAACATGCGGAACCCACCATTGAAGTACTGCTGTGGATGAAGATTTAGTTAGGGGTACACTGATCTGATCCAGGGCTTTATCCCAAATATACCACCATGTCTGACAAAAGAGCTGGCTTTGAAATGAATGTGATTCCTTGGGCACACACTGAGTTTACCACTGTGTCTATCCTGGTCAGCATAGATAACAGTGATAGCCAGGAGCAAAGGTGTTCTTTCAGTTCCACTATCACCCCATTTGAATCTTTCTGGAATTGCTGGGCCAGGGAGTCTTCCATCAAGGCCTAGGCCAGCTGTGCTGGTAGAAGTCAGATCTTACAGAAACCAAAGCTGTGTGTGTGTGTGACCTTTGCCTTGGTGTCTTTGGGCTAGTTTCAGGTGAGATGAAGCTGAGCAACCTAGGTGCTCAGTGTAATAGCCAGTGAATACTGAGGTTCCCCTTTCTTCACTGGGAGAGCCCATTGTCTACCATGTCTACCTGTTTCATAAAGTTCTCATACATCTTTTCATAGAGGATACTCACCTTCACTAATGCTAATAAACAAGCCAGTAGTCTGTGCCCAAATAACAGATATATGAGTCCTGCAGTGCTAATGCACTGCCACAGCTTCCTAGGGAATAGGGGCACATGGTGGCAACCCATTGGTGATGGTTGTGTTAGGGTTGCCACCCGTGTCTACCATAGTACCAGATGAAGGTGCTTTGATATCTGTCTCTACATAATTTCTGTGCCCTATATTCCGGCAGAAGAAATGTGCCTGCTGGTATCTTGTCTCAGTAGAAGATGCCACTATATGTCCCAATTTGGGAGAATGCCATGAGGTTATTGCAGGGTCTTTTGGGGGTGATGGAATAGGCCATTGCATATAATATTTTGATAACTGGATATGCAGCTATCCCTATAGTTATGCTAATTTTGGCTCCTTTTGGACATATATAAAGTAGTATAGATAGATGAATTATATGCCCTTTTTATTGCTATATTGTAAATTTAAGGCCAACCTGGGCTACGTGAGACCCAGCTTCAAAAAACAAATTCAAAATCAAGCAGTCAATATTATCTTCACACTCACAGGAAACCCTAAGTAACTATTCTATTAACTTTCAGATGACAAAAAGGAACTTGGAGCAGCCAGAAGAAGTCAGTATTATATGAAATATGGAAATCCAAATTATGGAGGCATGAAAGGAATTCTTAGCAATTCATGGTGAGTCTAAAACCTTAAAATATTATGGTTGTTTATCTTAATGTTTTTATTAGCATATATTAACTGCACATAATAGGCTTCATTATCGTATTCACATACAGGTATATAATGCATTTTGATAGTTTGATCTTGGCCTCCCCTATCCCTACCCACTCCTCTTCCAACTAGTTCCCTTCTACTTTGATGTCTCTCTTTGGTGTGTGAGTGACCCATGGGTTTCCTTTTTACAGGAGCATGGGTACCTACTAGTAGTCACTGAAGAAAATCTCTCCCTCCCCACTCAACTACAAACTGCGTATAAATCATGGGTCCTGTGAGTCTCTCCCCATTCCATAACAGGGGTTGATGAACTCAATCTTGTGTAGGTTTTGTGCAGCTGTGAGTTTAAGAGTGTGGCAATCATGCTGTAACCAGGAAGTCAGTGTTCCACCCCATTTCACTCTTCTCCAGCTCTTACATTCTTTTGGGCCTTCTTCTACAGTGTTTCTTGAGACTTGGAAGGGATGACACAGATGTCTCATTTGTGGTTAGGCATTCAAGAGTCTTTCATTCTCAGAACTTTGTCAGTTTTAAGTCTCTATCTTCACTGGTCACCGTTGCAAAATATTTTGTTCTGGTTTTAGTTTTTTGAAAGAGTGTCTCATGTATTCCAGGCAAGTCTCAAACTCTTATGTAGCCAGGCAGGACCTTGGACTCCTGATCCTCTTGCCTCTACCTTCCCAAGTGCTGGGATTACAGGCATGTGCCACCAGGCATGGCTTAAAAATACAGTCATTTGAACACCTCTTCAGCTGTTTTTCATCCTTCAGTTGGTATTCTGTGGCGGAATGTCAGAACCTCCTGTGGACTGAAGGAAAGTGAGGAAGAACTCATGATTCTTAGCTGTGGCAAATGATAGGAGACACTGCTTCGGCACCTAATGCTGTGCCATTGTGGAGCTGGAATGAAGTGGATTTCAGCATCCTTCTTATTGGTTTCTGATGGTGTGCTTATTTTGGCAATATTGCAGGAAGCGAAGATATCATTCCCGTCGCATTCAGCGGGATGTGATCAAGAAGAGAGCCCTGATTGGGGATGACGTTGGCTTGACGTCGTATAAACACCGACATTCCGGTAGTTGCCTGCTCAGCTCTTGGGTAGACACACACATGTTTGGCTCTCAAAATCGTATTTTTATTCTTAACACAGTCTTAAGGTTCCAAACTTTCTTATCCTCTCTTCTTTGCCCTCACCCTGTGCCAACATAGAGGAAAGTAAGTCAAGTCATGGTTAATTTTAAACTGCCCATAAAAGAGGTCACATGATTTTATAAAACTGTTTTAACAAAAAGGACCATATGTTACAGAGAGAAAATGAAAATAAAAATTTCTTAGGAACTTAATTTTTCTACTATTAATATCAGCAACTGCATGAAAAAAACGTTATCGAATGGACTGATTTTGTTTCCTTTTCCGATAATGTGAGTAGACTGCTGTGTTGAGTGTTTTTACACATTGGTTTTTATATATGAATGCTTCTAAAACATGAGACATTATGACTTGAGGTTTTTTCTTTCTTTCTTGTGTGTTTATTATAAAGGATCCATTTTCATTATGCTTTCTAAAAGATTCACTTTTATTTTGAACTTATGGGTACCGTCTTCTGCATGCTTTGTAGAACTAGGTAAGTCAGCATACAGACAGCGTGCACAGGTGTCATTGGGATGAGACAGGAAGAAATAGAGTGTATACACTTTCAGCTAATGGGTGTGTACAGAATTGTACCTTTGAAATCTATGTATTAGTAATAAGCATAGTTTCTGTTATACGTTTCCAATTTCAGTTACTCTAAGATATTGTCAGCTGGGCATGTGCCACGTGACTTCAATCCCAGCACTCGGGAGGCAGAGGCCAATGGATCTCTGTGAGTTCCAGGCCAGCCTGGGCTATAGAGCTAGTTCCAAGATAGCCAGGGCTACACAAAGAAACCCTATCTTGAAAAACAAACAAAAATATTATTGTAACCTATTCTTTATGCTCATAGTAAAGAAATTAGGAAGTAAATTGCCCATAATTCAAGTATTCTAATACAGTGACTGATTTTATTTTACCTTTATCTCATTGGTCTATTTTTATATAATTATAATTAGTGTAAGTGTACTTTGTATTTGTTTTTCCCACTAACGACAAACATTATTCATATTTATTTTTTAAAAAAGATTTTATTTTTAATTATGTGTGGATGGGGTGTGTTGGTTTGTATAGTACCTGTGGAGGCCAGGAGAGGGTGTCAGATTCCCTTGGAGCTGGAGATACAAGCCATTGACTCTGGGAACCATACTCTAGTTCTCTACAAGAGGAGTATACACTCTTAACCCCTGAGCCATCTTTCTAAGGAAGCCTCATAGCCCACAAGCTTTAGAGTTAATGTTCATTTTTATTATTGAGGGTTCTCATGTGGCAGAAGTTACACTGAATATTGAACCATCTAAAACATCTGGTCAACTGATCAATATGTAACCTTGCTCTGACCATTTTTTAAATTTAAATACAGCTGATTTAATATGCACTATTAATTAATTGGCATTGATTTAACAGCTGACAGCGCTGTAACTCGTGCCTGAATGAGGTTTATTTAGTATAGGTATTTTCTTCATGAGGTGCACCACCATCCTTTTACAACACATAACATTTCATCACTCGCTGTATTTAATGGGACCTTTTTTTTTTTTTTTTTTTTTTTTTTGGTTTTTCGAGACAGAGTTTCTCTGTGTAGCTTTAGAGCCTGTCCTAGAACTTGCGTTGTAGACCAGGCTGGCTTTGAACTCACAAAGATCTGCCTGCCTCTGCCTCCTAAATGCTGGGATTAAAGGTGTGCGCTGCCACTGCCCAGCTTGGGACCTTTTTTTTCTTTTCTTTCTCTATTTTGTGAGACAGAGTCTCTCTTTGTAGCCCTTGCATCTGGAACACATTGTATTGTAGACCAGACTGGCCTTGAGCTCTCAGAGATCTACCTGCTTCTGCCTCTCAATGCTGAGATCAAAGGCATAGACCACCACACCCAGCTTAGGGACCATTTTTAAGCAGTGAAATTATCAAGAGAAAGCATAAAACGTGAAAACACAGCAGTTAATAAATTGAAAATTACCTTGCTTACAGTTGAGTCATGAATAAAAAGGTGCTGGTGCTGTTGCCTTGGACAGGAAGAAGCACATCTGGCTACTTAGTTCTGTCAGTCTGCACATGTTTACAGATGTTCTTGACAGTACCTTGAGCATTGATTTAGGAGCCACAAATAAATCTGATAGATTTATAAATATAGAACAAATAATGAAGATTATTCATGTTGTACATGAGTTTATACTACTACATTCATATTTTATCCAGTCTCTTGGATAAGTAAGTAAGGATAAGAATATCATCCAGTTTGACACTTTTACAGGTAGTAAATACCCCAGTACAGTCTCAGAGGTGGTGTTCTTCCCTTCTCCCAATGTAGAGTAGAAATCATGCTTGTTAGTTTAGCCTTAAGTTTAGTCCTCTCTAACCTTTGGGTTAAATTTCTTCAGGGTTGGTGAATGTTCCCGAGGAACCCATTGAAGAAGAGGAGGAGGAGGAGGAGGAGGACCAAGACATGGATGCAGATGACAGAGTTGTGGTGGAGTACCATGAGGAGCTCCCAGCTCTCAAGCAGCCGCGTGAGCGGAGTGTGTCTAGGCGGTCCAGTGCGAGCAGCTCAGACTCAGATGAGATGGACTATGATTTAGAACTGAAGATGATTTCCACTCCTTCCCCAAAGAAAAGCATGAAAATGACCATGTATGCAGATGAAGTGGAATCTCAGTTGAAAAGTATTAGGTAAATACTTTTCTTCTTCTTCTTTTTTTAAATTTTTATTTTTTGAGACAGGGTTTCTCTGTGTACCCCTGGCTGTCCTGGAACTCACTTTGTAGACCAGGCTACCCTCTAACTCAAGATCCTGCCTCTGCCTCCCAAGTGCTGGAATTAAAGGCCTGTGCTACCATAGCCTAACTAATACTTTTCCTCTTTTTATTCAATGTTAACTTTAAATTAAATTTACTCATTTATGTATTTTGGAAATATCGATGATTGAACAGAGGACCTCTTATGTACATACTAGGCAAAGCACTCTCCAACTGAGATATATTCCTACTCTGTAATTTGATGGTTGTTTTTTTTTTTTAATTTTTATTTTGAGTGTATGAGTGTTTTGCCTCCATGAATGTCTGTACCATCTTAATTCCGTGCCCTCAAAGGCCGGAGAACGCTATCAGATCCCCTGGAACTAGAGTTACAGATGGGTGCTGGCTGCCGTGTGAGTGCTGAGATTCAAACCCAGGTCCTTAGGAAGAACAGTCTCTTAACTGCCGAGCCGCCCGTCTCTCCAGCCCTATAATTTGCTTTTTAAGTGGTAATTACAGGTGCCATCCCTCTTCATGTTGCAGTCATTTTTACCCTGATTTTCATTCCTTTGTAGGTGTTTGATGGAAGCACCCATTTTTCCTCTCTATAAACAATAGTTGTTGCGTAGACAGTACAGAAAGTGAAAACCATTGTATTCCCAGACATCTGTTAACTTTTCCACCGTATGTAGTGCATTGTTTAACACTATCATCATTTATTTAGTTACTTAGAAAAGATTTCTTTAAATGTTTTCATTTGCTGGGTGGTGGTGGTGGCGCACGCCTTTAGTCCCAGCCTGGGCTACAGAGTGAGTTCCAGGAAAGGCGCAGACCTACACAGAGA
Organism: Onychomys torridus; assembly: GCF_903995425.1. Lineage (NCBI taxonomy): Eukaryota > Metazoa > Chordata > Mammalia > Rodentia > Cricetidae > Onychomys > Onychomys torridus. The sequence goes on from NC_050450.1 coordinate 61,593,886, forward strand.
AACCCTGTCTCGAAAAACAAACAAAACAAAACAACACAAAAATGTTTTCACTCCTGACTATGCTACAGTACACGTGTGGCAGCCATAGGACAACTTGTAGAGCTGCTTCTCTTGTTCTGCCCTGTGGGTCCTGGATATTGAACAGAAATGGTCAGACTTGGGAGCAAGTACCCTTACCTCAGAGCTATCTTGCTATTTATTTTTCATTTTTTGAGACTGAGTTTCAGTGCATAGCTCAGGCTGGCTTTGTGTTTGCATTCTCTTCCCCAGCCTCCTGAGTACTGACTGGGATTACAGGTGTACAACACCACACCTAATCCCTTTTGATAGTTACTTATGTTTCTGTTAATATTGCGCTAGCTAAATAGATTCTTCAAAGTCTATCTTGCTATAGAAAATAGTACACTGGGTAGTGGTAGCGCATGCCTTTTATCCTAGCACTTGGGAGTCAGAGACAGGCAGATCTCTATGAGTTCAAGGGCAGCCTGGTCTACACAGCAAGTTCCAGGACAGCTAGGACTACACAGAGAAACCCTGTCTTGAAAAAATAAAAAAAAAGAAAAAAGAAAGAAAGAAAGAAAAAATATGGGTTTTTAAAAATATGTATTGCAGAATTTCCTTCCTAGGGCTTTACCCACATTACTGCCTATGGCTCACACTCTTACCAGGTTTAAACTATTGTTCTTCCTAATTTTTGTGGACCTCTGGAACAGAGGACATAGTTATTTTAATGAGCAGATTCAATAAATATAGATTTTATTTAAAATTAGTGAAATTTTGAGACAGGGTCTCACTAAACCAAGTAGGCTGGATTTAAATGTGCTCTGTAACATAGGCAGGATATGAATCTGTGATTGTTCTTAGTCTCCCAGGTAGCTGAGCCTGCAACCTGTACCACCAGGCCTTGGCTTTCCAAGGCACTCTCAGATAGGAAGAAAGGGGGCTATTACTGTTGATTTGTGTGGACTTGTTCACATCTTTGTGTTTAGTTTTCACAGAACTAATAGAGAATTGTAGCAGAGTAATGCTCTCTATCATGGTAGGGTGGTCTGTAGACAGAGAAATAACATCTTTAAAGAAGGAGATTATAGATTTACTGTGGCTGGACTACATCCAGATTGCACTGGGTGAGCAGAGTTCCAGCCTCTTTGAAACATCTGTTTAGTGTTTGTTTGCCCTTGGAGAAGAAGGTGACCATCAGTTATGTGTTCTGTGATAAAGTGTACAGGCATCATGTGGAAACCACCCTGTGAAAGTCAACAGCTGGCTGCCATCACCATCTCTTCATAGCATGTTAATCCTGGTTCTAAGCGAGCTATCACCAGTGGTATTTGTAAGTGAACAGTGGTCCTCTGAGATTAAGTTTCTCTGAAGTAGGAGACTTTGCTTGTGTCTTGTCTCACAGTTGAAGTTGGTTACTTGTATTCTCCCCACTTTTTTTTTCCTTCCTTACAGGAACTCTATGAGGGCAGATAGTATATCCACAAGCAATATAAAAAACCGAATTGGTAACAAATTGCCGCCTGAGAAATTTTCAGATGTTCGACACCTCTTAGATGAAAAGCGTCAGCACTCATGTCCACGGCCAGCGGTTGGCAGTACTAAACCAGGTACTGTTCTTCTTCCTTATGCTCCTGACTTCCTTCTTGTAAGCCCCTCCAGTGGCCAGGCCTGGCCACTAGACTATAACAGCTGTATTGGCTGTTTCCTGCCTCTTAGATGCAGGTGGCCAAGCTCTATCATAGAGAGATTAAAAAGCCCAAGTTCAGGCCACCCTGGAAAGTTCCATCCCCACAAGAAACCCTGTATAAACCCGCCTCCTGCTCATTTCTTTGCTGCTTCTCCAGAGCAGAGGCAGCCATGGTCCTGTGTCTTTCCCAATAAATCTCTTGTGTGAGGCTTGTTGTGCTGTGTGACTTTGTGGTATTCATAGGCTTCTGATTGCCAGGATACCTTTCCCCTCAAAGGTATAACATACTCTGAGCACCTGAGAGCAGGTGGGCTCAGGATAGGCTCTTCTAAACTGATTAAATTGTTCTTGTTGTATCTAAATCTTTAGCTAGGCATTAGATTCATGAGAAAATAACACCAGATTTTTGACAAAATTAGCTTTTAGTATTTTTGTCTGAAATAATAGATGATATTAAATAATAAATAATATTATTTCCCTGGTATACTTTATACTCCAAACCAGTAAAGTTAAGTTGTATGGTTAGATGCATGATTGAGTGTGAACTAGATAGTATATGTGAGTAGACCTGATAGAACAGTGTGTGGGTGTGCTTGTGGTTAGCATGTGCAAGTCTCTGGGGAGGCTGCAGCATCTGCCATAGACCTGCTAGAGAACTGGTGAAGGCTTGGAGAAAACAGCTTTGGATCTTGGTCTTGGGAGGGAATAGAATGCAGTTGGTAAACTATCTTTTGAGGAGGGGAATAATCTGATTCTTACTTTAGAAAGATGATTTTGGAGGAATAGAATGTAGTGGGCACAAAAAAACAAGGTAACAAGGGCTGAACTTGGTCAGGGACAGTGAAGATTGAGGCTATGAATGGGACCTTGGGAAGAGGAAGGATGGAAGAGAAGCCAAGGAGGAGGCTCAACCTGAGCTCTGGGGGGAGGAGGTTACATAAAATGTCAAAAGCTGACGCAAGGCTCAAGGCCGATGAATGTGTAGCTGCTGTTTGTTAGTGGAGACCTCAGGCCCAGCGGCTCTGTGACAGGCTTGGAGGAGAAATACGCATAGTTTAGGACATGATTCCTTTATACTTGGCCTATTGCCAGCCTCATTATACTTGTTGGTTAAATGTAGTAAGTTTATTGAGAACAGCTTGTATGTCCAAGGATTGTGGGGAGCTTGCAGTCTTGTTACTGAAAAATTTGGTATGTTACTTAGTTTTGCTTGGTTCTGCCAAAAAAGAAAAAAGAAAGAAAGAAAACTTTCACTTCAAGCAATCAGCTGATAGCCTCTACATCCAAGTTTTAAGTTTTCCTAAGAGAAGCAAGACCAATCATGAACAGAACAGGCTTTAGAAGCCTTCTCATACCAAGTCCTGTGCCTTCACTGTGGGAGATGGTCCTTAGAGAGCTGTGCTGACTAGTTTTTTTGTCAGCCTGAAATAAATTAGAGTTATTTTGGAAAAGGGAACCTCAACTGAGAAAATGCCCCTCTCAGATTAGCTTGTGGGCCAGCCTATGGTGCATTTTCTTGATTAATAATTGATATAGGATGGCCCAGCTCACTGTGGGCAGTATCACCCCTGGGCTGGTTCCTGATAAGAAAACAGGATGAGCAAGCCAGTAGTAAATAGCACTCCTCAGTGGGTCCCTTATCAGTTCCTGCCTCCAGGTTCCTGCCTTGCTTGAGTTTCTGCCCTCACTACTTTTGACAATAAGTTATTAATTGAAGTGTTCAGTGACATAAACCCCTTCCTCTCCAAATTGCTTTTGGTCATCGTGTTTTATAACAGTAATAGAAACTATAGCTAAGACAAAAATCTTTGGTGTTTAGTACTTACAGTAAAATACACATGCTTAGTAACAGGTATACATTTTCTCTTTTTTTTTCCAGATATTCGTCAGCGGTTAGGAAAAAGACCATATTCTCCAGAAAAGGCTTTTAGTAGTAATCAAGTGATTCGGAGAGAGCCCTCTTCAGATGTACATAGTAGGCTAGGTGTTCCCAGACAAGATGTTAAAGGCCTCTACTCTGATACTCGGGAGAGGAAATCAGGTGAGCAACACTTCACACTGCTGGATGGGAAGGAGTGGAGAACAGTAGTTATAGCATAAGTAGAGTCAGTGCTTATTCCTCTCCAGTTACCATAATTGCCTTTGTAGGTGTCAATCAGTATCATGCCTACAGCAAAGTTCAGAAAGGAGAAAAGGGTGCACACCTTTGTTTAGCAGGCTTTCTTTTGGGCCACTAACAAGCTCCCAAATCATGACACAGAGACTTATTATTAGTTATGAATGCTTGACCTTAGCTTAGGCTTGTTTCTTGCTAGCTCTTATAACTTATTTTATCCTGTTTCTCTTCATGTATGTTTTTACCTTTCTTTCATTCTGTATGTCCTACTTTGTGTCTGGCTGGCCTTGACTCTTTCTCTCTCTCTCTCTCTCTCTCTCTCTCTTTCTGTCTCTCCTCTCTCTTGTTCTCTCCTGAGCCTAAATTCCTCCTATTTAATTCTCTGCCCACCAGCCCTGCTTGTCCCTCTACTGCCTAGCTATTGGCTGTTCAGCTTCTTATTAGATCAATTAGGAGCCATAGGCAGGCAAAGCAACACATCTTTACATCGTTAAACAAATGCAGCATGAACAGTTGTAACACTTTTACATAATTAAAGTAATATTCCGCAACATAAATAAATATAACACATCTTTACATAAAGTAATATTCCACAACACCCTTGCTTCTTTTTAGTTTCACACTATTTAGTTTCTTTGTCCACACATATATCTAGTTCTTTTCTTTTTTTTAAAGATTTATTTATTTATTATGTATACAGTGTTCTGTCTGCACACCAGAAGAGAGTGCTAGATCTCATTATCGATAGTTGTCAGTCACCATGTGGTTGCTAGGAATTGAACTCAGGACCTGTGGAAGAACAGCCAATGCTCTTAAGCCACTGAGCCATCTGTCTAGCCCATATCTACTTCTTTTCATGTAGCATTTTTCCATAATAATCCTTCCATGTTGCCTCACTCTTCATAAATAAAACTTAATTGCTTCATAGTGTATCTATGCCACCACATTCTAAACACATATTATTTGTTAGATTTTAATAAACTGTTCTCCTTTTTTGATTTATATGTTTTGCTTGCATATTTGTCTGTGTACTGTGTATATGTCAGTTGCCCTTGGAGGTTGGAAGAGGGCATTGGATCCCCTGGAACTGGAGTTATGGACTGTTTGTTGTAAGGTGCCATGTGAGTGTTCAACATTTAACCAGGTCCTCTGCAAGAATGAGTGCTCTTAACTACTGAGCTGTCTCTTCAGCCCAATAAAACTCTTTAAAAATTAATAGCTGGCTGGAGAGGTGGCTCAGAGGTTAAGAGCACTGGCTGTTCTTCCAGAGGTCCCGAGTTCAATCCCCAGCAACCACATGGTGGCTCACAACCATCTGTAATGAGATCTGGTGCCCTCTTCTGGCCTGTAGACAGAACACTGTATGTGTAATAAATAAATAAATCTTTTAAAAAAATTAATAGCTGAAAGCCTGAGAATTGTCATAGTAAAAGAAACTCTTCAGTTTGCAGAATGTTAGAGCTGGCGGTTCCTAGCAGACTGAGGTGGTATGCACCTGGGGCATGATGCCTCTCACCTGGGAAAGGGACAGGTATGGCAGGAAAGTGTAAGGTGTCCTATGCCTGATGTGAGGACACCTGCTTTGAGCTGTGAGCCTCAAGCCATCAACTTGCACAAGTGCCTGGTCACAAGTGCCTCTTCCGATGTTTTCTGCCTGGCGGGTGTTGGCAGTTCACCTGCTTCCTCAGAACTATCTGGTTCTCAAGATTGACTGCCAAACTGAGGTATCTTCTCACCCCAATAGGTGGTTTATGGACTCGCTTAGGATCTACACCCAAGACCAAAGAAAAGAACACCAAGAAAGTGGATCACAGGCCGTCTGGTGCTGAGGAAGATGACTCGGAGCTTCAGAGGGCATGGGGTGCTTTGATTAAGGAGAAAGAACAATCTCGCCAGAAAAAGAGTCGACTAGATAGCTTGCCATCGCTCCAGATTGAAGTCAGCCGGGAAAGTAGCTCTGGTTCAGAGGCAGAGTCCTGATGCCCTGGCCTTGGCAGCTGCCCTCAAATCTGACATTCTTACATAGGCTGGGCACACAGTAGGAACCTCCCTTGCAGATGTTGGCGCCCTTCCCTCCTACCTGCACCCTGAACTTCTGCTGTCCCAGTGGGCAGATTTAGAGTGTGATGAGTGTTGAAGAGCGTCTTGGTCTTGTGCTGCAGAGCTACAGTTCTGGGCCCTCAAGTCTTCTCCCCACCACCCCACAAGCTTTACCCTTGGAGAAAAAGGCAACCCTCCAGATTTTGTAGACGTTTTCTTAATATTTTTAACATTGTGTCTTTTAAAAGAAATGTTTTACACAGTTCATCCAAAGAGCAGAGAACTGAACTTCTCACTGTTGCCTTGGCCCTGACAGCTCTTGCCGGCACCTTTTCCCAAGAAAAGTCAGTTTCCAGGTGCTTATTGGACAGTCTTTGAGGGGGAAGATGAGGGACGCTGCCAGCCCAGCCTCCCAGCACCTTAGTGTGGGGGCTGACTCTCAAAGACCTGACCTGAGCTGCGTCTGCCCTCCCGGGTAGGTAGAGCTGGAGCAGCAATGGCTTCCATCCCTCCCTGGGGAGTTTCTGTTAGGACCTTTTATTGGCTGTTAGCCTGATGTGAAGACCAAGGTCAGTGCTGTGGGACTTCTAGGGAGAAACAACTGTGACTTCTGGATCTGGAGTTGATTTCTGTGCTTAGGGATGGGGTCTTGGGTTAATGTTGAACACTTTTTAAGTCTGTATTATGTTTAAAAACTATTAATGACTTAAAAGTTTAAATTTTTAATTTTTATATGTGGATATTCCTCCTGTTGGCTACAGGGGAAGCTCCAGTGGTGTCTCTTGTGTTGTTCAATATACATTATATACTTTGGAAGAAGGCAAAGAGAGGAGTCTCTTTATTTTGAAAGATACTAATTGTATGGTCTGTTGTACACGAGTTCAACTTGCTTTGTGGCCACTGTAGGAAAAACTGTCTGTCTGCAATGGACTCTTGTTCATTACACTTTTCTAGAAGGGATGGGTTGATAATTCATTCTTTCTGTCTCTGACTTGTCACTGAAGACTTATTCAAAACTAGCAAATAAGACAATAGTTTCAGAAAATTTTAGTTTATTTTTAATCTTTCAAATTATTTTACCATGCAAAGGCAGTAGATTATTTGGCCTCTCATCTGACTTTTACTTTGCAATATTCAATACTGTATTCCTCTACAAGTGTAAAAATGGTTTTTCACTTGAGCACATTAGAATCTTGGAGTTAGAGATAATGGTGAGCCTTCGTCCCTTTGGGATATCAAGCTCTTCACCTGCTTGGATTGTTCTGATCCATAGAGCACTTGACTTGTGGTTGAGCACATGTCTCATTGATGGTTGACTACATTGTGAATGAACAGTGTCATAAGCAGAGAAACAGAAGGCTTAAGAACTGAAAATTGTAACAAACTGTATCATATGTATTATTTGGTTAAACCCCCACCCCCATCCCCTTTAGAAAGATGAGAGCATATAACCAAAGTGGTTTGACTTCTGGGAATCCTAGAAAGGTAGTTTTGATTTCTCCACTAGTTCAGACCTAAGGCTCCCGAAGTTTCTAAGCTCCTCGTGCCCTGTGTAGTTCACAGCTCACAGTCAGGTTCTTAGATGTTCAGGCTTTGGTAGAGTGGAAAGAAAAATGGTCTGAGAGCAGACCTGGATGCCAACCAGGACTCTGCCCAGTGGGCCTGATCCTTTGTTTCTCCATGAAGCAAGTAAATGGTCTGGTGCAGTTTCTGGCTTTGTTGGTATCTTAGTGATATTTTATTATTCTTGAAGCTGTGGCTGCAGCATGTTTTCTGTTGAGGTGGCCAAAGTGTCAGGAAGACAAGGTAAGTATGAGGTTGTGGACAGGCACTGAGCCCAGGCTCTGGTTCTGCCAGTTCGTTGAAGGTATAGATGTGCTTCCAACCTGACATGGTTTCCTCAGGGTTTAGACAGCTCCCCCGGCTTGCTTTCTGTTTCTCAGTTATAGTGCTTTCCATCCACCAGTCCTGGCCCATTGCCTAGGGTCTTAGAGCACTTGTCAATCTCCTGCTAGAGATGAGGGGGGGACTTCATGGAAGATAGGTAGTATATATTCAAAACTAGTCCTTTGAGCTGACCTAGAAAGATGCCCACTTAAGCAGCCTTGCATTTGAACACAGAGAACCCAGAAAGGTATGTACTGCCTAAAGTGATGGCCTTCCCAGCCTCTCTCTCCAGCCTGCCTTTGGAGCTGCTCAGGTCTTCAATGCCTTGAGCCCCTTGTGCTTAGGAGTGACAGTGGATAGTCGGGACAGCCCAGCTGACAGCTGGGTATACTTTATCCAGGGCACTTTCTGTGCATGTGGGGTTAGTCTCTACATGTAGAAGATTTTAAATACACTTCTGCTGCTTGATAATAATCGCAGATAGCTCATCTGTTTCCCACTCTCCCTCTTGAGAGCCTCTGGCCTTCCTCTAGCCTGATATGTGCACCCTCCCTGATTCTGTCCTCCCTCACTGCTGCAGCCTTTCTCGGCCCTTCCTCCCCGGTCTTCACAGTGTAGCCGGGTGAACCTTTGCTTGAGAGATTAAAGTGCACGTTTCAGCTGGCTGTAGGCTATTTACAGAGTTGTATAGCCGTCATCATAATCAACTGTAGGGCATTTTCATCACCAAAACATCTTGTTCCCACTACTAGTCATCCTCCATTCTTACCTCTCCTCAGACCTGGCACTGCTAACCGTTCTGTCCTCGAGGGCTTATTTGCCTATTAACGGACATTTCGTAAATATCCTGTGCTATGTGTCTATATTATTTCAAGATTCATCCATGCCATTTCAGTTCTTTCTTTTTCTCTCCCTCCTGCCTTCCCTCTCCCCCCCCCCGTGTGTGTGTGTGTGTGTGTGTGTGTGTGTGTGTGTGTGTGTGTGTGTGTGTTTAGACAGGTTTTAATTGTGTAGCCCTGGCTACCCTCAAGCTCCCTATGTAGACCAGGCTGACCTTGAATTCACAGAGATTGTCTTCCTCTGCTTCCCAAGTGCTGGGTTTAAAGGTGTGCGGCAATGTGCCTATGTAGACCAGGCTAGCCTTGAACTCACAAAGATCCACCTGCCTCTGCCTCCCGAGTGCTGGGATTACAGGTGTGCACCACCACCGCCCGGCATGTTTTCATTCTTATATATAGGAGTGGAATCAATGGATCATATGTTAGCTCTTACTTTCAGTCTTTGGAGAAAATGCCAAATCCCATGGAGTGTATCAGGTTTCCAGTTTATCACATCTTCTCCAATACTTACTCTCCACTGTGAGATGGTATTTTATTTTGTGTGTGTGCACCATGTTTTGTTTTGTTACAGTGCAGGGGATCAAACCCAGGACCTTGCACATGTAGACAAGGGCTGTTCCACTGAACTACATCCCAGTCCCTGAATGGTTCTGAGTTGCTAATGACAAGTGCTGTTGGCCAGTATTTCTTCCTCTTCCTCCTGCTCCCCCACCCCCTGTTTTTTCTTTTTTGTTGTTGTTGTTTTGTTTTGTTTTGTTTTTTTGTTTTGTTTTCCTGCCTTTTCAAGACAAGGTTTCTCCATGTAGTCCTGGCTGTTCTGGAACTGGATTTGTAGACCAGGATGACCTCAAACTCAGAGATCTGCCTGCCTCTACCTCTCAAGTGCTGGGATTAAAGGCCTCCATCACCATGCCTGGCTATTGGGCATGTTTTCATATGTGACAAGATGAGCTTTTTTTTTTTCTTTTTTCTTTTTTGAGCTGAGGATCGAACCCAGGGCCTTGCGCTTGCTAGGCAAGCGCTCTACCACTGAGCTAAATCCCCAACCCAAGATGAACTTTTAAAATATCAATCTGATCTTACTGTTACTGTGCTTAAAATCTTTGCAGAGCGTCATCGTTGCTTCCAGAATAAAATTCCAAACTTCTCTGATAGCCTTTGGAGCCAGTCGGATGGCCTCTGGCAGTATCTGTGGCCGGCTCGCTCCCCTGCCTTCCCCCCCAATCCTCTTGATCCCACTGACTTTCCAGACTGCACAGGGCATGCCTTAGGCAGTGCCTTTTTTAGTTCTCTCATGATCGAGGTTTTAAGAGGCAGTCCTCAGTGTTGGCTTCCTTATGTGTGTGTTCCAGTGTGCCGCTGACTCCAGGACTAGATCATAAGTCAATGCCTGAGGTTAAAATTGAGTGTAATCTGATCAAAATACCTCTTGGAAATCCCAAGGCGGGTGCCACATTGAAGGCCCGCATCACAAGGTTCTTGCAGTCAGCTCTTGCCTTTGTGGGAAAGGGTCACTCTTTGGTTGAGTACTAGGTGAAGCAGTTAGGCCTGCAGTTTAGGACGGTGCCATGCAAATGTTGCCTTATCTTGGTGTCACCACACTCAGTGAGGTCACTTTTAAGAAGCTTGGGAACTTGGGCCCCAGGAGCAGCCGAAGAACAAAGGCTGTCCAGGTCCTCCCCTCCAGCTTGCCTGGGCTGAGGGGGGATGGAGGTAGTGTGGCTCCATCGCTCTGCAGCTGTTTTTGTTGTCTGTTTACTTTTCAGACAAGCGCTTCATGTTTCATCCTGTGGCTTGAGTAGTGCAGACCACATGCCATTAGCCCAGCACACCTCAGTGGACTTTGACTTCTTGTTCCTGGTTAATATGTTCACTAGGCTGTAAGCTCATGGGAGCAGGGACCATGTTTGGCTTTTGCAATGGGCCTTCTCCATGCTTGTCACCATACCGGCCCAGCAGGTTCTCCATGAACATTTGTGAGATTGTAAACCTTCAGCCAGAAGAGCAGCTCTGCCCTCAGGCCCGTGCCTCTTAACGCTCCAGTCCTCATTTTCCGCCATGTGTATGGTATGCTTTATTTTCGTCTTTTGTTCTTGTTTTCCTTCCAGCCTGTGAGCTCCTAAAGAGCAATATCTTCATGTAGTTTTCTCTGTATCCCTGAACCAGGCCAGCCCGGTGTAAGTAGTGTTTCAGAAGTATTTGGGAAGTGACCGAACACAGCTCACACACCATTTTGTGCAGGTTTTTTGATTCTAGCTGAGCCCCCCCTCCCCCAGATGCAAAATGGCCAGAGTATTCATTGCTCTACCATGTGTGCAGAGAGCTCTCGTTAAGTAGATCTCAGAAAACATCAGAGGTTGATGATCTGCCATATCTGAGCTGGACTTCATCCAGCTCCAGAAATGTTGCCGGGAGATCATTTTGTTTTTCAAACTTGGGGACAATTTTATTGGGGTTTAAAAGAAAACTACCAGGCAAGTTGTAAATCACAGCAAATGACAAGGAAAAGGAAAGAAAAGGCCACACTGCCTGAGTTAAGCTGACTGAGACCTCAGCCATGTCATGGCCAGGAGAGGACTTCAGAGAAGGAGTAAGCAAGTCCATAAAGTCCATAGTACCAGAAAGAGCATGCTTGGGTCCAGCCAGTATCTGAAGGAAAAGGATTAGGTTCTTTGAACAATAGTTGCACACAGTCCTGAGCTAGGAACCCAACCCAGATCCACTACAGGAACAGAGTTGCTCTTAACCTCCGAGCCATCTCTCCCTCTCCAAAGATTTTTTTTTTAAAGTGTTCATCCTCCCTAAGATAGGAGGAAAGAAGGCCGGCAGGTAAGTAGAGGCCTGGAAGAGGGAACATTGAACCAGTTCTTAGCCTGTGGTCCTATAAATGACAGCAACCCAGAACAGGAGGCAGGAAGTAGCAGCCTGCTAGAGCAGCTGTTGCGCCTGGAGCAACATTCCTCTGCTACCAGAGTGCTGTCCCAGGTGAAGTGCTGCTGTGCACTCTGGGTAGGCCGCGGTAGTGTTGCTTTAACTGCTGCGTGGATAAGTTTGGTGTTGAAGTCTTTGCTTTTAAACCTTATAAGTAAGATGTAACTTAGAACTTGAGCCTTTTCCTCTCCCCTTAAATGTAAGAACTCAAAGAAGAAAATATTTTATTTTTGGTAATATTGAGAGTAGTACTTTTGCTTCAAGACAAGATTGTAAAGTGCGTAATGTGACCAGCAGCAAATGGCTAGAACTAGTCTTATATTTATGTGGCAAATCTTAGCATAAAGAGTAGTAGTCCCGACTCCTCCGAAACCCGATAAGCATTTCACAGAACTTTGATATTTCTGGAAGCAGTCGGGGAATTGCCGCCTCAAAGCCTGTTTCAAATGGTCTCTCCTTGTGACACAAGCTGTCCTGGCCCAGAACCCTGACTAGTCTAGAGCTGTCAATCCTGCATCGACATACCAAACACTGGGATTACAGATTTGCCTTGGCTCTATAATTTTTCTTTTGAAATAATTGTAAAATCACAGTAACATTGAAGATAGAACAAAGAATATTTTTTCTATATTTTATTTACCATTAAGCATGGTAAAGCATGAAAATGGTATTTTACTGTACTATTGATAAACTCCAGTGCCTGTGCTACTCAGTGTACCAAAGTCACTAGTCATCTGTTTAAGCAGTTCCAGAGGCCCTTTCTGGATGCTCGGATTCTTCAGTAGTTGAGACTTCGTGTGACCCCAGACACCTCTCCCCCTGGACCAGTGAGGACCAGTGTAGGTCAGAGAGCAAGAGCCTCACACCATTGACAAAAAGAGCCTCTCCCTATCCTAGTGTTGGGTCCAGTGATGTGCCCCTTTCCTGCTTGTGTACAAAGGTTCCCGAGTGCCATGAGCAGTTGGCAGCACTTTTAGCTCAGGTAGAATATTTTTTTGAAGGAAGGCAAACAGGCCAATGGCTGGAGCTGAGACAAGTGATGGGGACTCATTCTTGGTCACACAGCTGGAAGATGGAACATGGCCTTCCCTGGGCCTTAGTTCCCTTGTCCAATAAGTGGGGGCCTCAGATGGGTGACCTCAAGGTTCTTCTCTGCACATGGTAGTTGAGATGGGAGGGACTCCTGCTGTGCTTTGCAAGGAGCATTGGGAGTCTCCAGTAGGAAGGAGATGAGGTCATCAAGAGACCCACCTGACCCCACAGCAGTGCAAGCTCCCTTCCAGCCCTTCAGTCATGAAGGGACAAGGACCAGTGAGGTGGCTCAGTGGGTAAAGGCTCTTGCCACCATGCTAATAGCCTGAGCTTATTCTGTAGGATCAACATGATGGAAAGAAAGATTCCTGCAGGTTGACCTTTGACCTCCACACATGCACTGTGATGTGTTCATGTGTGAACATGCGTGTTCAGTCTTTAATTTGGGAGCTACTTGAAAAGATAACCTAAGGCACTGGTTTGCTTGGGCAGCTATGACAAGATACCACAGAATGGATGGTTTAAACAGTAGACATTTATTTTCTCACAGACCTAGAGCTACAAGAGGAGAGGGTTCCGACATGGCAGTTCTCTCCTTGCTCACATGGCCTTTCTCCTCTGTGTGCCTGTAACCCTTCTCATATCACCAGCCCTATGGCATTAGGGCTGGGCCCCACCCTTTTGAGCTCTTAAACTTAGTGACCTTCTCAAAGCCAAATTTCTAAGTTTAGAACTTGAATACAGAAATTTGGAGGTGAATGTTGTTCAGCTCTTGGAACCTGGGAATGCAAGGGTGCCAGTCTGTATTTTTGCTTTGTAAATTCTCAACAACTCCTGATCTGAAGAGAGGGGTTTGTAGCAGTTCAGGATTCTAGTTCTGGAAGAGACAGTCATGTCTGGCTCCCAGCTCAGTCCTTAGCCTCCCTCTGAGAGCAGCACCATCAGCCATGAGATTACACTACCCTCTGATAGAAGCTCTTCCAGGAGGCCTTGGCTCTGCCTATCCCCAACTCCCTGTGGTCCTCATCTTCAAATGTACTCTTTGCAGTTTCTTGAGGGAAGGCTGGCTGTAAGAGACTAGAACCACTTCTGAGGGCAGCCCCCTCCACTGGTGTATGTGTCACACTTCCTGTTTGCTTGTGACTCAAGACAGCGTCCCACCTGCTGCACACCTCTCTCTAAACATGTATCAAACTTCTCTTTGGGAAGAGGTGGTGAGGGAAACGGGGTCTCCTTGCTGCATAAGCTGGCCTGGCCTAGAACCCTGACTAGAGCTTCCAATCCTACGTCAACCTGTACAGGTTTGCCATGGCACAATACACTTTTTCTTTTGAAATAATTGCAAAATCAGTAGCATTGAGGATAGAACAAAGGACATTTTTTTCTGTATTTTGTTTTACCATTCAGTCTTTCCCTTGTCTTCATCACCAACCCCCAAAAACTATTTGAAGTATTTTGCACTGCATTCCACTTTACCCTCACCATGCTTTGTGTTGTGTCCATTGGATAGTTACCAAGTTCAGAAATATGTAGTGTCTGGTCAGTATAATAATTGCTCATTTGTAGTTTGGGCTTTAGGCTTCTAGCTGTTCAGCAATGCTGTTTCAAGCATTTTTTTTTTCCTGGTTTAGGACCTAATCTGGCATCAAGCAGTGGACTGCCTTTGTTCTGTGATGGGAACATGTCCTCAGCCTTTCTCTGTCTTTCATGACATGGGTATTTTGGAGGGGTACAGTCTAGTTGGTGGTATAAGACTGGCATTCAGGGTTGGTTCCCTGAAGTATGTATTTGCTGAATTTACAGCCTAGGACTGGGTGCTATGAGAAGAACAGAACACGAGACCGCAAAGCCAAGCCCTCACTTAGGGACCTGAAGCCCTGGTTTGTAGGAAAGCATTAGTATCGGGTGGGCTGGCCGGGGCTCCTCTGCAAGTTGTAGTTACCGGCCTTGACAATCTTGGGTGGGTACAGGAAGTAGCTGGCACTCTAGAGTCTACAGAGATGGCAGAAAATGCCCCTGCTCCCTGTGCAGCTCTTGGCCACCCACATTGCCCAGCATCCTGAGATGCCTGGGATTCGCATTCAGTCTTGCTGCTTGCAGAGTTGCTAAGTGAGCTGTCATCCCAGGCTTTCCTACCCTACCAAGGGTGTGATTTATGATCCTAGACTAACCCCTTTCTTCCCCATGGGCCAGGGTTGGGAGAATCCTTGAGTGGTTCTACCGAATGCCCTTGGATCTGGGAGGAGGTGGGCACAGAGGAGTGATGGGAAGATGGGTTGGCTGCGGGTGCCACTGCAGCTTGGGACAGGCCTGTCTAATAGCCTCAGGGTGCTTGCACTATGGTGTGGCAGTGAGTCGTCAGACCTGGATCTCTGCTTTTCTAGTGCTGCTAATCTGCTAGTGGTGTGCGGAGAGAAATGGTGAGTCGTGATCTCTATTCGAGTAATTGTGTGTAAGATCTAGTCAAATGTCAGACCAAAACTGACAGTGTAGAAATGTTTGGAGTGTCATTGAATCTTCACAGAACTTTGGCTACGTAAGTTTTCCATGTGAAAAACAAAATAAAATTCATTCTCATGCAGTCATTAAGGTCACGTGGTTGTCTATGTTCATACAGTAACACTTCAGAATATTCTTTTACATGCATGTAAGAACAAGAGGTTTAATGCCTAGCCTTTTTGAGTTAAGATTGAGTACAGTCTAAATTTCAATTTTCTCCATGCACTGGCATCATTTTAACATGTCAGTCACTTGTGGCTGGTAGCTCCAGTTGGACAGCAGGGTCCAGAGCAGCCCATCTTTGCAGAGAGGTCTTACTACATGTCCTAGGCTGGTCTCAAACCCAGACTTGCCCTACACTTCTAAATGCTAGGATTGCACTAGGCTTCCCTGTCCAGGGTTCTGCTGGGCTGCCGTGTGGAGAGACTTCCTGCCTTCATTGCTGTGTGGGCAGATTTGACCATTGAGGGAGTTGGTCTTTAGGTGTGACTGCCTCTGTTAAGTAGTAGAGTTTCCACAACCTGGGCTGGGTCAGAGCTGTACTGTAAAGCCGTGGAGCCTACCTCTTCTGTTAGGCTGAAAGCTCAAAGCCCTGTGAAGCCAGTAACTGCTGCAAATTTTGGGGACAGTTAAGCAACAGCTGTATTGAAGCAATGACTTCAGCTAATACATTGGGTCTTCATGCTCACCCAGTCCTCCTCAGCCCCAGGCCTTGAGTCCAGGAGCATATATAAGAGCCCAGTTTCTAGCTGTGGGGCACTGTCTATGGGAGGGGTCCAAGACTGGGCTGGAAGCTGAACTCATGTGTCTATCTGGGGAGCATTCTGGACTGGATGGACTGGAATCCACCTACCTAGATGACTTTCTCCTGCACCTCCTCTATCTGCTGCAGGACTACCACCAGCCAGATCTTCGCTCATTCATGCATGAAATGGTGTGTCTAGTGAGTGATGGAGCTGGGCTGACAATTGTCTAAGTTCCCAAGACACAGCCCACAGCTATGGGGGAAGCCACATGCTGGCCTTGTATAAGCCAGGATGGCTATGTCTACTTGAAAGTACCTTTGGGCCTATGGGCCCTTGTCTGTATATGCCTCTGTCCCCGCCTCCTGACCTCCGGTAGAGGAGGGGAAGCTGAGTGCCTTTTGGTCCTGTGTCGCCCTACTCAGCTCACACAGCTGCATCTGCTCCAGCTATGAAGTGGCTCTTCCACATCCTTCTCTGCATGGCCAGTAAGTCACCTTTACCCCCTGCCTTCAGACGGACTGTCTGTCTGTCTGGACTTTAGGGTTAGAGGTCAGAAAAATGGGAGCTTCTCCAGGGAAGTGCTCTTGCTCAGACATATCTGTAGGCTTGCTGGGAAGGAACTCTTCAGTGTTGGTGGCCCCTGGCTACCCTCTTTCCCTCTTTATCCAGCCTCCCCTCATTGCCACAACCTCAGGTCTATGCCTAGTTAGTGCCCAGAGTGTGGAACCTAATGTATCCCATGCCACCCAGAAGAGGACCCTTAGTTAATAGAGTGGTTTCAGCTGCTGGGAGTAGTGAAGACTTGGGAGAATGTAAATACTGGTAGGAAACTTGGGGCGAGAATCTACAGAGTGAATGTTGAGGGGAACATGTTTCCTGTCTGTGGTGTGGAGGTGGGGAAGGTATTTCTGTCTTTAACCCTTTGTGGGAGCTGCTTTTGGATAAACTGTCCTGGGCACACCTAGGAGGTCCCAGAGACAAGCTAGCCATGGTCTTGCCTAGTGATCTGGGTCTCTTTTTTTGCTCAAGCTTGGCAGGAGAATAAGGTGGGCATTAGGCACAGCAATATAAAGGCTTCTGGGAGCTGTGTCAGTGAAAGCCAGTTCATGCCAATCAGTGAAGATGTGAAAAAGCTGAGCCTTCATAGGAGGAGGATGCAGGATGGGCACCCACCATGAGCCAGAGCACCCAGGAAGCTGTCTAGACCCTGCCAAGATCGCCAGTGCAACATGTTTGGGAACAAATTTTGATTTTTTTTAAAAAATATCTGAGGGGCCAGTGAGATGACTCATCAGGTTAAGGCATTTTCTACCAAGCCTGATGAACTGAATTCCACCCCAGAGACCCACATGGTAAAAGAGAAAATTGACTTGTTTTTGACCTCTACATGGTGCCATGCAACACACATGTGTGGGCATACACATACTAGCTTTTTTTTTTTTTTTTTTTTTTTTTAGCTAAGGATCGAACCCAGGGCCTTGCGCTTGCTAGGCAAGTGCTCTACCACTGAGCTAAGGTCCAACCCCATACTAGCTTTCTTTAAGCATCTGAGCAGTCACCATGGAAAGAAGAAAGTGGGTTTGAACTTTTTGTTGTTTTGCATCCTAGACCTGTCTTTATTTTTGTTACCTACAGAGTGTGAAGTAGGATCTCATTTTTTTTTTTAATCAGAGCTCTGATGCCCATCAACAAGGCTGTCTAGAGAAGATGCTGAGACTAGACTAGCTCACTCCAGTATAGAGGTGACTGGGGCTTACAGACAGACTGAAACGGTTGTGATCAAGAAACAGTGGAGACAGAACCATGTCCAGGTCTCTGCCCTGCCTCATGGCTCCAGGACACCCCATGGCCTGGAATGATGACCCTAGTGGCTTTGGGCTCCTGCCCACCTTTGTTTCCTGCAGCTCCACAGCACTCACCTCAGCACCTCCTTTGCGATTCATCACACCCCTGAGGCCCTAGCACTTCCCAAGTTGAAATGCAGCAAAGAGCAAGATGGAGCCCAGCAGTGGTGACACATGTCTTAACCCTACCACTCTGGAGGTAGAGGCAGGCTGATCTGAGTTCCAGGACAGCCTGGTCTACGTAATGGGTTCCAGGACAGATAGGGCTACATAGAGACACAAAAAAACCCAAAAAACCCAAACAAACAAAAAGCAAGATGGGCAGATTGTCACTGAGGCCCTGTAGCCTGTGGGTTGGCTATGCTGTGGATAAGGTGAGAGCTTGGCTTTAGTATTTGATGGGAAAAGGAGATGGATGGCTCTGCTCTGTACTGTGATGCCCTGAGGCCAGGCCTCAAGAATTTCCTCGAAGTTTTCTAAGGCTGAGTCCTCAGGGCTTTGGGAGTCAGAAGCAGGCAAGGTGGTACCAACAAGGGTAAGAATGAAGTCTGAGCACAGGCCTGGACTCTCAAGCCCTGTGCCTGGCTGGCTTCACTGGGTTGGGGCCAGTTTACAGATGTTCCTGATTCAATGGCTCTGCCCTTCTGCCCTTCCAAGCCACCGACTGTGGTAATGACCTTTCCCTGTCACTCATGGGAGAAATGAGCTAAAGACTGTCTAAGGAAGGTTCAGAGAGAATACAGATACAAACACACTGAAATCTATAGCAGCCAAACCCCAGCTTCCAGCCCCAGCGTACACTGATGTCCCCAAAGTCAATGCAGCCCTGACTCATTCTGAGGCCACAGGTACTCACTTCCTCCTGAGACTCAGAGGTCTAGTTTACTTCTTTTGTGTAAAGGGAACTTTACTATGAACCTGTGAAACCTCGTGCATTAAGAGTAAGGAACCAGAGTCCAGGGGTAGGCTGAGGCCTGTGGCCCCACTGGGGAAGCTAGGAGGTGGCTGGTCTGGTTCCTTCCAGGCCTAGTCTACACCTGTGTGCAGATGTGAGAGTGCATCTTGGTCCTCAGGAATAGGGATCCTGTGGGTACCTGAGACATGGGAAGGGTCTCTGCAAATAGGCTGGCCAGGAAGAAGGGCTTTAGGAAGCAGCAAGGCCTGGGCACATGAAGAAGAGGGAGGAGGAGAGGCATGGGAGCAGAAAGCTGTTTACTCTGATGATGTCCTCCCCATCCCAGATTAGGGCCTGCTAGGCCCCAATGTGATAAGAAAGCAGGCTATACACTCACTGACTTCCCTAGTCCAGGGGAAGGTCTATGGAAAGAGCCAGGAAACACCACTCAGGCAGAAAGGATAGTCTAAACAAAGGTGGACAAGCCAAATGGAACTGCACATCTTTGACCTTGGGAAAACTATCTTGTATATATGAAGTATGTGTGGTATGGCTAGGGAATGTATGGGATGTGAATAGTACAGATAGGGTATTTATGGTCTGTGTGTACTATTATAGACTATATGAAGTGTACACTATGTATAAGTGTATAGGCTATGTAGTTTATGAGACATGGCATGCATGAGTTATATTGATTTTATATGGGAATTACATAGGATGTGTGGAGCATATAGTATGTGTGGGGTTTGTGGAGTATGTGTACATGATACATGGAGTATATATGGTATGTATGAGTACATGTGGGATATGAGTGGTACATGGGATTGGGCTGATGGGATATGTATAATGTATAGGTATCCAATGGGGTATTGTGCACAGATGTACATAGAGACTATGGAGTGTGTACTGTCCACAGGTGTATGGATGTATATGGGGTATGTGGAAGACATGGATGCCTGAAGGCTCCATGATGCTGGAATTGAGCAGTGTGGAGGACTCAGAGTGCCAGGTTGAGGGACTTCATCATGAGGGCAATGGGAGGGAAGCCATGGATGGTCCTAGCATGGTAGGGGCAGTCACACTTGTATAGAAGATGGAGTTAGGGGTGAGAGGAAACAGCAGAGAAGCTGGTAGGAGGCTACAGCAGTGGTCCATCCATGAGTGCCAGGGAGGGCAGGCATGTGGAGGTGGAGGTGCTTGTAGGGATGTTCAGGGGAAACACTGGGAAATTCACATGTGCTTAGCATAGCGCTGTGCCTTGCATTCAGGAATTGTCTGGGACCGGTGGCCATTTTTGTCACCAGATAAACTAGAGGTGAGGAGGCGGGGCTCTTCGGGTGCCTGTTAGGTTTGAGGTTGAGATGGAAAGGCTCTGGGAGAAAGATGAGGGGCTGCTCCTTCCAGACAGGTGTTCTGTGGATGCATGTGATCTGAAGATGGGCATGGCCCTCCTCCGGGGCCTCTCTGGGCCTCTGGACCAGGCATCAGGATGCTGAGTC
This sequence comes from Onychomys torridus, assembly GCF_903995425.1. Lineage (NCBI taxonomy): Eukaryota > Metazoa > Chordata > Mammalia > Rodentia > Cricetidae > Onychomys > Onychomys torridus. Next base: position 61,613,904 of record NC_050450.1, read on the forward strand.
TAGTCTCATTTCTTTAACCAGTTCCTTATAAAACTTTGGGCCTCATTTATTGGGAACAGTGATGACCACCGTGCTGTGAGGAGACATCAAAAATGCCCAGTGCAACAGAAGAGGTAGGGTGACCGCCAGGGCGAGACCTTTGACTCAGAGGCCCATAGGACTGGAGACAGTTCAGGGAGCAGCCCTGTGGGAAGAATAAGTCTACCTGGGCTCTCATGTCTGACTTCATGACAGGTTTGGAGGAAGAGGGTGGGCGGTGAGGTTCTGAGAGAAGTGACAGCCCATCTCCTGTGGTCAAAGAGCCTCTTAACAGCAGCATGCACACACTAAACCTCCACTCGACGGGCCTGGGCTAGCTCAGCCATGTCAGTGAGAAAACCAAAGCAATGGGACAAGTCAAGGTCCTTCAGTGACTCCATGCCATAGCAAGGATTTGAACTCAAGACTTGCTGCCCTTGGGGCTCATACTCTGAGTCTCTGTGGGAAGTATGAAGCACAGAAGCATAAGCAAAAATGCAATATAAACCCCACAGCAGACTCCAGGTACCACCACACATACACACATGCACACACACACACACACACACACACACACACCCCTATGCATGTACATACCCATGCTTGCACACACAGCTCTGGTGCCCCTGCCTATACAATCAGCTCTCGACAACCTAGTTACCTGCCCTAACGCAAGGCTCTGCCCTTGTCCAGTGAACCATAAGAACAACAGGGAGCCAGGTCCAGCAAGCCACTGCCCAGCTCCTCAGAGCCGTTTTTTTGTTTTTTGTTTTTTCAAGACAGGGTTTCTCTGTGTAGTTTTGATGCCTGTCCTGGAACTCACTCTGTAGACCAGGCTGACCTTGAACTCACAGAGATCCACCTGGCTCTGCCTCCCAGGTGCTGGGATTAAAGGGTGCATCACCACTGCCCGGCCCTCAGAGCCATTTGTAACCCCACTTTGTTTACCCCTCAGTGCTTCTAACTTTTGGGAAGGGCCTTGAAATCAAGAAACCTGGGCCTCAGTCACAAATAGACAACTTACTGAGTCCAAGAGCAAATTGTTGGCCTCATCCTGCAGCAGCAGGGTGCCTGAAGTCAGCGAGGGCCCTGGGATTCAGCCAGTATGTTTTCTCAGTAACTTTCCTCTCCCTTGAGGGGTCTATCCAGACCTCTCAGTTAAACAGAGCAAACATGGGCATGGGAGCGGGGAGGAGGAGGGCTGGCTGGCCTATTATTTTCAGGGTGTCTCTTCTGAATCTGGCCCTGAGCTCGGCTGGGTTTTGTGGTTTGGGGGTGTCATGGATGACTCAGATCGGATCACAGGTTGGGGGAGGCAGATTTAATCACTCATTAGTTTATCAGGATGGGGTTTAGTCAGAGCCATCAAATACCACAGGATGCTAAGTGGGTTTGGGGACCAGTGAGTTTCTTTACCCAGGATCTGGACTGGCTAGCTGGCTGAGCAGGGCCATAAGGTTGACCTTCCAGACACATGATGACTGATGAGGAAACGTGGGATGGAGGGAACAGCTGGGCAAGGTGGAATGGATGCTCAGGGATTTCAAATCCACTCTGTCAATCAATTACAAGCAATGAAAATGGAAGGAAGAGCCGGGCGGTGGTGGCGCACACCTTTAGTTACAGCACTCAGGAGGCAGAGGCAGGTGGATCTCTGTGAGACCAGCCTGGTCTCCAAAGCGAGTTCCAGGAAAGGCACAAAGCTACACAGAGAAACCCTGTCTCGAAAAACCAAAAAAAAAGAAAATGAAAATGGAAGGAAGAAGCTCCACCCCTACCTCCACTTACCCTGGAACAATTGGCCGTTCCCGTTTGGTAGTTCTTTTCTCTTCAATTGACTCACTTCCTATTTCTCCCAACCTGCCTCTCTGAGACGTGAGGCTCGGTCTCGGTGTGAAATGAGCCAAGAAGGCTGAGTCTGAATCCCAAGTCATCTTTACCTGAGCTTCAGAGACACAGGAAACACCGTCATTCTCTTCTCGGCTTGGGAATCCTGATTGGGGAATCCTGACTGGGATGGCGGTAACATTGACACAATGCAGATTACAGGAGAAAACGGGGTCAGATTGAAAGCATGGGGAGCAGACATAGGAGCGGATGGTGACTTACTTAGTACTCTGAACTGCAGAAAAAGAGCAGGGGCCTGCGGCTGCTGGGCCTTGAGGTCCTTCTGAGAGGGTGGGAGAAGGATGTGGAGATGCAGCCAATGCCCTCCAGGTCTAAAACTCACCTCTTCCTGAGGCTACTCTCTCAGGAGGATCTCCTTTCTAGACGTGAAGCTGATTTTGTTTTTAGCAACGGACTTTTCAGAGCTACCATGTTCCTGTGTCTGTAGTTCCTCAGCACTTCAGAAGTATGTTTTGGAGGATCCCTTCTGGTCTCCTGCCATCGTATTTTGGGATTTTGATACACTGCACTTGGGGGAATAGAGAGACTCTGCTGAGGGGGATCAGTGATCTCCCAAGCACCTGTGAGCACATGCTCCCCTGATGTTTTCTGAGTGGCTTCAGGGCAGTGGGATGGAGGAGATGAATGACAGCTCTGGGAAACTTTAGCATCCAGTGTTCTCCCTATGCTAATCTTCAAGGAAATGTGTTTTGGTTTAAATAAAAATAGCAATTGTTGCCGGGTGTTGGTGGTACACGCCTTTAATCCTGGCACTCGGGAGGCAGAGCCAGGCAGGTCTCTGTGAGTTCGAGGTCAGCCTGGTCTACATGGAGAAACATCTCAAAAAAAAAAAAAAAAAAAAAAAAAGCTGTTGTGCTCCATCAAATAGGCTTTATAGGCTTTTGAAACAGAGCCCTTCTATGTAGCCCTGGATATCATGGAACTCTCTAAGTAGGCAAGGCTGGCTTCAAACTCATAGAGACCCACCACAATCCATGGCCAGAATAATTTCTCTTTTCTGTATTGTAGACACCATGAATGACATTGACTGATCTCCACTCAATGGACACTTTTATTCAACTAAAATGTTATTAAGCATCTACTGAGCCCCAGAGCTGTGTCCAGAGCCCAAAGTGGGGCTGGCTTAGAAAGTGCAAGGATTCACTGTTGGACATGCCAGTTGATAAAACAAAACAGGGTTGGGGATTTAGCTCAGTGGTAGAGCGCTTGCTAAGCAAGCATAAGGCCCTGGGGTCACTCCTCAGCTCCAATAAATAAACAAACAAACAAATAAAAAAAATAAAAACCAAAACAACCAAAAACCTGACTTCCTTCTGTCCATTTTTTTTCTTGCTCCATAATTTTAATGACTTTAATATTGCGGTGCCATGCATTTAGTATTTTTTTTTTTTTGTATGCTGAATGCCATTTATTGAAGGAGGGAGGAGATTTTTTGTTTTGTTTTGTTTTGTTTTGTTTTTTCCCCGAGACAGGGTTTCTCTGTGTAGCTTTGCACCTTTTCTGGAACTAGCTTTGGAGACCAGGCTGGCCTCGAACTCACAGAGATCCGCCTGGCTCTGCCTCCCAAGTGCTGGGATTAAAGGCATGCGCTACCACCGCCTGGCAAGGAGGTCTGAACCCTGGAGGTTAGAAGTTCACTTCTGATCTTCTGATGTTTTACAATCTTGCATCTAAGCTGTTAATGCCCAATATGCAGGATACACAGACAAGGAACTTCCCTTAAGCATTCAGGAGGGTGGAACTCGCAGGGAATTAGCGTAGGGAGGATATCAAGGTCAAGGTCAGCAAGCAAGGCAACAGTTACCCAAAAGGGGGGGCAGGGCCCTGCAGGTCCCCCTCTTTTACTAAAAAATGAGCTTCTGACTTAGGTTGCATGGGATGTCAGCAGGTCACCTTATCCGTCATGGAGACACCTGTCCAGGCCACACAGGCGTTCTGTCTTAGGTTGGTGAGCACCCCCCAGGAATTACCCATCTCTGAATACTCATTATCATATAGGCTCAATCGTGTGAGAGCTGCCGAGTAAACTGTTGCCAAAGATCTCTAAGTGGTGCTGGGCTTGCAATCTGTGTGTTCAACACAGAAAAGACCAACAGAAGTCTTAACCCACCCATAGCCGGTAGGCTGAAGGGAACTGAGCCATTCCCTTCCTTAACAAGCCTTACTGCAAATTGGAGTCCTTGTAAGATGGTATCCCGAGAGCAAATGGAACTTGAGTTTGTAAATTTATAGCTTTCAAGGCCAAATGAAATGTATATAACTATTGATTTAAATTTATCATGCCCAATAGAATGAAAGATTAATTAACTGTGGTAGCTACTTTTGCTGCCAGGGTCTCCACTGTGCTAGCTGTAGTAACCAGTTATGAAATGGCAATCCCAGAAACAGTAATAGCAGTGGTTGTCATTGTTATAGCAGCAACAATGACAGCACCGATGCCAAATTCTCTTCTGGAGCCTGTGGGCATCCACTGGCATGGACACAACTCCAGGAACACGAACTGCCAAGGACCATTTTTCTTGATCCCAGCACGACTTAAGCTGCAGTGCCATGCATTTTTATGTATCAGCACAAGTTATTCTGGGCAAGGCAAAGGTAAAGATAAAGGAATGGACTGTGGAAGCATGGGGCTGGGAAAGTGGCTCAGTGGGTAAAGTGTGTAAGCGTGAGGACTTCAGTTCTTTCCTTTTTTCTTAACATGGGATCTCACTGTGTAGCCCCAGCTGGACTGAAATTCACTGTGTAAAACAGGCTGATCTTAAACTCACAGAGAATTTGAGTTCAGACGCCCAGCATCCACATAAAAACTGGGAGTAGAGGCGTTTTTCTGTGACTCCAGCGCTGGAGTTGGAGGTGCAGAGTCAAATGGGGTCCTCAGAGCTCCAGTCCAACCAGTCTACCAGTGGATGAGCACCAGGTTTTCAGAAATAAGATGGACAGACACATGATGCCAATCTCTGGATTCCATACACAGGGGCATACATGCACACATACCCACACAAACACGCACATACACTACACTACATATACACACACATCAGTAAAAAAGATGTATATAATAAGGTCACAGGAGTGTTTAGTGTAGGAAAATATAAGGTAAACTAAATTTGTTTTTTTCTTGGATCCCTGTGTCTTAAGCTCAGACAGAAGGACTGGGAATTGAACCAGTGGAAGGGTTTTCCTGGCAAGATTTCAAGTGTGTCTGAAGGTCTACAGGATACCTGCAGCAAGTTCATGTGTCTGTCACACATGTGACAAAGTTGTCAGGATTCCCACACACTGGCTGCACTTCTTTTTCTCTCTCTCTTTACCAAAGTATTTTAAAACTTCCAAAGTGGGTCTAAGGACCTGCCAGCTGTAGTCATATTCATGATGAAGAGGCTTGTTAGGCCCCTGGCCCTTCCCTGTCCTCTTCAGAATCTGTGACTTAGGATCCTCAGGTATGCCTGAGCATGGTGGTACAAGCCTGCAATCTTGGCACTTGGGCATTAGAGGTAAGAGTATGAGTTCAAGACCAGCCTGGTCTACATAGCGAGTGCCAGAACCCACACAGAAGTCAGGTGGGTGTGGCAGCCCATCTGTAATCTCCACACAGGAGGCAGAGACAAGGAGCAACTTAGCTCCAGTTTCACCAAGAGACCCAGCCTTAATATTTAAGGTGGCGAGCAATCAAGGAGACAGACACCTGATGTCTGTTTCAGGCTCTGCATGTATGCACACAAATACGCGTGCCTCCACACATGCAAATAGAGATACACGTACGCAAATAAGCAAGAGTGAAACCAAGATCCCCCGAATACTCATTTGCTTGGCAGTGGCTCAGGGGCCTATTTCTTTTCGGATAACAAACATTTTTTACCTCTAAACACTTTGTGCGTTTCTAAAGAATGTAGCGCTCTCTTCCTCTGCCACATGTTATCAGCTAACAAATGAGTTTGAACCATTTCATACCCCATCTCTATGAATATCAGTCTCAAATTGTCTTTTTAACAGTGAATTTGCTCATATTAAGATGCAAACAGGGCCTACAGTGTTCCATCATCACCAACACTTGTCTGTGTTTGCTTATAGCCATATCACATGCTGGCTCTTAATTTGCCTTTCTCTGATAGCTAATGAAAATCTTAGGTGACTGACAGCCACTTGGATAAACTCTTGTGAAATCTCTCTCTCTCTCTCTTTTTTAATGTTAGCCTTTATGCTTTTATTTCTTAGTGATTTGTAGAAACTCTTTACCTATTCTGAAATAATTCATGAATGAGTTGCAATTATGTTATGTTAGTCTATGGCTTTTCCTCCCTCCCTCCCTCCCTCCTTCCCTCCTTCTCTGCCTCTGTCTGTCTGTCTGTCTGTCTGTGAATTCCAGTTTCAGCAAGAGTCTCTCTCTCTCTCTCTCTCTCTCTCTCTCTCTCTCTCTCTCTCTCTGTGTATGTTTATAAATCTAACCTTACTATATATCCTTGCTATATATATATATTCCCTTCTTTTCTTCCTCTTCTTCCTTCTTTTTTTGTGTGTATGTATAATTTGTTTTTGTTTTTTGTTTGTTTTTTCCTTTTTTTTTTTTTTCCCTAGACAGGGTTTCCCTGTGTAGCCTTGCAGCCTGTCCTGGAACTCACTCTGTAGCCTAGGCTGGCCTCGAACTCACAGAGATCCACCCTCCTCTGCCTCCTGAGTGCTGGGATTAAAGGTGTGTGCCACCACCGCTGGCAATTTGTTGTTTTTTCGGGTGGGGTTTCATGTAGCCCAGGCTAACCTTGAACTCCTAATGTAGCCAACGATGACACTGAACTCCTGACTCTCCAGTCTTCATCTTCCAGGTGTCCAGCTCATGGGCCTGTGCCCCATCCCCAACTTCTTCTCTTTGTACATGGGTGTCAGGCTGTGCAGTTCCTGAAATCACTGCTTTAACTGTGTCCTGCAGGTTCTGATTTCTCATATCTTAATCTAAGCACTCAGCATTTCCGTTGCAATTTCCTCTGTGACTCTGGGTTATAACCAATCTAGGCCTCGTCTGAACTACAGTTCTCTGAGGATGTGTCAGGTGGAGTAGTTAAGATAGTGTAGTTTATACTATAAATTCCCACAGTGATCAAATGTTAAAGATAAAACAGTGCAAAATGTAGTATTTTTGTTGGTAAATGGAAATATTAGTTCATTAACATGTGACTAAACTTGAATGTTTTTAATATCAGATAATTTGGTTTTATGTTAATTGCATGTTTATGAGCTTTGGCCATTTTTACTTAATATTTTAGTTTTAGGGGTTTTCTAGACTTATTTTATTTTATGTGTATGAGTGTTTTGTCTGCATCTACATATGTGCAACACCTTTGTGCCTGGTGCTCACAGAGGTCAGAAGAGGACATCAGACCCCATAGAACTGGCTTGTTAGCTGCCATGTGGGTGCTGAGAATTAAACCCTGGTCCTCTTCAAGAGCAGTAAGTGCTCTTAACTGCTAAGCCATCTCTTCAGGCCCCAATATTTTAATTGTATTAATCCATTTGTATAAAATATTTATATATTAAAGACTTAATTTGTGACTGCAAAAGTAAAAAGAGGAAATTGTAAAAAAAAAAAAAAAGGCTCACTGTTTAAGTTCTGAGAAGCATATTTCTAGTTTGTTTTTTTTTTTGTTGTTACTGATTTCAATTCTATTATGGTCACAGAACATATTCTGAATTGTCTTCATCTGTCAGTAAAGGATTGCTTTGTGATTCAGCATATTGGTCAATTTTGCCAAATCCTCTCACATGTGTTTGAAAAACACATTATTTTGCCATTGTTAGGAATGCATTCTAGTGTTGACTAGGTCAAGCTTGTCAGTTGATCAGATCTATATCCCTGATGCTCTGCTTTTGTCTGTTTTATGGCTACCTTGAAAATTTTGTTGAAGTATTGAAGACTCCTTTGGTTGTAATATCTGTAATGTTTTAAATCCAGTCAGGTTTTTGCCTTTTAGATTTTGAAGTGATGTTACTGGAGTCATATAGATTAAGAATCACTGTATCTTCCTTCTAAAGAAAAATAGGGTTATGTAATACACATCTTTCCATTCCTTGTACCCAAGGAAGCATAGTTTATAAATCTACCCTTGTATCATTGTTTTGATTTGCTCTTAAAAATCTCTACTAGAAAATAAAATTTATTTATTGGAAGATTATTTCCCCATTAATTTTCACATAAATATTGTATTGCATTATAGTCTATCAAATCCAAGATACCCAGACAATTTTTTCTGATAGCAAAGTATGTTAGTTGACAAAAGCCAAGAGCTTCATTGAATTTTATTTTTGTGGTGCTGGGAATTGAATTCAGGGCCTCACACATGCTAGACAGGTCCTCTGCCATTGATATTCATCCCTGGTTCTGGGCCAGGATGTTGGGATGTTGGGATATGTTTTTCTTTTTTTCTTTCTTTCTTTCTTTTTTTTTTTTTTTTTTTTTGGTCTTTTGAGACAGGGTCTCACTATGTAGCTCTGCCTATAGAACCACCATGCCTGGTTTGTCTCCACAGACTTTCATGAGAAATGTCATGCATATTGAAAAATTAAGAATTTAGAAGCTGGGTGGTAGTGTCACATGCCTTTAATCCTGGTACTCGGGAGACAGAGGCAGGTGGATCTCTGTGAGTTTGAGGCCAGCCTGGTCTACAGAGTGAATTCCAGAACAGCCAGGACTACACAGAGAAACCCTGTCTTGAAAAACAAAACAACAAACAAACAAACAACAACAACAACAACAAAACAAAAACAAAAACAAAAACAAAACAAAGTGTACAATACCACTCCTGGCCTTTTTTTGTTTTGTTTTTGTTTTTGTTTTTGTTTTTTTTGACAGGGTCTCACTTTGTAGAGCAGGCTGACCTTGAACTACATAGCACATAGCAATCCACTTGCCTGTGTCTCCCAAGTGCTGGTGTTCCATCATAGGAACACACGGTCACTTCATCCGCTCTCCCACTGATGCCATTTGGCTTGTTTCCAGTTCATGGTTGTTAAAGAACAAAACTCTATCATACATTCTTAGAAGGTATTTTTGAAGACGTCGTGTGTCCTCTTGGGTCACTTGAGGGGTATAGGCCTTCTCTGGGGCCTCTAGATCCCCGTTAAGTTTGGTGCAGATCACAGTATGAGCTATGATTTTCACTGGTGTGAAAAATCACAAAGCAGGAAGTGTAAGCAAGTGGGTGGTGTTCCTTAGAGGATGTCTTCCCTGAGACTGGAGCAGCTTGGTTTAGAATGGGGACCAGCACCCTGGGTCAGACCCCCTGACATCCATTCCCTTTCTAATGGGAAAGGCATTTGTGGAGGCGATGTTGACACCACAGGATCTGATGGGTTGATGGCAGGCACAGGTGCCCCAGCTTCAACAGTGCCTTTTCCACCAGATGTTTCTCTTTGGTTCGCAGGCATGAGGCCACTGGGAGCCTTCAATGTGGATGTGGTCTGGCCCTGGGTCACGGCACTGAAGCCAGGTGCACCTTCTGTGCTCAGCTCCCTTCTGCATCAAGACCCCAGCACCAACCAGACCTGGTAAGTGGGGCTACCACAGAGAAGGGTGAGGACATCTTGGGGCCCCCAAGATGCCTGAGATGCACCCCAGAGAAGGCTATGATATCCCACCCCATAGCCTGAGCAGCACTGCTTTCACTTTGCGAAGGACACAGCCAAAGGGAGAGAGGTAGGGCTGTGATCCCCAGACCAAGCTGTGGAAGTCACAGAGCCCCTGTCCTCTGCTTGTGCAGTTTCCTCTACGCTAGTTAGGGAAGGGACCTGAAATAACACTTGAACATGAAGTTCACCAAGGGTCTTTTCTGCCTTATAAATGTTACATGTATTCAACATAGTAAAGCTGGAGGGTGACAATAAATAAATAATTGAGGGAAACTGAAGGAAAATAGAAACTATGAGATGCATCCATAGAGACTGAGTTCATCGTTCTGGGGAAATCATGGCTCAGAGGCACCTCACTGTATTTGCTGGGCAAGCTTAGTGATGTGCTGAGCCCCGAGCCTCAGTTTCTCCCCTCCGACTGGTGATTTCCAGAACTCACAGGGTTGCTTGTAGGACTACTTGAGAAAATAGACTCAGAGGGCTTTCTTTATATGGGTTCTGGCCAAATTGAGCTATGCTAAACATTGCCTCGTGTCTTGAAAATATGGTCTGTATCCACCACCCCTGGCTGAGCAAGAACTGAGAGCGCCGTGCTGGTGAGGATGTGGTGAGATAGGAATGTGTAGGAGTGTGTTTGGCATTGTTGCCTTGGAGAACAGTATGGTCATGTCTGGTGGGCTGAGTTACACAGTGGCCTTTGGCTCAGCAGTTCCATCCCAGGTACCAGCTCTAGAGAGACACACAGGCAGGCCCATGCAAAAAAAAAAACAAATGTGCTGCTTGGAATTGAACCTAGGATCTTACAAATTCAAAGTATATACTCTACCCAGAGAACCCTGCCCCAGCCATATAGTTGGTATGTTGGTGTGTGTGTGTGTGTGTGTGTGTGTGTGTGTGTGTGTGTGTGTGTGTGTGTGTGTGTGTGTGTGTTGTTGAAAATTGAATGCAAGGCCTCGAGAATGCTAGGCCACTACTACTGAGCTTTGCTCCTGGCCCTGACATGAAGACATAGACAGTGGCTGTGTTTGTAACATCAAAGACCAGAAGAATTAAATAAGGTGTGACTGTATGAAATCGAAAGCAGGTCAAGTCAGTGAAACTAGCATTGTGTCCAGCCTAGAAATGTGAGATGAGAAGGCAGGTTATCATTCATTCCAAATACTGATGGAGCTCCTACCATGTGCTAAGCCCCACAATGTGCTAGGCCCTGGGAATGGAGCAGTAAGCAGAACAGACAGACACCCCCCATCCACCGCTTCCCACTCCCCAGTCCCTTTGGGTTCAGGTAGCCTCCATGTTGGTCAGGGACATAACAACAGGTCAAATATGCCTTCTAAAGATAGGGGTCATGCAGAGCGCTGAGGCAGGGGCAGATCTAGATAGAGGAGAAACTCTGTATGTACAGTTCTATCTGTGGTGGCCCATTTTGATTTCCTGTTTTTATAGTTAAGTTGGTTTAACATAGGTTCTTTTTCTTCCTTCCTTCCTTCCTTCCTTCCTTCCTTCCTTCCTTCCTTCCTTCATTCATTCCTTCCTTTCCTCCCTCCCTCCCTCCCTCCCTCCCTTCCTTCTTTCTCTCTCTCTCTTTCTTCTTATTCTTTTATCTATCTATCTATCTATCTATCTATCTATCTATCTATCTATCTATCTATCTTGAGACAATGTTTCTCTGTGTTTCCCTGGCTATCCTGGAATTCTCTCTGTAGACCAGACTGGCCTTGAACTCACAGAGATTAATTAGCCTTCCTCTGCCTCTCCAGTGCTGGGATTAAAGGTGTGCATCACCACCGCCTGGCTACATTTTTGTTCTTTTTCATGTTTTTGGGCTTGAACCCAGAACCTTTTGCATCCTAAGCAAATACTCTCTCTACCAATAAGCAACATGTCCTATAAGCAGTATTGCTTCATAGTCAGGACCCAGTTATGGTTCTTGGATTGTATATTGTGTCTTTTAATTTAAAGTAGTCATTCTTCCTTCCACCCTACCCCTTCCACCCTTGTAGGCAGAAGTTTCTCTCCCACCTGCTTGTTTCCAAATACATGCAGCCACTTCTTAAATAATTGACTCCGAGGCTTAATATTACTTATATATGCTCAGCTGGTAGCTCAGGCTTATTACTAACTAGTTGTTACACTTAAATTAATCCATAATTCTTATCTATCTTTAGCCATGTGGCTTGATACATTTTCTCAATGCGACATTCTCATCTTGCTTCCTCTGTGTCTAGCTGGAGACTCCTGACTCCGCCCTTCCTCTTCCCAGAATTCTAGCCTGGCTACTGCCAATCAGCATTGTATTAAACCAGTTCGAGTGACAAATCTTTACAGTGTACAAGAGCATCATCCCACAGCACACCCCCTTTTTGGGGGGAAGGAGCTTTGAGACAAGGTCTCACATAGCTCAGGCTAACCTCAAACTCCCAATTCTACTGTTACGGGATTATAGGTATGTACCACCTTGGTTAGCCTCTACCATTTTTTTTTTTTGAGACATAGTCTCTCTATGTATTCTGGGATGTCCTGTAGCTCTCTATGTAGACCAGGTTAGGATCTCAACCTCAAAGAGATCCTGGTGCATCTGTCTTCCCATGTTGGGATAAGTGTGTGCCACCAAGCCCAGCCCTCCACCACTTTTTCCCACAAAGGCCATAAGGCTTGTTTCTATGCTTGCTTTACCACAGAGCCAGGCTCAAGCCCAGCCTCAGGCCCCGCTCTTTACATTCTGCCTCATCTGCTTTGCTTCTTCTCAGTAATCAAGGGTTTTTTTTTTATTACATTTTATTTATTTATTTTATTTTGTGGGGGGGGGCATTGCCACCACATGTCTGTAGAGGTCAAAGGACAACTTGCCAGAGTCTGTTCTCTCTGTCCGTCATGTGAGTCCTGGGGATAGGACTCAGGTCATCAGGCATGGCAGTAGGTACCTTTATCTTGCCAGTATGGTTTTTGTTTTTGGTTAAGAGCAAAAGTGGGGGATGGGGAGCTGGAGAGATGGCTCGGTCATTAAGAGTGTTTAATTCTCTGTAGTTTAATTGACTCTAGTTTAATTCCCAGCACCCATGCCAGGGGACTCACCACTACCTGTAACTTCAGGTCCTAGGGGAACCAATATCCTCTTTTGGTTTCTGAGGTGATATGCTTGTGTTTTTATGTGCTGAGGTTTTCACATGCTCGCGCGCACACACACACACACCACACAAATAAAAAGTAAATAATAAATTAATCTTAAAAAAATAATTTGGAGGGGTGGTGTTGGGAATTAAACCCCGGGTCTCACATGTGCTAGGCAGCCCTCTGCCACTGATCTACACTCCCAGCCTGGGAGTTTTCTTTACACCTACCTGTGAAAGTGAGTCCAGGGTTGCAGCAGACTTTGAACAGAGACAGGCAAGAGCTCCTGGCTGAGCAGAACTGTACATAGAGATTAGCAGCTAGTGCAACAGCCCCCTCAGCCTTGGACAGTGCCCTGGCCATACCCACAAAGCGGGCTCAGACCCCTTTGTCAACCCTGGGTTTCTCATCGCTACAGTGAAAGGACTGAATATCATTGTTTATATTGTCAATGATGGATTTCTGTTGCTTATAGCCATGCACTCTTAACTGAAATACCAATATTGAAGTCCAAAATAGCAGGTGTCTATTGGCATAAATGGCTTGTAAGTCATAAGATCTCTGTTGGTGGAGTGGAGTTCATCAGTAGACTTAAGTGGTAATGGCAGGTGCATTTCATTTGCTCAACAAACATTTCTACAGTATCTGTTTGATGCCAGACAAAATTTGTGGGTTAAAACAGAGAGGGAGTCAGGGTGGTGGCATGCTTTTGAATCCCAGCACTCAAGCAGAGACAGGCAGAGCTCTGTGAGTTTGAAGCCAACCTGGTCTACATAGTGAATTCCAGGCCCTCTAGGGCTACATAGTAAGACCCTGTCTCCCACATTCCCCCAAAAGAGAGTGAGGTGTGGCTCTTGTCCTTGATAAGCTGATGGGCTCAAGAAAGATGCAGACAAGTCTCACAATGACAACAGCAACAGCTCTGGTGGGAGCCTCTGGTGCCTCTGGGAACTTGAACAAAGGTCATCTTCAGTGTCTGTACCAGGACTGGGGTGATCACAGTCAGCACAATAGGGGTGAGAGAAAAGAGTCCAGGCACAGGGAAGAGCTCGGCTAAAAGCCTGGGGCTACCCTGAGCAAGGGAAATGCTCAGTGGCTGAGACTGAGAGCCATAAAGAGTAAAATGGGAGAGGTGGGCAGTACCTTGTCACTGTCACGTGGAGGGTCTAGAAGAGCTAGATGGGTTTGAGGCAGGAACAGTGAGAATATTGTCAAAAGATTTTGGCTTTAGGAAGATGAATTGGAAGTTGATGTTTGGGTCAGGTGTGGTGGCGCACGCCTTTAATCCCAGCACTCGGGAGGCAGAGGCAGGCGGATCTCTGTGAGTTCCAGGACAGCCTGGTCTACCAAGTGAGTTCCAGGACAGCCAGGGCTGTACAAAGAGACCATGTCTAAAAAAGTCAAAACAACAACAAAGAGCACCAGGAAAGTCTCCTGGGAGCCCTGTGTTCTGCACCAGACACCTCCTCGTAGACAGTCACTGCCCCACCACCTTTGTGTGTCTGTCACACCACCTTTGTGTGTCTGTCGGTTAGTGCTGCCTTTATTTTATTTTATTTTTCTGAAGCTGAGGACCGAACCCAGGGCCTTGTGCTTGCTAGGCAAGCGCTCTACCACTGAGCTAAATCCCCAACCCCTCTGCCAGTTTTTTTAACTTGATATAAAATGAGACAAACAGACGGGCGGTGGTGGCACACGCCTTTAATCCCAGCACTCGTGAGGCAGAGGCAGGCAGATCTCTGTGAGTTTGAAGCCAGCCTGGGCTAGAGTGAGTTCCAGGAAAGGCACAAAGCTACACAGAGAAACCCTGTCTCAAAAAACCAAAAAAAAAAAAAAAAAGAGAGAGAGAGAGAGAAGAAGAAGAAGAAGAGAGAGACAAACAGAACCCACTCCACCCAGCAACCCTCCAACAGCATTGGGTCCTTCAGCCCCATTAGTGGTGCGGTCTGAGGCTGGAGTTTTGCATGGTATGCACAGCACTGATGGTGAGCATGTGGGCAATTTGTCACTTCAACTCTGCAGACAGGTGTATTTATTTCATCAGGCCTACAAAGGGAGGTTGGGTTTGCATTTTGTTTTCCAAACTGTTTGCACTACACAGATGATTTCTAGTCAAGTTATCTGTGACCATCTCCACCACCACCACCACCACCTCCCACCACTACCCCAGCAGGTGTCCCTTACAAGTCCCAGGCTCACAGACTTAATTCCCCCTTCCTTAGAGGCCCAAGGGCCAAGGTAGATGAGAAGGGAGTATTTGCATCTAAAGCCCCCAATGCCTAGAGTGCTGGGAGTTGTCAAGAGATTGGGGACCTAGTGGGGTTCATGAACACCTCCCTGAATACCTGCTAAGGCAGAGGAGGGCTAGGAGGTTTGCAGCGTCAGTAGGAGGATGTGGTGGAGACAATTCTGGGTTTCTGGGCCTGCTGCAGAGGGCAGGAAATGAGCCAATTGACTGGCCTAGCTTGCTGTAGAGAGAAGAACAGGCTGCTATTCACTCCCATCCCCAAGGTGAGGGTAACATGTCCCTCTTAACTTTCTTGTGCTTTCTTAAATATGTCGGACTAAGTAAGACTGCCAGTATCCCCGTCTGTCACTGCTGCAGGAGGTGGGTCGTAAGCAGGTCTTCCCCCAGAGGATTTGGGGATGCCTCTAGGAAGACAGACCATTAGATCTGAAAGGAGGCGGGAGCTGGATTAGATGTTCTGGGGCTGCAGCCAGTCCAGAGTGAACCAGGGAACCTGGGGCTGTCAGTAGATGGATGGATGGTCCTCTGTCCCAGCTGGTCAGTCTGTGTTTAGCTGGTTTGCTAACCACTGACTCAGCAAACCTGGAGGCCGCCAGCCATAAAAAGGAGGAGGGGGAGCAGCACAGACTGGGCCTCAGGCCACAGAATTGCACACTTGAAATGTGACTGGCCATCTTGGGGATGTGCGGTATACAGCCTGCGTAGCTGCGCGTGTGGTCTCTTGGGAACTTGTAGCCAAGGTGGGAACGATGGCTGGATATGGGAGTGGGTATCTAGGAGTTAGGGGTTATTAGAGGCTTGAAGGGGGTCAGGTTGTATCTTCCTTTGGGAAGGTTCCTGTGGAGCTGGTGCCTGGGAAGGTTGTTCTGCAGGAGAAGGGAGTCAAAGGCACCACAGGTGGAGGGCTGAAGATGGGGGACAGCCATGCTGTTCAGATGGTCTGAGAGAAAACACCATTATGAACACACCTACCATTGGAAGCAGGAGGGAAGGTACAGGGGCCAGGACAGCCTGGGGAGAGAGGCGGAGTTATTGGTCAGTGACCTGATTTGGAGACTCAGGCACACCTTGGTCTGCTACTCTTCTGTCCAACCCTTTGGATCGACCCCTCAGCTATTGCCTGTATTGTCATGGAAGCCATTTAACAAATTTTACTGAACCCCTACACTGTGCAGGGCAATGTTCTAGGCCTCGGGAACTGCGTGATGGACAAGTTAGATAAGACTGTTGGGGAGCTCACTTAGTGGACGAGACAGATGATAAGTAGTTAAATAAGGAGGCAAGCTGCTCTCCGGTGGTTCTGAGCAGGAAATCATGAGAAGCAGTTATCACTAGGGTGTGAGGTGGGGCTGCTTAGAGAAAGCAGTATCAGTGGGCGACAATTAAGCAGGGCACAGGGATGGGAATGAACCATTTTAGGAAGTGAGAGGCCAGGGTTCCGGGCAGAGAGGACAGCCCAGCCAGAGGGCTGGAGGCAGGAAGGGACCAGGACCTAAAGTTTGATAAAGGATCACAGCAAACATCTACAGGTCTTTCTCTGGGGGAGCAGGGCAGATTGGAGAGGTAGAGATGGAGTCAAATCCTGCCTTGGCTATGGGCTGTGATGAGGGGTTTAAAAACAAGAAGACAAGGAGGGAAGTGGGTCAGTGGCAGAGCACTTGCCTGGCATGCACAGGCCCTGGGTTCGATCTCAGCGACACCACAAAGGAAAACCAAAGATCCCTGGTCCTTATTCTAAGCTGGGTGTGGTGGTGCACGCTTCAATCCCAGCACTCAGGAGGCAGAGGTAGGTGGATCTCTGTGTTTGAGGCCGGCCTGGTCTACAGAGTGAGTTCCAGGACAGCCAGGGCTACACAGAGAGACTCTAAAATAAATAAATAAATAAAAGAAAAGGTGTCTAGTGGTAAGAGCTGAGGAAGTAGAAGCAGCAGCCCAGGTCTGCCCCTCCCCCTGGGCTGACTTCTCCTCCAGCCCACCACAGCCACATCGTGACCTTTTAAAAGCACAGACTAGTCATGTGCTTCCCCTTTACAAAGCCCTCCAGAGCTTCCTGTCACCACCACGGAGTCCTTGGACTTGGTTCACTTTTACCAGGGCAATCTTCAGATCCCTTTCCCTACCACTTTGTTTCCAACCCCAGTTAGAAGTGCTCGCTCACCCTCTGTCTCCGGCCAGCCAAGCCCCAGGCCCCACCCAGCAATGTGGACGGTGAGAATGTTTAAGCGGACACTGTCCCCTCTGCCATCTTCTTCGACTTGGGTTGGGGGACAAGAGGTTTGCAGCAGGATTGACATCTGCTCAGGCTGTCTTCATGAAGTCCCTAAAACACTAGTTCTTAGTTGGGAAACACTAAGGCCAGATGGGTCACACACTGCAGCCAGCTTTGCCCCTCAAGGGACCGGCAGTGTGACTAGTGACTTCCTGGTTCCCTCATTCCATCCCACAGGACAGCAATCTTTTCTAACCACCAGATGTGCTCCAAACTCTGTCAGGGTGTGTGGTAGACAGTCAGGGGTTACAGGCAGTCAGGGGTTACATTGAACTGTTTTCCTGCTTGGAGCCCCATAGAAGTAAGTGCCTTCTCCACAATGCTGAGTCTGGAGGCCTGGGCTAGACAGCTGTCTGTCTTTCTCAGGTCTGGGCCTCCTCCTCAGTCAGGAATAGGAAGACAGGACCTGAGCAGGCAGGGAGGGGAAAGGAGCCCTCAGCCAGCCTGTCTTTGCTGTCTGCCCTCCCACTCAGCCTCCTGGTCACCAGGCACAGTACCAAGAGGACGTCAGCACCCCTGCATCGATGTGCCATATCCATCACTCCGGGTGACATCGATTGCCATCCAGTAGGTAAGCCAACCCCACCTCCGAAGCATGCTCCTCAGGACACCTTCCTAGGCATCTCACATATCCCAGCCCAAACCATTCCAATTCCAGTCCTGCTTGATCTAGCCCTACCACCCCTGGCCTCCAGCCCCACGGTGAGCTTCTCTCCCCAAAGCCCAGGCCCATACCATCCTGCCTCTCCTGATACAGTCCTAATGATGGATCTGGAGTCAACACTCACTGTCATTACGTGCCTGGCACTCTGTTAAGTAATATATTCATGTTTTTATGTGACTCTGTGTGTGTTCACATGTAGTTGGGCATGCATATGTGCTGAGGCTTATGGCTGACTTTGGGAATCTTCCTGGACCCCCACTCCCCATATATGTATGCATTCAGGTCCAGGTCCAACAGCCACCCCCTCAGCCTTAACTCAGAGCTCACAGACACCTTCAGCCTACTGCCCCCAACACACACACACACACACACACACACACACACCAGGAGCTCCTTGAGAAGCCCCAGGTGGCAGTCATTTCTGAATCCCCATCTCTGCACCAGGGTCTTTGGTAAATGGTAAATGGTAAATAAATGGGGCTTCACAGGGACTACATCCTGGCATGCCCAACTTACTCTGGTCTGTGGAGCCCTCAACCCCAGTAGCTAGAGGCTGCTGACTGACATCAGCAGCCCTGTGTCCCTGACCTCCCAGAATCCCTTTCTCCTTCCCTACCCAAACTGTTTCAGAGCACATCTATATGCCGAAGGGCAAGTACCAGGGTGTGACAGTGACCCGGAATCACCATGGTGTTTTGGTAAGTACACAGGCAGGAGAACAAAGGGCCTCAGGGAGGCTGGTGCTGGCCCCTGTGGGTGATGATGGTTGTCAATCATGTTGCTATGATGCCACCTATCTGGTTTGGCCATCTACACAGATGCCAAGTCTGACCCAGCATCCATGGACTGCATTTTTGACCCTAGCAACTGACTCCTGACCCTGAGGAGGGAGGCAGCGGTTCCAATGTCCTCTATGTAGTTCAGTCACTGCGTTCTGGAATGGGGGATGACAGTGACTGTGACTAGGGAATATGGTGCTGACTCGGCCTGCCTGCTCCTTCTTTTTGCCTTTTCCCAGGTATGCATTCAGGTACAGGCCCGGCAGCTCAGCAGTCTTAACTCCGAGCTCACAGGTACCTGCAGTCTACTGAGCCCCAGCTTGGACCTCCAGACCCATGCCAGCTTCTCTAACCTCGGTAAGGAATGGAGATTCTCTGGCCTTGGGCAGCCATAAAGGGATTCAGGAAGAAACACTAGCTCACAGCAGAGGCTGCTAGACACTGAGGCCCAGATCGGGACAAACAGGCTCAGGGTCCTTGTCAGGACAGAGCTAAGGGTGCCTTGGGGGCAATCCCAGGGCATGGAGGTTTCATCTGACTCTGTGTCTTCTCTGTATGTTCTTGAAGAAGGACTCCTGGATCCAGGCACCCATGAGGACCCTGGCGACTACATAAACGAAGGAGGCAGCATGGGGGGGGATAAGAAACTAGCCAGAGGACCCCGGGCAGCGGAAGAGGAAGAGGAGGAGGAGGATGAAGAGGAGGAAGCTGGTGAGAAGAGGCAGATCAGGTGCCTCCATAATGAACTCGCAGGCTAACGGCCTCTGGGATCAAGATGTGTTCAGATCTAGGAGATGGGGGACAGTGGCTGGGGAACAGCGGTTAGGTCCTATAGGTATGGCAAGTCCCAGCTTCTGTCTCCTCCTTTTTTTTTTAAACATGTATTTGTTTGCGTGTTTGTTCATTGTGCATGGGCATGGGTGTGCTCACGCACCAGACACACACCTGTATCACAGCACACATTGGGGGGTTAGAGGGCAACTTGCAGGAGGGTTCTCTCCCTTTTTACTATGTAAGTCTCAGGGATCAACCTCAGGTCATCGGGCTTGGCAGCAAGCTCCTTTACCAGCTGAGCCATCTACCTGGCCCTGCTCACCTTAGAGGTGGGGAAATTGAGGCCTCCCAAATGGGAGTGAGTCCCATAGTAGTCAAAGCCTGGGTCTGGATCTCTCTTTGTCTTTAAGGAAAGAACTCCCATGTTCAGGAGCTTCCTGGCTTCTTCCCTGAACTGAACCACAGGGACTGAGTATTTTGTGTATGTGTGTGGGTATGTGACGGGGCGGTGCCTGACAGGGCAGAACATGCTGCTCTTCCTCCTGGCCCGAATCTCATACCCACTCCCGATCTGCCCCTTTACCTTCACCAGGCACCGAGATTGCTATTGTTCTGGACGGCTCGGGAAGCATTGAGCCCGAAGACTTCCAGAGGGCCAAAGATTTCATCTCCAACATGATGAGGAACTTCTATGAGAAGTGTTTTGAGGTGGGCTCCCTGGAGGGCTGAGCTCTTGTCACCTGTCATCTGTGTCTATGTGACGCCTTCAGAACAACCACCCTTCATTTGCTCATAGCTCTTCAGGTGTTTGTGCTGAACTCAGCTGGGTGACTCTTCGTCAGGTTTGCCTGGAGCTACCATGCAGCCATAAGCATCTGCTTGCTTGACTGGGGATGGGTGGTCTGAGATGGCTCTACTCATTTGTGATAGTCATGCATCTCCAGAAGGCCAGCCCAACCTTTTCATGCACCAATGCCCCAATACATGCATTTGCTAGTGTCCCACTGGACATTAAGAAAGCTACACGGCAGATCCTGTAGTCGATATAGAGGGGTTGTCATGGGGATGTGGATTCAAGGGGAAATCACTCTCCTCTGCCTGTGCCTGCCTAGAGATTCCCTTTGCATTCACAGCTCCTTCTGTCAGGGTTAACAGAGCAGAGGAATGGCTTCTTCCTGCGTTTCCAAGAGAAGCCCGTTGGGACAGGGGTGTCTACAGTCTGATGACCCCCTCCATCTCACTCTGCTCTCCAGTGCAGCTTTGCCCTGGTGCAGTACGGGACAGTGATCCAGACTGAGTTTGATCTTCGAGACAGCCGGGACGTTATGGCTTCCCTCGCCAGAGTTCAGAGCATCGTTCAAGTGAAGAACGTCACTAAGACTGCCTCAGCCATGCAGCATGTCCTGTGAGTGGGATGCCTGCTGGAGGTTCTGTGGCATGGTGTCTGGAGGAGTGGCCTGCGCAGAACTGTGGGGGGAAGAAGTTAGGATGTCGAGAAGTGCTGTCACTTCTAACATGCTGTCGACAACACAAATCTTTGCTTCTTAGGATTCTGTGAGGATTAAAGAGCTAAAATAGATTCGATATTTATGATAATGCCTGGTGCATAAGTCCCATAGAAACCAGGCATTGATGATACATGTCTGTAATGCCAGCACTCAGGAGGCTGGACAGATGTGCCTCAAAACCCCAAAAGTGAGTTTGAGGCTAGTCTGACTTACATAGCCAGTCCCAGGATAGCCACGGGCTACATAGAGAAACCCTGTCTCAAAAATAAAAATAAAAACAACAACAACAAAAACAACCCAAAAAGACCCAAACCAAAAAAAAAAAAAAAAAAACCCACAAACCCCAAAAGTACACATTTTTATAGAAGTGAAATAATCATAAAATAAAAAATATTGCCTGTTCTTTCAACCTAAAATTCCATACTGTGCACACATAAAAGGGGCAAACACAGTGCTCTTACTGTGCGGAGCAGGTGTGGTAAGTGCATCGTGTGGCTTATGCCTTGCTGTGTGAAGTAAGGGCCAAATCCACCCTTTTCTAGGCCTTTATTCCCCATCTGGAGGGCTCCTTAACTCTCCAGTTCAAGCAGGTAAAAGCTTGCCCAGAGCCCAGACACCCCTTTGGAAGACTGTCTTTATTCTTTCTCTGTTAAGAGACAACGTCTTCATTCCAAGCCGTGGCTCCAGAAAGAAAGCATCGAAGATCATGGTGGTGATCACTGATGGTGACATATTTGGGGACCCTCTCAACCTGACAACTGTCATCACCTCCCCAAAGATGCAGGGAGTTGAGCGCTTTGCCATTGGGGTAAGAGCCAAGAGCTGAGAGGCAACCCCTGGCTCTGTATAGCTCTGGAGGAATCAGATGGAGACTTTTGGAAGCAGTATATCCAAACCCTCTCTGTTCATAGACACACCTCTTCTCCTGGTCCTATATGCCCCCCCCCCTTATTGGGTCCTACAGGAGGCTCATCCTGAGGTGGGCGTAGCTCACTGGCTGAGCAGGATGGGGAAAGCCTGTACAAATGTTCCTAGAGAGATGGTGTTGAGCAGAGTCCTAGCAGCTAACATGAACAGTTGGCCTTATGCACAGGGAGGGTTGTCAGGCTCAGTAGGCAGAAGGGTTGGCATGCATGAGGATGCCAGGTGTGTCAGGAACACACTGCCCAAAGTGGAGCTTTGTTGGGGGTGAAGGGACAGTGAGCAGGGAAGGAAGGAAGAAGGGAGGAGATGGTGATGGATCTCTCACTGACTGGGGCCTCTGTCCAGGTGGGCAGTGTATTTGAGAAGGTTAAGACTGACAGAGAACTGAAGCTGATTGCCTCGGACCCCAAAGAGACCCACACTTTCAAGGTGACCAACTACACGGCTCTGGACGGGCTGCTGAGCAAGCTGCAGCAGAGCATCATCCATATGGAAGGTGAGGGCTCCCACAGGCTTTCTGAGAGCCCCTCAGCATTTGGCAGGACATCCTCCCCCAGACCAACTCCCCCTGACCCTGAACGCCTCCCTGAGCCACAGGTGTTAATCTCTAAAATGGCAATAGCATCCCCAATCCTCCTTGCCTCCCAGAATCTATGAAGATCTGCAGAAGCAGTGGTAGAAAAACAATGAAGACTGACCCATAGTCCCAACAGGAGCTCACGGCTGAGGCCCAGGAAGGGAGTGTGGACTGCCCAGGCCTAGCCAGCCAGTACTTGCTTAAGCATGACCCAGATCTCTGCTCTCAGCTCAGTGTAGCAGTCCACCAAATATTCATCCCTTTGGAGGCCCAGCTGGCCCCTCCTGGACATGCCTCACCCTGCCTGTTGGCACAGAGTGTCTCACCAGCTTCCTTGACTTCCAGGCACAGTTGGAGATGCCCTTCAATACCAACTCGCACAGACTGGCTTCAGCGCCCAGATCCTGGACAAGGTTTGCGGCCCACTCAGCACAGTCAGGGTCCCCAAGATGTGCCACCACCAGGCAATGAGGGGCTCCCAGCTCATAGTTACCCTGTGGGGGAGTCTCTGGAGGAGCCACTTTAGAAACAGAGAGACCATCTGCTAGCTTTCCCTATCTGGACCATTGAGATAGATAAAAAGACGGTGAGTTTACTCTAGGAGGTCACTTCGTGTGCTAAAAGGATTGAGCCATTCTCTTAGCTGTAAGTACTGAGATTTGGCCTTGGTGGCAAGCCCACCAAGGTGTGTCAGGAAAGCATGTGGTTTGTGTGGGAGAAGAGGAAGCGGAGAAGGAAGGGGACGAGATGGAATGCTCACTAATAGGACCTCTGCGCAGGTGAGAGCTGAAGTCAGGCACCCCAGTGCAAATGGGGCCTCGTCCACCAACAGGCACAGCACCTTCACACAGCACAGGCGACAAAGTGGGGGTTTCTGAGTACTATAATGCTCAATCATACTTTTTTTTTTTTTTTGGTTTTTCGAGACAGGGTTTCTCTGTGTAGTTTTGGAGCCTTTCCTGGAACTCACTTGGTAGCCCAGGCTGGCCTCGAACTCACAGAGATCCGCCTGCCTCTGCCTCCCAAGTGCCGGGATTAAAGGCATGTGCCACCACCACCTGGCCTCAATCATACTTTTTTTAAATGCTCAATATCTGGGTCCCTCGGTGCCTTCTGGAGCAGACTCATGAAAACAGAGCAGAAGCCCAGTCTTTGCCATATCATCTTCCTGACCACTGAATGCCCTCTTTGTCCAGGAAGTCTTGCTTCCCTGGCCCCTGGATCACTCCCACTCATGTGATGCCCTCTGGGTCCTCTGCAGGGACAGGTGTTGCTTGGCACTGTGGGAGCCTTTAATTGGTCCGGGGGTGTGCTGCTCTATGACACACAGCGTGGTCGGGGCTGCTTCCTAAACCAGACAGTCGAGGACTCTGGGGCTGCACAGTACGGCTACCTTGGTAAGGGCAGGGTCTGGTGGATGCAGATGGAATGAGCGTGGGGCCCAGTGGTGGCTAGGAAGAGAGGGCTCTGGAGGAGAGCAGGAGGGTGAAGGTGAAGCCTGTAGGCTGGGTGCGGGTCGAGGGGGGCCTGGATGGGGAAGGTGGAGCCCGGAGTGCAGTGAAACCTAGCAGATGGATATAGGGTGAGGGTGGGTCCTGGAGCTGGACACTTGGAAGCTACATTGACCCAGGGACAATGCAGTCTGGGACACGGAGGCTGCTGGCTGGTATGCACATTAGGATTCCTGGAGGAGACAGGCTATGGTCAATCTCATGGGTCACTTGCAATCAGGCGATCAGACCTCAGTTAGAGACCCTGAGATTGAAAATTAGGGATGAAGAGAGGATGGCCTGGACCTCTGAATAAGAGGGAATTGGGACATCTCTGTTAATAACAGCAAGGGGTATCCCCCCAGCCTTCATCCTCACATACAGTGCTCGTGTGCGGAAGGGGTACGGTGTACCACACATGGGGACATATGTGTCACTGTCGAGGTGGGAACTCATGGCTGGGAGGATAGAGTTGGAGGTGAGGAGCAACTGTTTGTGGTCACACCACTCTGGCTCCAGGTTATTCAGTGGCAGTGCTACACAAGGCCCGCGGCTTCTCCTACGTGGCAGGGGCTCCACGGTACAAGCTCCGTGGGGCTGTGTTTGAGCTCCAAAAGGACAGAGAATCCACCTTTGTGCGACGGATGGAGGGAGAGCAGGTACCTCCTGGAGAAGTCACCTTTCCATCAGTAGGAGCCCTGGGGCCCTGGGGAGATGGGTGGATGGGCCCACCCTGGGCAAGGTTCAGGCCTGAATGTACTTTAGTGGCCCTCATATCTGCTCAATGGTCTCCCTCCGTGGAGACTCGGCTGTTCACCCCTAATCCCCTGTGATACCAGAGATCAGATGGATCCGAAAGCCCCAGTGGGTGCTCCGGGAAGACCATAGGCATCGGGTCTATGAAGGTGGAAGGCGGGTGTCCCCGTCCTCAGGAGTGCTGAGTTCCTTTTGGGCTGTAGATGGGGTCCTATTTTGGCTCTGAGCTGTGCCCTGTGGATATTGACATGGATGGAACCACAGATTTTCTGCTGGTGGCTGCTCCGTTTTATCACATCCATGGAGAAGAAGGCAGAGTCTATGTGTACCATGTGCACGAACAGGTGAGAGTGTTCGGCCCCATGAGCTTGCCAAGGCTGTACCTGCTCAGGTAGCAGAGGTTGGATGAGCCCTGGCTTGACATCTGTTTGGCAACAGTGGGCAGTGGCGGTGGGTGTTCAGGGGGGCATAGCTGTCCCCTTTTAGACAGCCAGGGAGCGTGGCTGTCTCCCTGTTTCTTACCCGGGTGGTTGTTGGTAGTATCTGTCGTAATTGTCCAGTAGAGAGAGCGCTTGCCCTGGTCTCCCTTGCTCCTCGCAGTAACTGTGGGAATGGTTCTCACTCTTACATTACCGGTGCAGAGTCTGGGGTTCAGTGAACTAGCTAGTGATGCTGGGTGTGGGGGAGCTGCAACTGGACCTTAGGCCTCTCTATTGCTAATACAGCAATGTGTGAGAACAGAGGGGGCAGGTCCTGAACTTGGGGCAGGCTCCAGGTCCTGAACTTCAAGATAGGAAGACCCCGTTTTAGTACAGGCTCAGGTCCCTTGTCTTTTCTCAGCCTTAGACTCCTGCTGGGGAGTGGGAACCAGGGAGGGCGAATGGCTTCTGGGCGGCCCCGGGATGGTTGCCCTGCACACCTTTCTTGGGGACCGAGCTGTTGGTTCACTTTGCAGGGTGCTTCCTTCTCCTTGGCATACACACTGAGCGGGCATCCTGGGCTCACCAACAGCCGCTTCGGCTTTGCCATGGCAGCCGTGGGGGACATCAATCAAGATAAATTCACAGATGTGGCCATTGGGGCCCCCATGGAGGGCTTTGGGGCAGGTGATGGGACCAGCTATGGCAGCGTGTACATCTACAATGGACACTCAGATGGCCTCCGTGCCAACCCTTCCCAGGTGACTCTACAGGCTCTTTCCTGCTTCTTCCCTGGGGTTCAAGCCTCCCACAGATAGAATGAGCAGGGCTCTGAGTCAGCCTCCATCCTAAGAGCTGGGCTAGCCTCTGGTGGTAGAGAATGCCAGTGAAGGCCAGAAGTCACAGGGGTAGGGGGTGGAGGGTTCCAGACCAGACCTCCTCCAAACCCTCCAGGCAAGGAGAAGGTGGGGCCTGGTTTACTTTCCTGGCCTGTGTCTCTGCTTTGTCACTGCTGACCATCAACCTACTTCAGGTTCCCTCCTCTCTGCTTCTTCTTTCATCTCTGGTTCTTGTCTTATCCAGCACCTCCTTGTTCTGGCTCCTCCCCTCCTTCAGCTGCTTCCTAAGCACCTCCCCCAAGCTGGTCCCCGGGGCCTCTTCCTGTTGCACATCGCAGTCCACAAGCCCCTTCTTCCAGAAAACTGATGCTCCTGTGCACCCATATCCCCCCACCCTGCTCCTCCACACCGGATGCACAGGAGAGCCTCCCAGCACCTTGATACACACCGGGATGCATAGCCTGTCCGCCACCACATCCTAGTAATTCTAGCTCTGCACCACCACCACTACCACCCTACACACACCATGGCATCAGCTTAGGCCTTCCATCCCTTCCCCGGGGGCCCAGCTCCCACCTCCAGCCCATCTTCTCCCTGTGCCTCCAGGGATGCTTCTAAACAGAGAGCCTGGTGAAGTTACTCTTCCAAAGAGCCTTTCCTGATGCCCCCAGGCCAGCCCACATCAAGTCTCCGTGCACTCACATCCCTTTACCCCCTTCTACCCCACCTGACCCCCTGCACTGAGCCTTCGCTGTGTTCTCCGCACTCTGCTCTTTCCCTCCGCTTGTCCTTCGGGGCTCCACCCAGTTATCACTTTCCCAGAGACAGTTCCCGGCCCTGGGTGGGAGGCGGGTCATGCTGCAAAAAGAAACAGAAGGCGAAGCTTCTCTTTCTCCTTCCACAGCGGATCAGAGCCTCCTCTGTGGCCTTGGGACTCCGCTACTTCGGCATGTCTGTAGCTGGTGGTTTAGATTTCAATGGTGATGGCCTGGCTGACATCACGGTGGGCTCTCGGGACCGGGCAGCTGTGCTTCGGTAGGGGTCTCCCCTGACTTCCTGTGACTCAAGCCCCAGCCTTTACCCCTTGTTCTACACTCAGTGGGTCCTGCAGATTCCAAGTGCCAAGGGAGGGGGGGAAGTATGGGGAAGGGGCACAGCTTCTGAGGTCTGCCTGGGCGAGACCTCTGAAGCACTCAACAGTATGACTGTGGGTGGGCTACTGAATTCTAAGTCTCAACTTTCTTATCTACAATTGGGAATAATGACAGTGCCTGCCTTACAGGAATGGGAGGAAAATATGTGAGAAAATACCAGGAGATAGATAGCACAGTGCTGGGGCTGGGGAGCTGTGGATTTCAGAGCCCCTGGATTCTACCTTCAGGCAATTTTCAGTCCCGGGGCTAGAGCCCCTGTTTACACAACCCTCTCCCGAGAGTCCCACACCTGTTGTCTGCTCACCACCATCTCCAAGTGAACAAGCCTCCAAATGGAGCGCCTACTCTTCCCACCTTCCAATCCCCCTCGGCTCCTGTCTCATCAAATGGTGCTGTATCACCCACCTAGAGGGTGAGGACTACATTCTAGGACAGGGCCTGTTGGCATGGGCCTGTAACCTCAGCTACTCGGGAGTAGGCAGGTAGGTCACCAGCTCAAGGCCCTCTGGGCTACAGAGGACAAAAGCTCTCCGTAAGCTTCCTCTTCATCCGTCCTCCATCCGTTTTATTAACTGCTACTCCAAAACACCTCCCAGCACAGGGGGCTGTCATCTCTCTCCAGGACCACCACATAGACTTCCCTGTGCTCTCATGAGGCGATCCCTCTACCCTACTGCTTAAAACCCCACAGCGGGGTTGGGGATTTAGCTCAGTGGTAGAGCACTTGCCTAGCAAGCGCAAGGCCCTGGGTTCGATCCTCAGCTCAAAAAAAAACAAAAACAAAAAACAAAACAAAACAAAAAAACCCAAAAAACAAAAACAAAACCCCACAGCGACTCCCACCTGAGTAAAACCCGTTCCTCGTCACCGCCTCCAGGGCTGTCTGTGATTGGCTGCCCACCCTCCAATCCTCGGGACTCATCACCACAGTCCACTTCACTCATTATGTTCCAGGCTCTCTGTCCTTTGTGTTTCTCAAACAAACTGGCCTCGGTCTGGCACAGGCCCTTTGCACCAGCTGTGTTTTCTGCCTGACACTTCCTCCTCAGACCTTCTCATAGCTGGCTTTTTCTGGTTAATGGCTTTCACTTTCAAGGCCTCATCAGGGAGCGCCTCTGACCACCTGATCTAAGTAGCCTCCATTTCTGTCACCTTACCTTATGATGGCGCCGCCAGCACCTTGTGTGTCTCTATCCCTGTTTATTGGCGGTTGTCTGCTTCCCCGCAAGAGCAAAGCCTTATCTCTTTCCCTACTGCTAATATACCCTGTTGGAGATGTTGAATGCGGCAGCATCTGTGCTCACTTCTCACGGGGCCTCTTCCTTGTCTTTAGCTCACGACCTGTGGTTGACCTGACCGTGTCCATGACCTTTACCCCCGCTTTACTGCCGATGGCCTTCAATGGCAAGATGGATGTAGAACTGTGTTTTGAAGTTGGCTCCTCCAGTGCAGCCTCTAAGCCAGGTAATAGCTGCCTGGTGGGTTGCCCGGGTGGTGTTGCAGTCATTTCTGATTGGCTTGTAGGGGTGGTCCTGGTCCCTCTTCTGGAGCCTGGCTCCCGTGTCTTTACTTCAGTTAAATGGTTTATGCCCCAGGAAGCAGATAAGCTGAGATCAGAGCCATGTTGGGAAGAGGGGGGTTTCTGGAACAGTAGTCAGAAAGGCAGCCGCTGCCCTGTCCTCACCTGCTGTTTCCCACTTGAGCATTGCAGGGCCCCCAGAGACACTCTCTCCACGATTTACACCTTGGAGAACATGCTG
The DNA here is from genome assembly GCF_903995425.1 of Onychomys torridus. Lineage (NCBI taxonomy): Eukaryota > Metazoa > Chordata > Mammalia > Rodentia > Cricetidae > Onychomys > Onychomys torridus. Next base: position 61,642,719 of record NC_050450.1, read on the forward strand.
GAAGCCTGGCTGTTCTTCCATCCCTTATCTGACACTCCGGGAGTGTGTTTTCAGAAGGAAGAAGGCCAGAGGGGGGAAGGCATGGCTGTCATGGCCCAAGTGTCCAGGGCCTGGAGCTCCCTCCAACACTCTCCCAGCAAAGTCCTAAGGTTTAAATCTCATGCACAGTTCTAGCGACGGCTCCCTGCAAGTCATGACCTCTTTTGGGAGGGTCATGACCAACCCCAAGGGTAGAAAACAACAGACCTGGCCTGGTATGGTAGTGTGAGCTTGAAATCTCAGCACCCGGGAGATGGGCAGAGGGATCAAGAGTTCAAGGTCATTCTCAGCTACATATTGCGTTCAAGGCCAGGCTGGGATACATGAAAGTCTGTTCCAAAAAGGAAAGAAAAAAGGGTAGACTTACTATTCTTAGGACACAGAGGCTGCTGACGGCTCAGTGACACCGGGCAGGTGTCTTGATAGGTCCTGGTTTCTGTTCTGCACAGTAAGGGACTTGGCTCACGCAATCTCCAAGATAGTTTCAGTCCCGCTGTGCTCAGATTTCATGATTTCAACTCTCCACTTCCTGTAGCTTATCCCCTCCTCCTCTTCTCCCTCCTTCTTCCTCCAACCTCCCTCCCTCCCTCCTCCCCTTCCTCCTCCTCCTCTTCTCCCCTTCTCTCCTTCTGTACTTCCCCCGCCCCCTTCCACCTCACTCTCCTGGTTTCTTGGTTAGGGTTTCTTATTGCTGTGATAAAAACACCA